>NC_084802.1:253757765-254060795 GCF_963169125.1 Humulus lupulus | reverse complement strand
CTTATTGAAGTACAAGGGACAGATTTGTGTTCCAATTGATCCAGATATTCGACGAGAGATTATAGATGAATCTCACACCACTCCCTACTCTTTACACTCAGGTACTACGAAAATGTACCAAGACTTGAAAGTTTTATATTGGTGGTCAGGCATGAAGAGGGATGTGGTAGACTATGTGGCAAGGTGCCTAACTTGTCAGCAGATCAAGGCTGAACATCAGAGGCTAGCAGGGTTGTTGCAGCCACTAGGGATTCCCGAGTGGAAATGGGAAGATATTACCATGGATTTTGTGGTTGGATTACCAAAGACCATGGGTCAGCATGACTCTGTGTGGGTGATTGTGGATAGGTATACTAAGTCCGCCCACTTTTTACCTGTGAGAACAACTTATCCTGTGGAGCAGTATGCTGAGCTTTATGTAAAAGGAAATTGTTAGACTTCATGGGGCTCCGAGGTCGATAGTATCCGACAGGGACCCCACCTTCACCTCCAAGTTTTGGGAGAGCCTGCAGAAGGCAATGGGCACACAGCTACGGTTCAGTACCGCTTATCATCCTCACACAGATGGACAGTCTGAGAGGACAATTCAGATATTGGAGGATATGCTACGAGCCTGTGTGTTAGACTTTGGGGGATCTTGGAGTAAGTATCTCCCATTGATTGTGTTCTTGTACAACAATAGCTATCAAGCGACTATCGGAGTAGCTCCGTATGAGATGCTGTATGGTAGAAAGTGTAGGTCACCGATACATTGGGAAGAGACCGGTGAGAGAAGATATTTAGGTCCTGAGATGGTTCAGAGGACCAATGAGGCAATTGAGAAGATTAGAGCTCGTATGCTCGCCTCCCAAAGTCGTCAGAAGAGTTACTCAGATCTGAGACGCAGGAATGTGGAGTTTCAGGTCGGCGATCATGTGTTCCTCAGGGTTTCACCCCTGAGAGGAGTGAAACGATTCGGTGTTCGGGGCAAGCTGAGTCCCAGGTTTGTTGGCCCCTTCGAGGTTCTGGAACGAGTTGGAGAGGTGGCTTACAGGTTAGCAATGCCTCCAGCTCTAAGGGTTCATGACGTGTTTCATGTGTCCATGCTTCGGAAATATGTATCAGATACTACTCATGTGTTGAGCTATGATAATTTGGAGTTGGATCAGGATTTGTCATACGAGGAGAAGCCTGTTCAGATCCTCGATAGGAAGGACAAAGTCTTGCAGAGCAAGACCATCACCTTGGTTAAAGTGCTGTGGAGAAACAGCAAGGTTGAAGAGGCGACGTGGGAGCTTGAGTCTGATATGCGGGAGCGGCATCTTGAGTAGTTCAGGTAATTTCGAGGACGAAATTCTTGTAAGGAGGGGATAATTGTAACACCCCAAGTTCCTAATAAGGTTTAGGACCTTGATTAGCGTGCCTGGAGGGAAATAAGTGAATTAGCATGATAATATATGAATTTGAATTAATACGTGATTAGAATGCATGTTTAGGTGGTATAAATATCCATGTGGGCCCCGTTTGTATGTTAGGGGTAAATTGGTAATTTTAGCCCGCTGAGGGCATAAACGTGATAATTGTATTATGTGATTTGTACCATGTGAGTGTGGTGATATTAATGTGATGCACGTGCCAAGATGATCCTAGAGAGCTAGTTAACTTAAAAGTCACAACGAGATTTTATACCTGGCTTGGGAGGAGCCTAGGGGTACTTTGGGAATCTTGTAAATTTGAGAATTAGCGGTTAATGGTTATTGGTGATTGAGTAACCTGTGTAACCATTAGTAATTGCTGAGAGTAACAAGTTTAGATGGGAAAAATGGTAGAATTGCAATATAGGTGAAAGGACAAAAGAGCCCTTGAGGTTTAGTTAGGAAAGAATTCTTATGGAAGGACAAAGTGGTCTTTTTGCAGGGATTTAGATTACTTCAGCTAAGGGGAAGATCAGTCACGTTATTTCACTTGGGCAATTGGGTTTATGCTGAAATTTGAGGAAAAAGCCAGGAGGAAAGGGAAGAAGAGGAAGGCTGAAGTTGGGAGACCTAGGAGGAGAATCAAGGTGGTTTAAGGCAACTAAGTGGAACATAAGCCAAGATTATTCAGAGGTAAGGAATTGTCTCTGTTTTGTTTAAGTTTCAAGTCTGTTTTTTAGAGAGTGAGCATGAAATTGAAGAGAGTTGTGGCTGGTTTTGTATGGAATTCAGAGTTGGGATAATCAAGAGGAAGGTGACTTGAAGCTAGGATTGAGGAGAATTCAAGATGGGTTCTTGATTGAGGTAAGAGTTTTATCATGTTTGAAACTCGTATTTGGTTTGGTTTGAGATATTAGAGGTATGGTTTAAATCTTTCAAGCTCTGGTTTAGGTTTTAGAGGTCATGGTTTGAATTTCTGAAATCTGAAACTCAAGTGTGGGTTTGGGTGTGATTGTGTAATTGAGCTTGCTTATGATGTTTATAGGTTGTTAAAGGGTTCATTTGGGGTTTCAAATTGATTTTGGGGCTTAGGTACTTGTTTGGGTTGAATTGGAGTTATTTTGGCTCGGGAAAAATGCAGTAGAAAACCCAGAATTCTGGGTTCGCATAGGGGCGCCGCGACCCTGTTCTTTGGTGCCGCGGCGCAAGCATGCATCAGGATCAGGAGGGGGTTCTGGGCGCCGTGGCCCTTGATGGGAGTGCCGCGGCCCTAGGCCATTTTTGACAGCCAAATATTGTATTTTTAGGGCTTTTGCCCGAGGACTCGGGGGATGGTTCCAATGCATTGTTTTAGGGAATTAGAGGTCCCGAGAGTACGGGATTGGTCCCGGGAAGCGGTTTTGGGATTGGTTAGTATTAAAGGTGTTTTATATGTGTTGTGACTAGGATTTTGGAGAGGCTCGTGATAGAGGACCGTGCTTGTGACCTTGGTGCATCGGAAAGCTCAGGATACATGTAAGAAAACTGTAGCACCCGTAGAGCAGGGCTTGGGCCCATAGTGTTGTTGCAGGGCATGGCCCTAGATTGTATTATTGCTAGGAAGTAGCTTTAAATGAGTTATTATATGCTTAATTGTTGTTTGCGAATGCTATATGTGGTTATAGCAGAATGAACAACAAAGGAGCCGGGAATGGCGAAGGGCCGAGAACGGCAGTGGGGCTGGGAATACCACTTAGCACATGGAGTGTTTGTGGTTAGGGTGAGACCGCAATGGATACATGGGATATCCCTACGGTGTAGACTGAGACCCAGGCTTTGGTAACGCTTCTGGGACGACATGGACGTATATGTGCTTAGATCTTATGTACTATTTGATTAGATATGGGTTATCTGCTATAGTGATTGAATGTTACGCATATGCTATGTACTGTATGTGTTTTCTTGCTGGGCTTCGGCTCACGGGTGCTCTGTGTTGCAGGTAAGGGCAAAGATAAAGTCAACCAGCCATGAGTACGGAGAGTGTGGGGACGGCGCGTACATGTTTATCCTACCGGACTGCTTTGGTTGGGGGCATTTTGAGAAATGGCTGTATTAAACTCTGTTTTTGATAATTAGTCAACTGTAAATCTATTTTGAGTTGTAAATATTTTGCAAACCTCATTTTGGGATCCCAAATGTTAAACTCTTCAAACTTTTAGTGAAATGGAGTACTTTTTAAGATTACTGCCTTGTCTTTTTGTTTAATCACACTTTTGTTCTAAAAACCTCGCTGAGCGAGTTAATTGCACATTTTAAAACTCACTTAGTAACGGCTCTAAGGTAGTGGGGCGTTACAGCCATGGCCTCCCTTTGACGACGGTCCATCTCCGCATGTCTCTCACTTAGCTCCTGGCGCTGACACTCTATCTCTTGTTGTTGCCGCGCCATAATATCCGCAGCACTTTCTTGGCTGGCCCTCAGATTGGCCAGTTCATCTTGCAATACCCCCAGGGTATTTCTCAGCGTATTGGAATCCAGTTCCTCCTCATCAAATTCCAAATGTAGCACATTTTCAGCCATGTTTGGGGGAGGAGGCGGTTGAGATGGTGCAGCGCCAGCCGTTTGCCCAGTCTTCTTTGTTGTTTTTGCCATTACTGCTTCAACAATTTCGTATCAAGCTCTCAATGAAAGCACCAGAATGTTGACCCTTGTTTTGGTCAATTGACACGGAGTCAAAACGCTTGATGTGGATAGAAGTGTTTGAATGGATATAATGACAAAAACAGTAAATAACACAATAAATTATAGTGGTTCAGCCCCAAGAACTGTTAATGACCTACGTCCACTTAAGCTATTATTGATATGAGATCTCAAAGGAATGATCAAAGAAATAGGGTTCTCTGAGTTTCACAAACCTGAGAGGGATAAACAATATAATCATAATACGATAGCTATAATTCTCTCGTAAGTGTATAACTTCAATTAACCAAAAGCCAAAAGTCTCTTCCTTGAGCTATCTTTCTCTATTTATAGGCTCAAGGAGGATTACATAAATTTGTTACAGATATTCTCTCCTAATTAGTCGGATAATCAAGAATCATCAGAGATAATCTCAGAATTGATTATGATTTCACCAAGATCATTTTGAAATATGCGGAGTGTATGACCATGCTGGTCGTAAGGAAACCTCAAACGCTACGCCAGGAAGATCTTACTGGTCGATGGTTGAACAGAACTCTGCCAGGTGTCAGCCACATGTTTAAAAATGCCTGCCACGTCACCCATGCCTATTTTTTGGATAACAACTTTTATTTCTTGTCCTAGGGAGCAAAAACCATTTGGTTGTTCCATATAAATTTCTTCATTTAAATCCCCATTTAGAAAAGCAGTTTTCACAGTCATTTGATGTACTTCAAGATTGCGTAATGTAGCAATAGCAAGTATCATCCTAATGGAATTTATTCTCCTCACAGGAGAATAAGTGTCAAAGTAATCAAGGCCTTCATGCTGCTTATAACCTTTTGTACGCCCTGGTTTTCCCACGGGCTGATTAGCAGGCCGAGCTACGGACTAATCACGATTAGCCCATTGACATCCCCAAGACCGGAGCTCCCATTTCGAGGTCATACCTTCTTAGCTCGAGCAATCCCTGAGGACTCGCCAAGGTTGCCCAGGACTGGGGGAAGGAATCCGAAGGCTGAAGGTCGGGTCAGGGGAGCAGCTTGTGGCACGATCTATGTATGGAGCTCTGACCCTCTGTAAAGTCAACACACGCAAGATAAACGTGCATATATCTGACATCACGTGTCCGATATCTCCCTGACTTCTCGGACACGCAGCAGGAACGTGCGTGTTCAGATATCCACGGCTGGGTTGGGCCGTGCGGCCCATTATCTCCTTACCTATCGATTTGACCATACTTATGTGTAAGGTTTAGGAATTAATCATGAATGTCACAGAGTTGATATGACAAATAATAAGGTCACGGGATGACCTCCTTACCAAGTTCCAGGTGCCTTCTCCTATAAATATGGAGAACCTGGGAGTTGATAAGGGTTGGAAAAAATAGTCTCTGAATAGATATATGCTTTGTAACCAAATACCCAGAATATATCAATAATATTGACTAGTGGAGTAGAAGGATTTTAACCTTCGAACCACTTAAAAACGTGTCTTGAGTCACCTAGTTCATTCTCTAAGATTCTATATCTGCGACGGTTCTATATTCAGCACTAACCCCTTTCTCTTCTTCTGTTAATTACCTGTTGGCGAAGAACCGCGTCAATAGTTTGGTGCTTTCATTGAGAGCAAGTTCGATTAGTGCTGCCGGAAACATCCAACTATGGTGACCACTCGGTCCAGGCAAGGCAACGAAACAGAGCATCATGATGGGCAGGAGGCTCATCATATTGCCATCCCTGATGAACAAATTCCTGAAGTCCAACCGAGGGCAGGAAAGCAGCTGGCGGGCCAGGACGATACAAGTAGTTCGGCGTCCCGGTCACCTAATCCGAACCCGTGTTATTATATTGCGGTGGAGATGGAGAATGCTCAACTGAGGAGCCAGTTAGCAGCAGCCGGTCAGCAAATCCAGGATATTCTGGCCCGACTACCCCTTCTCACAACCAACGTTAACGTTGGAGAGAGGCAAGGTGAGGCTCCAAAGTCTCGCAGGGGTAATCGGTCCAGGCGTAGCCATTCGGATAGACTTCCGGCAGCCAACTCCACCCCTTCATCACACCATCGAGAGGCCAACTTCAGGGAAATGCCTGGGACCGAACAACACCAATACAGCCGTTCGGTCAGGACGTCAACTCCTAGCTCTCAACCTTCCTCGGAAACGCCCAGGAGAGATCGAGGGAATTCCCGAAGGAGGTCCGGGGAGGGCCCACGACGTTAGCCCGTCCCCGAAGACCGTACTGCGCCTCGTCCAGATCGCCCGGCGCGGGACCAGCAAGTTGGCAGGGCCGAAAGGCCCCCACCAAATTTGATCCGTCCAGACAGAACCAGGATCGCTTCTCCAGTCAGGCATCCTCCATCTCCGATCAGATATCCGTCTCCTCCTCGGCCCGTCCGAGACATCCCAGCTTACGGAAGTAGTAGGAGATACCCACCATCAGCGGGACCTTCCCGGCATAGCAGGGTGCCTGAAGGAAGCTCAGGTCCTCACCATCAAAGGCGGACTCCAAGCCTATCCGGCAAGAGTCATTGGACCGACAGTCGCCGGAGTGATCTCTCTGGAGGAGACCTGCGTCAACGACTAAGTTCGGCACAAAGCCACCAGACCACTCAGGGAGGCGACCTTCGAGATCACCTCAACTCTCACAGAGAGGACCGAGCTAGAGATGGTAGCCACGCTCGCTCGGGGGGGGGGGGGTCCGATCTGAAGTACATAACGGAGGGTGTAACGACCCCAAATTCACTATTAAGGCTTAAGGGCCTTGAGTAGTGTGCCTGGAGGGCGTAATGGGATTCTGTGTGAGACTTTAATGAGTTTAATGCATGATTATGGTTTAATGCACGTTATTTGACTATTTGATTATTTGAGATGCATGACTATGTGAATTAGTATGCATGTAGACCTGATTGAGCTTAATTGCAATCTGGCCATTTTGGGCATGTTTTGTGTTGATATCGGTGATCCATGACTCGAGACGATCCTAGAGTGAGCAGGTTAACGGAAAAGTCAAAGCGGGAATCTATACCCGGCTTGGGTTAAGCCTGGGGAGTTTTAATGAGAATTTGGGAAAATATATTGAGGTTAATCTTGATGATGAGGAATGTATATTTGATGATTAATCAGGTATTGGGTAGCGAGCAGGAATTATTAGGAACACTTGAGGAATTAGTGGGAATTTGGGTAATATGACTAAAATGCCCCTTTATGGGCAAAAAGGTTTACAATTATTAAGGGAGGGCATTTTGGTCTTTAGGCTTGGAAGAGATGAATTAAGGAGGGCTTTATACTTGGTGGATTTTGTAGAAAAAGAGATATAGGCTGAAAAGAAAGAAAGAAGGAAGGGAAAGGAAAAGAGAGAAAAAGCTGAAGGGTTTTGTCCAAGATCGGTTTGTGGCTCTCCCAACCAATTTCCTTCATTTTCTTGGAGTCAAGCTCAGTGGAGAGCTAGGGTAGGCTGAGCATCAAGGATCCTAAGCTAGGCTTGAGGATTGGCAAGGGGTTAGCAAGATCACATCAGAAATTGAGGTAAGTTCTTGGGGATTTTCTGTTTTAGGGCTTGACTGGTTTGAACTGTGTTTTTGAGCTAAATGGATGGAGTTTTTGGGGAAAACAGGTCAAGGTTGTGATGGTGCAAGCCAAGGAGGTCTAGGGTTCAATTCAAGGTCGAAATTCCACCCACGGTATGATTTCTAAGACTTTATCCTTGATTGTTTGAGAGAATTTCTGGTTTTTGGGTTCACTGTGTTAGATTTTGAGTTTTGGGTTGCTTGAGCTTGGGATTGAGTTCATGGGATGCTTGGGATGAGTGTGAGGTGTGGTTATGTGTGTTTTTGGGTTTGGAAAAGGTTTGGGCAAGTTTGGAGTTGAAATGGGAGAAGAAAATCGCAAGATGCGATTTTGGGTTTGGTCTGGCTGCAACTAGCGCTACAGCGCTAGTCAGGGAGCGCTGTAGTGCTAGCCCTTGTTTCTGATGGGGTGGTTCTGCTTGTAGCGCTATAGCGCCCTCTTTTGAGCGCTGTAGCGCTGCACTGTTCACAGAGGGGATTTTTGGGCTTTTGTGAAGGGATTTTGACCTAGGGTTTGGGGTTCGATTCCGCCACTTTGTTTTGGGGATCTAGGACGTCCCGGGGGCTCGGGATTAGTCCTGAGGCTAGGTTTGTGACTTGAGGTTGGTGATGACTTTGACTTGTGAATTTTGCTTAGGTAAGCGCTAGGGCTCGGGTAGGATCGTGCTCAAGGAGTCAGGTGATCAAGGCTACCGAATCTAAGGGTAAGAAAACCGTAACACCCGAGAATAGGGCATGGGCCCACTGTGTGATTGCAGGGCACGGCCCTAGATTGTATTGTGTGCAAATGTGTAATCTTAGATGAACTATTGTATGTTTGAATGGTTATTTCAGAATGTATTATATGTGTGATTATAATGGAATGAACGGCTAAGGCCGAGAGCGGCGAAGGCCGGGTACGGCAGTGGGGCTGGAAGTAACGCTCAGCACATGGGATGCTATAGCCAGGGTGGGACCCAAGGGATACATGAGTTATCCTACGGTGAGGACCGAGACCCCAAGCTTTGGTAAGGCCTCTGGGGCGGCATGGCCGTGCTTGTTTAATCTGATGGTTTTCCTATTTATCAGTGAATTATGCCAGCTATATTATTTGCATATGTTATGTTCTATTTGGGTTTTCTTGCTGGGCTTCGGCTCACGGGTGCTCTGTGTGGCAGGTAAAAGCAAGGAGTCAGTCAACCGGCCATGAGTATGGAGAGCGTGGGGGCGGCGCGTACATGTTCGGCCTGCCCGACTGCTTTGGTTGGGGGCATTTTGTATATGGCTGTATTAAACCATTCTTTTGATAGTTGATCAAGTGTAAATCTATTTTTGAGTTGTAAATATTTTTTAAACCTTATTTTGGGATCCCAGATGTTTTAAACTTAACGTTTTCAATGAAACTAAACATTTTCGAAGAGTACAGCCTTAAACTTTGGTTTATTCACACTTTTGGTTTTAGAAACCACTTAGAGTCAGTCAAAAGCACAATTTCTATTTTCAACTCACTAAGTAACGGCTCTAAGGTAGTAGGGCGTTACATCCACCATCTCTGGAGGACCGCACATGGCTAGAACGACCAGAGGCGCCCAGAAGAGATATGTGAATGAATTAAAGGCCCACAACGGAGCGGAGTTCGTCCCGGAGCAGCGTCAGTCGAAACAGCAGCGGTTAGAAAAGCAACCGATCACTTTTACGGAGGAAGACGCAGGCCATGTCCAATTCCCTCATAATGATCCCTTGGTCGTAGCAGTCCAGCTCGCCAACCAGAGAGTAAGGAGAGTGTTGGTGGACAATGGAAGCTCGGTAAACCTCCTATTCTGATCCACCTTAGAAAAGATGGGATTGACTGTTGTCGAGCTATAGGCGACTTCCATGATGCTGTATGGCTTTTCGGGAGAAGGGTCGGCAGCGATAGGGACGATTGAGCTGGTGATCATCGTAGGAGAAGAGTCTCGAACAGTCTCCAAGCTACTTGAGTTCATGGTCATTGACTGCTCCGCTGCCTACAATGCCATTTTAGGCCGGCCTACCCTCATAGCTTTCGAGGCTATCACTTCCATTCGACACTTCGCCATGAAGTTCCCTACTTCAACCAGAATCTGTACTATCAAGGGCGATCAGCTCGCTACCAGGGAATGCTACAGCATTTCCATGAAGGGAAAATCTAAACCCGGGTAGCTGGCAATGGCCATTCAGGGCAAAGACGAATCTCAGGGACCCTTGGTGGATCCTGAGATTGAAAAACCTCAGAGCGCCGAAGAGGAAAAGGTCGCCTTGAGTGAGGACATTGATCGCCGAGTAGGCGAAGACAGATCCGGGCTCCAGGCCATTAAGGAGCTCGAGGAGGTGAACCTCGATCCGCAAATTCCATCACGGATGGTCAAGCTCGGGAAAAACCTCTGTAGCAAGAGGGTGACGGAGCTGGTTGCGTTTCTCTGGGCTAATTTAGATGTATTTGCCTGGTCCCACGAGGACATGGTAGGAATTAGCCCGAGTGTCATCATGCACACGCTCCATCTGGATAAAAGCGTTCCTGCCAAGTCTCAAAAGCAAAGGCGTTTAGGGACAACCCGAGCTGAAGCCCTAGAAGAAGAGGTAGCCCGACTCAAAAAATGTGGCTTTATCCGGGAAGCCAAATTTCCAATTTGGGTCGCCAATCCCGTGCTAGTTCCGAAGCCCAACGGGAAATGGCGGACCTGCATTGACTTCTCCGATCTCAATAAGACCTGCCCCAAGGATTGTTTTCCATTGCCAAGGATCGACCAGCTGGTGGACGCCACGGCGGGGCACGAGCTCATGTCCTTTATGGACGCGTACTCAGGGTACAATCAGATCGCGATGAATCCGGCGGATCAGGAACACACTAGCTTCATGACCCCGACTAATGTCTATTGCTACAAGGACATGCCGTTTGGTCTGAAGAACGCCGGAGCTACCTACCAAAGGCTAGTAAACAGAATGTTCGCGGACCAGAACGGAAAGAACATGGAAGTATATGTTGATGACATGCTCGTCAAGTCAAAGACTGCCGACAACCATGTTTTCGACCTGGAAGAATGTTTTAAAATACTACGGAAATACGACATGAGGCTCAATCCCCATAAATGCACTTTTGGTGTCGCATCCGGGAAATTCCTGGGGTTCATAGTTAATACCCGATGAATCGAGGCAAACCCCGACAAGATCAGGTCACTGCTCGAGCTTCCTTCCCCCAGGTCGCAGAAAGATGTCCAAGGCCTCACAGGAAGGGTAGCAGCACTCAACCGGTTCATTTCCAAGTCAACCGATAAATGTTTGCCCTTCTACAACCTGCTCCGGGGAAACAAGAAGATTGAATGGACAGTAGAATGCGAAAGCGCATTCCTCAACCTAAAGGCACATCTGGCCGAACCACCTATGCTATCCAAGCCCAAGGTAGGAGAGTCTCTCTTCCTCTACCTGGCCGTCACTAAGGACGCGGCCAGCGCCGTACCAGTACGAGAGGAAGACCAAGTGCAGAAGCCAGTTTATTACATCAGCAAGAGACTCCTCGGAGCAGAATCACAGTACCCACTGATGGAAAAATTGGCGTTCTGCCTAATCACGGCCTCGCGAAAGCTCAGACCGTACTTCTAGTCCCACTCGGTACACGTCATGACCAATCAGCCTCTAAGGCAGGTTTTGCAAAAACCTGAAGCATCGGGACGTTTGTTAAAGTGGGCGGTCGAACTCAGTCAGTTCGAGATTTTCTATACTCCACGAACATCCATAAAAAGTCAGGCCTTGGCCGACTTCGTGGCAGAGTGCACGAGATTCCAGGAGGATCCATCAGAAGGCTCATCTCAGCTCACCTCGCCAGAATCGTTGTAGAAGATCTTTGTGGATGGTTCATCCAACGAGAACGGTTCCGGGGCCGGAATCATTCTGATCTCCCCCGAGGGACATAGGTTCCACTCGGCGCTAAGGTTCGGGTTCAAGGCCTCCAACAACGAGGCGGAATACGAAGCTTTGTTAGCCGGGTTGAGGATAGCCAATGAGGTAAAGGCGAGCTCCGTCCAATGCTTTAGTGACTCCCAGCTCGTGGTAAACCAGGTTCTGGGCGAATATCAAGCGCGAGGACCCAAGATGGCCGCCTATTTGGCAAAGGTAAAAGCCGAGCTGTCCGCATTTGAGGGAGGATCGATCGAACAGATACCTCGAGAACAGAACGCCAATACGGATGCCCTTGCCAAACTCGCCACCTCGGGAGAGACGGAGACCCTGGGGTTGGTGCCAATAGAATTCTTGGAAAAACCAAGTATAGAAGGAGATCAGGCAGAGGTTGAGATGATTGATGCTCGACCGACCTGGATGACCCCCATTCTTGAATATCTCGTCGAGGGCAAGCTGCCTGAAGGACGTAACGACGCGCGTTGAGTCCTATATCAAGTCCCTAGATATACAATAGTTGATGGGTTATTGTATCGACGTGGGCACTCCCTATCTCTCCTCCGATGCGTTCTTCCAGGCGAGGCGAAGGCCATCCTGCAGGAAATTCACGAAGGATTCTGCGGAGACCACACTGGGGGGCAAAGCCTGGCCTTAAAGGTTCTCAGGCAAGGTTATTACTGGCCAACTCTGTCCAAAGACGCGATCTCATACGTGAAGAAGTGTGACAAATGCCAGCGATTCGCTGCAGTTGCCCGAGCCCCTCCAGTCGAGCTGAGGATGATCTCGGCCCCTTGGCCGTTTGCTGTTTGGGGAATAGACCTAGTGGGCGCCCTGCCCACTAGAAAGGGCGGGGTCCATTACGCCATGGTAGCCATAGACTACATCACTAAGTGGGCCGAGGCAGAGCCGTTGGCAACAATAACATCGAAGAAGGTACTCGACTTCGTGGTTAAAAGCATCATCTGTCGATTCGGTCTGCCATAGAAAATCGTCTCCTACAACGGCACTCAGTTCGATAGCGACCTGTTCACCGAGTTTTGTGAAAGGCACGGGATTGTAAAAAGCTTCTCCTCCGTGGCCTATCCTCAGGTGAACGGCCAGGTCGAGGCTGTCAACAAGACTCTAAAGGCGAGCCTCAAGAAAAGATTAGATGAGGCAAAGGGGGTCTGGCCAGAACAGCTCCCCCAGGTCCTATGGGCATACCAGACCTCGTATCGGACTCCTACGGGTCATACTCCTTTCTCTCTAACCTTTGGGAGTGAAGCAGTCCTCCCCGTGGAAGTTGAGGTTCTGTCACATAGAGTCCAGTCTTACGACCAAGATCGAAACCATGAGCTCCTGTGCCATTCCCTCGATCTATTTGATGAAAGGCGAGAGGATTCGAAACTCCAGCTCGCCCATTATCAGCAGATGATCACTCGCTACTTCAACTGTAAAGTCAAAAAACGCTCCTTTAGCGTTGGCGACTTGGTCCTAAGGAGAGTTTTCCTGGCCGGAAAAGATCCCAAAGATGGAGTGTTGGGACCAAACTGGGAAGGACCATACCAGGTCATCGAAATCGTCAAAGAGGGAACTTATAAGTTAGCCCAACTTGATGGAGGAGCCGTACCACGGACTTGGAACGCCATCCACTTAAAGAAATATTATCAATGATCCACTTGTAAGCCCTGGAAGGCCACTTTCTATATATTAATAAAAATCAACTTTTTACGCACATTTGCAATTGTAATCTTAAAGTAACCACGAAAGACCCTTTCCCAGTTACTTGGGGGGCATATGGTACCTGGATATAACCAGGTCTCCTTAACGACTTAGATGTTGATTTTTATCTATGGATCATTGCTCTTCTTAAAGAGCTCGAGACACGGATAAGGGTTAACGCCAACTAAGTCCTATCCTGGTTTTAACTAGGTCATAAAAACTTGGAAGTTAACTTAAATTTATTGACCGTGTTTCCTCTTAAAGAACTCGAGATATGGATAAAAGTTAACACGAACTAAGTTTTCAAAATAAGTTCCTAGTTTTAATTGGGTCATAAAAACTTGGAAGTTAACTTAAATTTATTGATCTTGTTTCTTCTTAAAGAACTTGAAATATGGATAAAAGTTAACACGAACTAGGTTTTCAAAATAAGTTCCTGGTTTTAACTAGGTCATAAAAACTTGGAAGTTAACTTAAATTTATTGATTGTGTTTCTTCTTAAAGAACTCGAGATATGGATAAAAGTTAACACGAACTAAGTTTTCAAAATAAGTTCCTGGTTTTAACTGGGTCATAAAAACTTGGAAGTTAACTTAAATTTATTGATCGTGTTTCTTCTTAAAGAACTCGAGATATGGATAAAAGTTAACACGAACTAGGTTTTCAAAATAAGTTCCTGGTTTTAACTAGGTCATAAAACTTGGAAGTTAACTTAAATTTATTGATCGTGGTTCTTCTTAAAGAACCCGAGATTTGGATAAAAGCTAACACGAACTAAGTTTTCAAAATAAGTTCCTGGTTTTAACTAGGTCATAAAACTTGGAAGTTAATTTAAATCTATTGATCGTTGTTCTTCTTAAAGAGTTCAAGATATGGATAAAAATTAACACGAACTAAGTTTATCAAAAAAAGATATATATATTGTAGCCGAAAGCATGAAAAAATATGAGTTAAAAGCGCAAGGAAAATTGTCTCGAGGTAAAGACACCTCATGCAAAAGTTACAAAAAAAAAAAATACTTCAAAATATATAAAGAGAGAAAGAGAATAGCGCCCTAAGCTCCGTCAGTCAGCCCTTTGGAGGTCGCCGTTTCACCTTGCTCCGCCGCACCAGAGGCTTCCCCAATCTCCGAAGGTGGCGCCTCTTTGTCGAGGCGAGCTTGGAACTTCACCAACAAGCGCACCCAGAAATTCGGTGGCATGAAAGAGAAGTCAGCCTCCGGATTATGGAGCCAACAATGGTAGAACAGATCCTGCATGGACTGCTCTGAGATGGTCCTCTCTTCCTCCAGGGTGGCCTGGGCGGCCTGGATTTCTGTCCTCGCTACCTCAAGGTCCGCCTGCGAGGTGGCAAGGGATGTCTCGAGCTCCTGGACCTTCGAGCGGGTCTTCTCCAGGTCGACCTGGGCCCTCTCTAACTCGCCCTTCGAGGCCGTCAGGGCATCCTTGGCCACCTTAGCCTCTTGAAGGATGGCCTGGTGCTCGGTCCTCATGTCATCGAGCTGAGTCCTGGCCCTGATGATGCTTCGGTGAAGGGCGACGACACCCTGCGAGGAATGAGAGATAAACTAGCTTAGAGAAAAAATAAGGCAAAGTGTAATGGTAAAAGTTTTAAAAGAATAGGGCAGCTTACCGTTAGGGTCATGCTCATGGAAGAGTCCATGACGTCAACCGAGCTCATCGTCTAAATAGTCCGGAGTTCCTTCTCGGTGAACTTGTAGATATGGTTAACGGCGTAGCTCGCCGATTCGTACACCGTTCCCTGAAAGACCTCTGGGATCTTCTCCAGGTCCTGGGGATTGACCGGGATGCGTACATCGGAGACCGCCGCAGACGAAGTCCCGATCTCCATTCCTCCGTCCTGGGGGGCAGGCAGAACTCGCTGAGGCGGTGGAGGCATTTGTCCTACTCCGGCAGCTGGAAGGATCTCCCCCACGACCTGGGCTGGCGGGGTTTTCTCCTTCTCCTTTGTAGGTGATTTAGTGGAGACCCCGGCAGAGCTCTTGGAACCCCGGAGCCTTTTCGGTCTTGGCCCGGCTGGGGGGTTCCCCCCGAAGACTATGCCCCGCAAGCTATCCTCGGGCTGAGACATCTCTTCTGTCAAAAAAAAAAAAAAACATGGTTGTTACAAGTTAGCAATCATACAATGATAAAGACAAAAGGTTAAAGCTAAAAAATCATATGAATACTGAGGGAGCCCTACCCCCCGAGCTGGAGGAACCTAAGACGATTATTTCACGAACTGGCGCAGGTTCTACGTCCGGTTCTGACTCAGGGCTAGACTATTCTACATACTGCCTAAGCCCCGGAGCATAGATACCCCTCTGGAGTGATGGCCATGTGCGTAGGTTGGTCCCATACTCCTCGAATAAGATCGACCTAAACGCTAGGGTGTTATCTACTACTATGGTACCCCTAGGCCGGCTCTCTTGGTGATCCAGCACGAGCCGGTCAACACAATGGAGCAGGAGTGTGTTCAGGTCCGGATCCCTTCGGTGATGATGGACGATCTGCCTAGGATTGAACCTAACCATCCGGGGGTCTGCAGTGGCCCTATCTAGACTCTTAAACAAGTAAGGGTTACCTTGGCCAGAAGGACCCGCGGCTGCTCCGGATTGGACCCTCTCCTCGCCCATCCTCTGGGCGACCTCCAAGGTCCTCTTCCTATTCCTCACGAGCGGAACTTCAGCTGCCTCGTCCTCGTCGTCTTCCTCTGCCGCGACCTCCTCCACGATGATAGGTATGTTGTCGCGGGCTGGGGGCGGCCCCCGGGGTCTCTTCAGGTTCAAGGTCTGATTTGGGAAGATCAGTTTGTAGAACACCATCGTCTCATCCGTCACAAGCACGCGATAGTCCTTCTCACTGGGGGGCAAGCCCGCCAGTGTTTCATATTGGCCCCCGAGGGTCACAGACTTTTCAGTCCACGCGTAGATGGCTGCAAGATTGGTTGGAATCAGAATGGAATACGGGGGGAGCTAAAATAAAATAACACTTGAAAGGCGAGCTAAGATCAGGGATTACTTACGAGCACGATTAAAATAGTGGTGGTCGCAGTTCCGAAACCCAGTTGACATGAAGAACTGGTCCTTGAAGTCATTTGGGTGGCTGGGAACTCGATCACCGCCGCCGTATTGGGAAAATAGGTTAAATAGTAAAACTCATCACCTCGCCCCCGCTGATCCGGGCTGGCTTTGAGGCAAAAGAAATATAAAATATCAGCAGGAGTAGGGACCTCCCACTCCTGCTTCTTGAATAAATACCTCAACCCTGCCAGCAGACGGTAGGAGTTAGGGGGGAGCTGAAAAGGGGCCAACCCCACGTGGTTCAGGAAATCAGCGAAGTACTGATCCAGGGGAAGGAAGGCCCCTGCCTTGAAGTGTTCACCGCTCCAGGCCGCGAACGATTCATCGAGCGGCGTGCAGCTCTGCTCGCCATCCGCGGCAGGTCGGACAATAACGGAGGCTTTCCCCAGTGGAATGTTGTGAGTGAGGAAGAGTTTGTTGATCTTCGTCTGGTCGGTTATCTTTGAGAAGATTCTCTCCGCCTCAAAGAATGCGTCGGGGGCCACATCGACCTCCTTCTCCACGGCCGGCCCGAAGCGGGGGATCGGGGAGCTAGGCATCACCACCTTTCGTTTTTCCTGCTGGGAGGCCGAGCTTCCAACGTTCTTCTGAGGAAGGTTCTTTTTTGGAGCCATCTGGTCGCCTAGCGAACAAAAGAAAACACTTTAGAAAAGGCGACCCTAGCAGGAGGAAGAAGCAATTATTATTTGCACGAGCTGAGGTAAGCCCAGCTCGTGGAGAGTGGAACCACGCGGTTCAGTGAACACGCGCGTATGCTCCCAACAGATCCCAGATTACTCGGAATTCGCGTGTCAGGGGGTTCAGAATAGAATTTGACTTGGGGGGAAAATTTCAATAGGCAGAAAATTACAAAACTGCTTATGAGGCGTGTTCCCTAAGCTACCCGGTTTTGCCCCTAAAAATTCCCAAAAATCCTACCCAGAAATTTGTCCAGAAAAAGCACCCTGAAACCCATACTCTAAAGCGATTTCTTACAACAAATGTGCCCTAACCTAAAAAGGGCTATCACCCTCCATATCCACACAACCCAGAAAACCCTTGCATGCGGCTACAGTGAATTTTTTTTCCTAAGCTACAGTAGCATGTTTTCAAAGTGAACAGGGTCAGGAAACTTACAGTGTATGACTGGGAGGTAGACGAGGGCGTTGCGTTGGTAGGAGCTTCGTCGGTGTAGTAGCTTCCAAAGCTTCGGAGAAATCCGTGCGCCTAAGCTTCGCGAATGATGAAAATGGCAGCAACAGGGTTGAGGGTTTCGTTCTTCTGAAATATGGAGAAGGAAGAGAAAAGGAGATTTGGAAAATTTTGAATGAAAGGGTCGCCCGTGCGTGGGGTGGCCACCCCCTTTTTATATACGTGAGGATCACGTGTAGAAGGCTCTTGGGTGGCCCTGGTGAGGGATCCGAGGCCTTCCACTCGAAATACGAAACGACGACTGGGCATAGGCTAGGCCATTAAATGCAGTTCTCGTAAGACGTACCGTCACCACCCACGACGTTCCACGTATTAGACGCCTGCGTAAAGAGTGGAATGCGAAGAGTTTATGGGGAAGTCTAAAAGCCCCTACTGTGGTCTTATATACGACGTCATGTACCACGAGCAGGAGCTTGGGGGGCAGATGTACGCCCTGGTTTTCCCACGGGCTGATTAGCAGGCCGAGCTACGGACTAATCACGATTAGCCCATTAACATCCCCAAGACCAGAGCTCCTGTTTCGAG
Organism: Humulus lupulus; assembly: GCF_963169125.1. Taxonomy (NCBI): domain Eukaryota; kingdom Viridiplantae; phylum Streptophyta; class Magnoliopsida; order Rosales; family Cannabaceae; genus Humulus; species Humulus lupulus. The sequence continues at coordinate 254,042,786 of NC_084802.1, read as the reverse complement.
GTCCTACCTTCATAGCTCGAGCAATCCCTGAGGACTCGCCAAGGTTGCCCAGGACTGGGGGAAGGAATCCGAAGGCTGAAGGTCGGGTCAGGGGAGCAGCTCGTGGCACGAGCTATGTATGGAGCTCTGACCCTCTGTAAAGTCAACACACGCAAGATAAACGTGCATATATCTGACATCACGTGTCCGATATCTCCCTGACTTCTCAGAGACACAGCAGGAACGTGCGTGTTCAAATATCCACGGCTGGGTTGGGCCGTGCGGCCCATTATCTCCTTACCTATCGATTTGACCATACTTATGTGTCAGGTTTAGGAATTAATCATGAATGTCACAGAGTTGATATGACAAATAATAAGGTCACGGGATGACCTCCTTACCAACTTCCAGATGCCTTCTCCTATAAATATGGAGAACCTGGGAGTTGATAAGGGTTGGGAAAAATAGTCTCTGAATAGATATATGCTTTATAACCAAATACCCAGAATATATCAATAATATTGACTAGTGGAGTAGAAGGATTTTAACCTTCGAACCACTTAAAAACGTGTCTTGAGTCACCTAGTTCATTCTCTAAGATTCTATATCTGCGACGGTTCTATATTCAGCACTAACCCCTTTCTCTTCTTCTCTTAATTACCTGTTGGCGAAGAACCGCGTCAACACCTTTAATTACAAGTCGTGCCTTATACTTATCCATTGAACCATCATCTTTCATTTTCCTGTTGAAAATCCATTTGGCCCCTAATGGCTTACACCTTGAAGGAAGATCTACTAACTACCAGGTGTGATTTTGAAGTATGAATTCAATTTCACTATTAATAGCTTCTTTCCAAAAAGTGCCTTCAGTGGAGTTCACAGCTTCATCAACGCTTTGAGGTCCACCTTCTTGCAAATAGGTCAGAAAATCTGGACCAAAAGACCTTTTTGTTCTAATTCTTTTGCTACGTCTCAGTTCATCCTCACACTCTTGATTTTGATCCTGACTATTTTCAGCAATAGTCTCATGTGTTCGTTTCAATAAACTTGAATCCTCTTTTGATCTATATGGAAATACGTGTTCAAAGAACGACGCATTTCTGGATTCCATTATCGTGTTTTTGTGTATGTCAGATATTTTAGACTCATACAACTGAAACCGATGCGCGCTACTATTATGTGCATAACCAATGAAAATGCAATCAATAGTTTTTGGACCTATTTTTACCTTTTTTGCTAAAGGTACAACCACTTTGGCAAGACACCCCCACACTCTTAAGTATTTGAAGGAAGGTTTCGTTCCTTTCCATAACTCATAAGGGGTCTTATCTTCTTTCTTTTTGGGTATCTTATTTAAAAGATAATTAGCTGATAAGATAGCTTCTCGCCACATGTTCTGAGGCAATCCAGAACTAATCAACATCGCATTCATCATCTCTTTCAATGTACGATTTTTCCATTCAGCAATCCATAGGATTGCCGCCGCAGCGGGAGATCGACTTTGTTATTGAGTTGGCGCCAGGGGTGGAGCCAGTATCTAGGATGCCTTACAGAATGGCTCCAGCAGAATTAAGGGGTTGAAGATTCAGTTGCAAGAATTACTTGATTTGGGGTTCATCAGACTGAGTTTTTTTCCATGGGGTGCTCCGGTGTTGTTTGTTAAGAAAAAGGATGGATCTCTTAGGATGTGCATTGACTACAGGGAGCTGAATAAGTTAACCATTAAGAACAAGTATCCACTGCCTAGGATCGATGATTTATTTGACCAGTTACAAGGGAGTACGGTGTTTTCTAAGATTGATCTTCGGTCAGGTTACCATCAGCTAAGGATTAAATAGGAGAACATACCAATGACCGCTTTCCGCACAAGGTATGGACATTATGAATTTCTGGTTATGTCCTTTGGATTAACCAATGCTCCAGTAGCTTTTATGGATATGATGAATAGGATTTTCCAGGATTATCTGGATAAGTTCGTGATTGTATTCGTCGACGATATTTTGGTGTACTCCCAGTCAGAGACAAAGCACAAGCAGCATCTGCGGTTGGTTTTGCAGCGGTTAAGGGAGAATAAGTTATATGCTAAGTTCAGCAAGTGTGAATTTTGGCTACTGCAAGTCACGTTTCTCGGTCACATCGTTAGTAAGGAGGGGATTCTGGTTGATCCAAGTAAGATTGAGGCAGTTAGAGATTGGCCTAGACCGAGCAATGTTCCTGAGGTGAGGATTTTTCTGGGTTTAGCAGGATACTATCAGCGGTTTGTTGAGGGGTTCTCCAGAATAGCTATGCCTTTGACAGAACTGACAAAGAAGAAGACAAGGTATGTCTGGACGGACAGATGTGAAAACAGTTTTAAAGAGTTGAAGCGAAGACTGATCACTGCGCCAGTGTTGAGTCTGGCAACAGATAATGAGAAGTTTGTGGTTTACTGCGATGCTTCCAGACAGGGTTTGGGGTGTGTGCTGATGCAAGCTGGTTGTGACAGTCAGAATCCCGTAATCCGTAAGGGGAAAGACCGAGTAACCTGTGCAATCCCACACCGCTTGGGGAAGGTCAAGTGTGATGATTCTAATACTGTATAGGTATGGGACTACACAGTTGAAGATGGCTTAAATGGATTGATGGGTACTACCTATATCAACAAGATGCATCTTCTTTTCGGTAGTCCATCACTTGAGAACTCCAAAGTTAAGCATGCTTGACCTGGGGTAATCTAGGGATGGGTGACCTCCTGGGAAGTTTTCCTAGGAAGCATGTGAGTGAGGACAAAGCATGCTGAAAAGACTCGTGTTGGTTTGTAGGGCCAGTCGTCATTCCCGAAAGCAGCCATAGTGACGTGGGGCGTCCCAAATGGTATCAGAGCCTTGCCCAGCCGGAAGTGTGGCCGACGGGGACATCGGGCCCGTAAGGGGGGGTGATTGTGACAGTCAGAATCCCGTAATCCGTAAGGGGAAAGACCGGGTAAGCTGTGCAATCCCACACCGCCTGGGGAAGGTCAAGTGTGATGATTCTAAGACTGTGTAGGTATGGGACTACACAGTTGAAGATGGCTTAAATGGATTGATGGGTACTACCTATATCTACAAGATGCATCTTTTTTTCGGTAGTCCATCACTTGAGAACTCCAAAGTTAAGCATGCTTGACCTGGGGTAATCTAGGGATGGGTGACCTCCTGGGAAGTTTTCCTATGAAGCATGTGAGTGAGGACAAAGCATGCTGAAAAGACTCGTGTTGGTTTGTAGGGCCCGTCGTCATTCCCGAAAGCAGCCATAGTGACGTGGGGCGTCACACTGGTAAAGTGATAGCCTATGCGTCGAGATAGTTAAAGGAGTATGAGCAAAGATATCCTACGAATTATTTGGAGTTGGCAACGGTGGTGTTCGCACTTAATATTTGGAGACATTATCTCTATGGTGAGAAGTGCGAGATATACACCGATCATAAGAGCCTGAAGTATTTCTTTACTCAGAAGGACCTAAATATGTGCCAGAGGCGGTGGCTAGAATTGGTTAAGGATTATGACTGTGATATCCTATACCATCCTGGGAAGGCTAATGTGGTGGCTGATGCATTGAGTCGGAGAGGCCCAGGACAATTGTTCAGTTCAAGGCAGATATCTGATAAGCTGGCTGAGGAGATGACTAGAGCGGGAATAGAGTTGGTGGTTGGCTGGTTAGTCAACATCACTCTTCAGTCTACACTTCTTGAGAGGATTAAGGAGGCACAGGGGAAGGATTCCCAGTTAAGAGGTCACAGAGAGAGCAGCTAAGGACTTTTCCATTTCAGAGATGGGGTTACTGAAGTACAAGGGTTGGATTTGTGTTCCGATGGATTCTGTTATCCGGTGGGAGATTCTAGATGAATTGCATACCACTCCCTACTCTTTACATCCAGGTACAACGAAGATGTATCAAGATTTGAGAGCATTATATTGGTGATCGGGCATGAAAAAGGATGTGGTGGGCAGGTCAAGGCTGAACATCAGAGGCCAGCGGGATTGCTGCAGCCTCTAGGGATTCCGGAGTGGAAGAGAGAGGACATCACCATGGATTTTGTAGTTGGTTTTCCGAGAACTGTGGGACAGCATGACTTGGTGTGGGTGATCGTGGATAGGTATACCAAGTTAGCCCACTTTCTTCCTGTCAGGACAACTTATACCGTGGAGCAGTATGTTGAGTTATATGTGAAAGAAATTATTTGGCTTCATGGAGCTCCGAGGTCGATAGTGTCTGACAGAGACCCCACCTTCACCTCCAAGTTTTGGGAGAGCCTACAGAAGGCTATGGGCACGCAGTTACAGTTTAGTACCGCTTATCATCCTCAGATAGATGGACAGTCTGAGAGGACGATTCAGATATTGGAAGACTTATTGTGAGCCTGTGTCTTAGACTTTGGGGGATCTTGGAGTAAGTATCTTCCTCTGATTGAGTTCTCGCATAATAATAGCTATCAAGAGACTATCGGAGTGGCTCCGTATGAGATGCTATATGGGAGGAAGTGTAGATCACCTATCCATTGGGACGAGACGGGTGAGAGAAGCTATTTGGGTCCTGAGATGGTTCAGAGGACCAATGAGGCGATTGAGAAAATTAGAGCGTGAATGCTCACCTCCCAGAGTCGCCAGAAGAGTTATTCAGACCAGAAGCGCAGGAGTGTGGAATTTCAGGTCGGTGACCATGTGTTCCTTAGGGTTTCACCTCTGAGAGGAGTTAAGTGGTTCGGTGTTCGGGGCAAGCTGAGCCCTAGGTTTGTTGGACCCTTTGAGATTCTGGAGTAGGTTAGGGAGGTAGCTTACAGGTTGGCGATGCCTCCATCCTTATCAAGGGTTCATAATTTTTTTCATGTATCCATGCTCTGAAAGTATGTATCAGATTCAACTCACGTGCTGAGTTATGAGAGTTTGGAGTTGGACTAGGATTTGTCCTATGAGGAGAAGCCGGTTCAGATTCTTGACCGGAAAGATAAGGTTTTGCGGAACAAGACCATCGCCTTGGTGAAAGTGCTGTGGACGAACAGCAAAGTTGAGGAGGTGACATGGGAACTTGAATCAGACATGCGGGAGTGGTATGCCGAGTTGTTCAGGTAATTTCGAGGATGAAATCTCTGTAAGGAGGGGATAGTTGTAGCGACCCAAATTTGCTAATAAGGCTTGGGGCCTTGATTAGTGTGCCTGGAGGGCAATAATTTTTATACTGTATTAATATATGTGAATTTAATGAATATGTTGTTAGGATGCATGTTTAGTTGAATTAAATATGCATGTGGGCCCCGTTTGGATATTAGGGGTATGTTTGTGATGTTAGCCCGTTGAGGGTATAAATGTAATAAACATGATATGTATGTGATATATCTGTGTAGCATGATCCGAGACAGTTATGGGGAGCAGTTAGCCGAAAAGTCACGACGGTGTTGAGAATCCGACTCAGTGCGAGTCGAGGGGTATTTTGGGTACTAGATGTCTTATGGGGTTATTAGGTTATAGAAATAAATATTTGGAGATATATTTGAGGTTAGAATGTCAAGGAATGAATACTGGGGAAATTTACCGTTTTGCCCTCGGGGACGTTTTGGTACCCCGAGCCTTGAGGTAACCATATGGACTTAAGTTAAATAAAACAAATAAATAGGAAACCCCCAGACTTATTCTAACTGACTCACTCCTCTCCCTTCACTAGTTTTCTTACACTCTTGGAGACTTAGAACATCTTGGAGAAAAACTAGCCAAAACTACGGAATTGGGCTGATGGTCTTGAGGAATTAAAGCTTGGAACTTAGACAATCTACACAGAAATATAACTCATCAAGGTAAGCTCCTAATATGTGGAACTGTGTTAATTTGCAGCTGGTTTTAAGGTTGAATATTAGAGTTTTGCATGTTGGACGGATGAGGATTCAACTTTGATTTTTATAAGGTTTTGGCTTGAGTTTTTTGTTGGGTTTTGTTGTTCAATCTATGGTATAACCATTGTGATAATTAGTTAGGATTGGTGGTTTGATTTTGGGGATGATTGGATTGATTTTTGATGTGAAAATGGTGTTTTTTCTGGGCTCGAAGGGTTGGGCCGTGACTCTGTTCTTGAGTGCTGCGAAGCTGATGAGCCAAGGAGGCTCTGCCTCTGGGGAGCACCGCGGCGCCATAGGGCAGGGCCGCGGCTCAAATGGGCGTCAGAGAGGTTCCAGCCTCTGTTTTGGGGGCAGGCCACGGCACCAGCTCTTAGGGTCGCGTCTCAAAAGGGAAATTTTGGCTAAATGGAGGTTTTAAGCGCGGGAACCTAACCTAGGGTGCTCGGGATCGACTCCACCACCGTGTTTGGTGGAATTCGATGTCCCAGAAGCTAGAATTATATCTGGAAACCGTTACTCGAATATTAATGGAATCCTTTATCATGCGTTGTGACTAGGTTTTCTTCTAGGCTCGGGATAGAGGACTGTGCTCGTGATCACGGTGGTCGGGAAGCTCGGGTTACAGGTAAGAAAACTACTGTTTCTCGTAAAGCATGAGTTGTAGGGCTTGGCCCTATATGACTGTGGTCTTGGGTTTGACCCTTTGATTGAGTTTATGTATGCTTAGCTTGTTGATTAGCTTTATCATATGTGAATGTGTTGATTGTACAACATGAGCCATGCACGGTGAAGACCGATAACGGCGAAGGCCGAGAATGGTAATGGGCCGGGAACGGCGATAGGCACGTGGAGTGCAAGGCCGAGTGCAGCTAGGGGCCCAGGTTGAAAGTAGCGTTTAGCACACGGAGCGCGAGTTGCTAGGTTGAATCCTAAAGGATACCTGGGATATCATCAAGGTATGGACCGCGAATCGAGGGCATGGTAAAGCGCTTGGGACGGAATGGCTGTAACGACCCGAATTTGCTAATCAGGCTTAGGGGCCTTGATTAGTGTGCCAGGAGTACAATAAGTGGGTTAATATGCTTATATGTGAATTTATGTGTATATATGATTATGATGCATGTTTAATTAAGTTAAATGTGCATGTGGGCCCTGTCTAGATATTAGGGCATAAGTGTGATAAATGAGATATATGTTGTATATGTGTTATATGTCTGTATAGCACGCTCTGAGACAGTCCTGGGGAGCGGTCAGCCAGAAAGTCACAGCGGGGTTGAGATTTGGACTCGGGGCGAGTCGAGGGGTAATTTGGGTATTAGATGAGTTATGGGACTATCGGGAAATAGAAATAAATATTTGGAGATATATTTGAGGATAGAATGTCTAGGCGGGAATATTTGGGAAATTTACCATTTTGCCCTCGGGGACGTTTTGGTACTTAGATTCTTGAGGTAATCGTTTAGACTTAAGTTAATAAAACAAAAGAAGGAATTGTTTAGAAGGTTTAGGAACCGACTCACCTTCTCCCAGCTGAAGATAAACCTTATCTCTTTTTCTCATTTACTCCCTAAGACAAAACTCAAGGAAACTTTGGTAGAAACTAGCTTAAGCAAGGAATTGGCTGAGGAAACTTAGAAGTTTAAAGCTTGAGGATTGAGGATCAACTTCTGCGATTGAGTTTAGCAAGGTAAGCTCTAATTATTGGGATTATATTGAGAATTGTTGCTGGTTTGCTAGAGCTTGCATGTTAGTTAAGCTTAATCTGTTTTGGGTGTTCTAGTTGGATTTTGGAGCAGATTTCTGGTGGGTTTTAGTATTGATATTGAGCTGGTATTCATGTGTTATTTATCTGGGTTCATTAAGTAGGTTTTGAATGTGTTAGCTTGAGGAAAAGGTAGGGAAGAAGATGGAAAATTCTGGGTTTGGAGGTGAGAGCCGCGACCCTAGGAGCGGTGCGCTGTGGCTCGCGTGCGCACGCGGCCATGGGAGGCCGAGAAGCTCATGCGCGCCGCGGTGCCTGGTGGGCGCGTCGCGGCCCGTGTGGGGGTCAGTGAGGTGCTAGCCTCTGTTTCGAGGCTAGCCACAACTCTTGTGGATGGGACCGCGACCCTTAGTGCCAGTTTGGGTTTTTACGGTATTTTAGGCTTGGGAACTCAAGGTGTAAGGCTTGAGATGGATTTTATCACCCAGATTGATAGAATCCAAGGTCCCGGAGGTTGGGGTTATGGCTCGAAGTTATTTATTGGATTAGAATTTGATGGATGGATGTTGTTACTGTGTTGTGACTAGGATTTCAGCGAGGCTCACGTTAGAGGACTGTACTCGGGGCATCGGTGCTCAGGAAGCTCGGAACTCAGGTAAGAAAACCCCTGTTCCCATAGAGCTTGTGTGCAGGGCTGAGCCTAGTGTGTTTTAATGGAATTGATATGCAGGGCCGAGCCCAACATGTTAGAATTGCAGGGTATAGCCCTTTATCTGTTTATACTAGAATTCTGTACTTGTTGCTATATCATGTATGATATTATGTGAGTGAACGGCAAGAGCCGGGAACGGTGTAGACCGAGAACGTCGAGGGGCCGGGAACGGCGTCAGGCACGTTGAGTGCAAGGCCGAGAACGGCAAGGGTCCGGGAGCATCGTTGAGCACGTGGAGTGCGAGCTGCCAGGGCGAGTCCCTAGAAGGATACCTGGGATATCCATATGGAATGGTCCGCGAACCCAGGGCTTGGTAAACGCCTGGGACGGCTAGGCCGTATGTGTTTAGCCATTGGTGGCCTGATTTATGTGTTGCATATGCTATCTGTTTGTGGGTTTTCTTGCTGGGCTTTGGCTCACAGATGCTCTGTGGTGCAGGTAAGGGTAAGGAGAAGATCAACCAACCCTAAGTACAACAGGCGTGAGGCGGTGTGTACATGTTTGGCCAGCCTGGCTGCCACGGCCAGAGGATTTTTGAAGATGCTTGTAAATGAACTTAGATTTTGTCGTTTAGCCGACATAGTACAATTTTTATGTTGCAAAATGTTTCTAAACTGTATTTTGGGATCCCAAGTGTAAACTTTTCATATTTATCTATGGAAACTACTGTAACGCCCTACTTCCTTAGAGCCATTACTAAGTGAGTTTTAAAACTCAAAATGTGCAATGAACTCGCTAACCGAGGGTTTTAAAACAAAAGTGTGACTAAGCAAAAGTTAAGGCTGTAATCTTTAAAAATGCGTTGTTTCATTGAAAACTTCTAGTATTTAACATTTGGGATCCCAAAATAAGGTTTGAAAACTATTTACAACTTAAAATAAGTTTACAGTCGATTAATTATTAAAATCAGAGATTATTACAGCCATTTCTCAAATAACCCCCAACCAAAGCAGTCGGGCAGGCCAAACATGTACGCGTCGCTTCACGCTCTCCGTACTCATGGCTGGTTGACTCAATCTTTGCCCTTACCTGCAACACAGAGCACCCGTGAGCCGAAGCCCAGTAAGAAAACTCATACAGTATATAACATATGCGGATTATATAGTTAACATATCAAATTATCCACAGTTAAATGAGTATTCCATCAAACTAAACAAACACGGCCATGCCGTCCCAGAGGCATTACCAAAGCCTGGGGTGTCGGTCCTCACCATAAGAATATCCTCTGTATCCATTGGGGTCCCACCCTGTCTACAAGAACTTCATGTGCTAAGTGTTACTTCCGGCCCAGCTGCCGTTCTTAGCCTTTCACCATTCTCGGCTCCTTGCCGTTTCGGCTCTTTTGCCGTTCCCGGCTCCGTTGCCGTTCCCGGCTCCTTTGCCATTCATTCTTACTATAATCACAAATAGCATAACTCAAATAACATTCCAACATATATCAATTCAATTAAGTCTGCACCCTAACATGTAATGCAATATAGGGCCGTGCCTTGATATCAATTCAATTAAGTCTGCACCCTAACATGTAATGCAATATAGGGTCGTGCCCTGCAATCACACTATGGGCCCATGCCCTGTCCTACGGGTTCTATAGTTTTCTTACCTGTCAATTTGATAGATTTCATCACTTGACTCCTTGAGCACGATCCCACTCGAGCCCTAGCGCACACCTAAACATAGCCATAGGTCAAAGTCATCACCGAACCTTAAGTCCGAAAACCTAGCCTCGGGACCAATCCCGAGCCCCCGGGAAGTCCTAGATCCACAAAACAAGATGGTGGAATCGAATCCTGAACCCTAGGTCAAAATCCCTTAAAAATAACCCAAAAATCCCTTTCTTGGAACAGGGTAGCGCTACAGCGCTCAAAAGAGGGCGCTCTAGCGCTACAAGCAGAACCGCACCACCCAGAAACAGGGCCTAGCGCTACAGCGCCCAAAGACTAGCGCTGTAGCGCTAGTTGCAGGCAGGCAACTCCCAAATTCTTTTTCTGCGATTTCTTTGAGCCAATCTCAACCCAAACTTCCCCAAATCTTTACCAAACTCAAAATCAAGCTTATAAACACTCTCCACTCATCCCAAGCATCCCAAATCCTCAAAACCCAAGCACATTCATCCCAAATCTCAAAATTTACCATGATTAACCCTAAACCCAGAAATTCAGTCAAACATCAAAGTTAAAGGCTTAGAATTCATACCGTTGATGCAATTTTGACCTTGATTCAATTCCTATAACTCCTTAGCTTGCTCTTCCTCAAAGCTTGCCCAAAAATTCCCCTAAAGTTCCCATCATTCAACTTAATTACACAACTTAAACCAGCCAAACCCAAAAACTGAAAACCCTAAAACTTACCTCAAAAGTTGATGTGTTCTTGCTAATCCCTTGCCAAATCTTCAAGTGTAGCAAAGGATCCTTGATGCTCAGCCTATCCTAGCTCTCCACTGAGCTTTTCTCCAAGAAATTTGAAGAGAAATGATGCTAGAATCCACAAACCGCCCCTTTTGGAAAAACCCCTCTGTTTTCTCTCTTTTTCTTTTTCTTCCTTTTTCTTTCTTTTCCACAGCCATCTAACTCTCTCTATCGATCCCACTAAGTATATAAAGCCTCAATAAACTTATCTCTAAGAAGCCAATTGACCAAAATGCCCTCTCTATTAATTCTAAACCCTTTTGTCCATGTAAGGCCATTTTAGTCATTTGACCCAATTCCCGCTAATTCCTCAAGTGTCTCTAATATTTTCCCGTTGCTTCCCAATACCTGATAAATCACCAAATAATATTCCTCGATATCAAAATTGACCCCAATATACTCATCAGATTCCTATTTATACCCCAAGCTCGCCCCGAGCCGGGTATAAATCCCCGCCTTGACTTCTCCGCTAGTCTGCTCTCTCTGGGATCGTCTCGAGTCACAAATCACAGATACATCCACATCACAATGTGGTCTCAACAATCAGCATATATCAATACAGTTATGCCCAAAATGGCCAAAATTACAATTATGCCCTTCTAACACAATCATGGCCTACATGCATACTAATACACATAGTCATGCATCTCAAATAGTCAAATAGTCATATAACATGCTTTAAATCATAACCATGCATTTTACTCAATAAAGTTACACATAAATCCCAATATTCCCTCCAGGCACACTAATCAAGGCCCTTAAGCCTTATTAGCGAATTTGGGTCGTTACAACTATCCCCTCCTCATAAAAATTTCGTCCTCGAAATTTACCCAAACACATCAGTCAGTAAACCCATAACTCTGACCATAAATTTCCAAGGTCCACCGCCTTACTTTACTTCTCAACAACACTCTTACAAGAGTAACAATCTTGCCCCACAAGATCTTGTCTAATAGCCATACTTTCGTTAGCCCCTTACTTGGACTGTAACCCTGCTGAAGCTTCAGGGTCAGCTTAGATTACCATAATCACCTCAATGTCTTATTCCTGATTCCAGAGATACCAAAACTCATCACCTCTACTAGGTGGGATCAATTGGTAGGCCCCGCTGGCCTAACCCTTGGTACAACTTCGGAATTTATGTTGAATCAAGGGTCAGAACTCTTCCTTCTTTCTCTGAACACCATACAAATTCTTGTCTGTTATTACGTAGAGAGATACAAATCTTTCCTCCCGGGACTTTATTTTCTCCAAATTTAACAATTACAAGTTCTTTTATTCTTCCAGATAAGTAGACACTCCTGCCTTAAGAATTCCAACAACCTCTTTTGGCTTTCACTCTGAACCAATGCCAAACCGTAGTATTCACTATCCTTCTTCTCTTACCATGTCCTATGTCGTGTTACTTTAACAAGACGCCAGCATCTGCCATCACGACTAACTTATCAGGGATTACACTTCCCTTAAAACCTCAAGTATTCGCATAGTCAACGCTTAATTCTTTAAGATATCTGATATGCTTTCAGACTGCTATTCCACTTGCAATCAACTGCTAATTCTAGGTTCCCACTCTGTTCTCTTTGTTCTCTAGTTTCTTTCAAAAAATTTAGAATACAATAGGGTCTCAATTCAGTATCATTGACGTCCTACCCTGAAACCAGTTCACCTAAACCAACTACATTAACTCAATCAACCGAGTTGAAACTTTTCATGTCCACACACCTTACTTAAGGTCTAATGTGGTCTATTCCATGATACACCACTACATCACTTAACCCCTCAGTGTCCAAAAGAAATTACTAAATTCCGTCACTCGATCAACCCTCTCCCGGTACAACGTACCCTAGGAGGTGGAATGATATCCATTCAGAATTTTCATTCAAATACCAATTTCTAATTGGATCCTTCATTCGATCCTGGTATCCTAACTTGTATCACCTTGACAGGGTTCTTCCCTATTTCAACCAAAGCCCACTCTTTGTATTCCATAGTTCAGTGACACTCACCAGCTAATCATTACCTACCAACGTTACGCCAATCTCAGTCGTTGCCTTGTCCACTCCATTACAGTCTATGGCGTTATTCCTTGACTAACACACGCCTCTCAATTAGGAGTTCCGCCTCCAATTAAATTTCCCCTCGTTCAATCGAGGATTATAAACACTGATCGTCCGTCTGTTACTTTTCACCACATCTGGGTCTCAACGTTATCTTTCTTACTAATACCCATCACTCAAGTACCTTATGATATGCATAACTGTCAACTTAACGTTCCAAGTATATCAACCATGATCCATTCACCTCCCGCAAGGTTCGATCCACCCTCGCGTCAATTTGCGCCTGGGCGTGCCCAATCTATGATGCACCCCCACAGTTCCATATCCTCATCATGGATTAGGTCCTTTATGCAATCACTCTATACTTAACCATATCACACACATATTCCAGCATCGCCAGATACCAATCAATTCTTACCTTGTCTTCTAAATTTTCCTGACTTGACACCACTCATTCCGTCTAACCTCAAGTTTTACTGTTCTCCTCATCTCTGATGTAGTTGTCTCCGGAGATACTTATGCAATAGATGATGCGCTTACCACTCCTATTATGCTCTCTATTCTTCATTAGCTCCTTTGTGGCTTTAGATCAAATCCTCTTACCTGTCCTTTCTTCTTGTAGCTCTACTCGGAGTACTCTTAACGAAACCCAAACTGATTCTTCGTATAGCATTACTTGTGACCTTGCTCCCTTAGTACTAACGTCTTACGCATAATAGTCATTTGCTCTCCCTTTCCATTTGGGAGTAATCCACACATACTGCTTGTGAACTTGAAGGGGACTTGCCTATACAATTCTTGTATTCTCCACTTTAAGAACTTACCTATGCTGCTGTAGCTTAAACCAATCTAGAATCTTTGTTACCAACTCCTCACACCCTACCCGGTGCAAAATAAAAATTCATGAAATGTCTCTATCCTTGGTTTCCAACTGGTAATAACCAGGTCATAGATCAACTCTTGGAGACATCGTCCCATCTTGTATCCAACATTGTACTTTTCGTTCTAACCCGACGATGCTAACAATCCCCGCAGTATAATGCTCTGGCTACTCCAGGGTCAAATTCCTTCGATTGCTTCAATAGATTTTTCTGTCAGCCAATACCATCTTTTACAACATTCCTTATACCAATCCTATCTGTAGTCCGACCTTGAAGTACCCCCAATCTTTCTTTACATACCCATAAAATTTTCCCACTGGTCAGCTCAGTTTCCACTCAGTCTCATTAACATACTGCAGATGATATCCTCTACAATCCATGGTTATTTCTTAACTGATTAACTCTCTCACTGTGACTCATGCTGAGGCTCCCATAAGACAAACTCTGTTGTTATTACTATGCACTTCTTGACCACTTGCATCCCAATTCATCTGCCAGAAGTTTCTAATTCCTTCTCAATAAGTGTTACTATCTTCAGCCACTCATATAGCACCCATGAGGCAAACTCTCTATGTCTAACTCCCTCTCGGAACATTCTCGACACCGATTTCTTCCAGTCCGTTACGTGACCAAATCATAACCATTCAGTTGAATACTCATCCTCAAGGAATCAGCCTCGAACTACGAATGTAGCGAGGCATTCTAGTTTTCTGTTCCCTCACCATGGGAAGTCCATCCTAACATATCGAGTCATTCTATGTAGAAGCCATGCCTTCACCTGACCTCTTCCCAGGTGGCATCTCCTGTCTCTGATGCAAAGCAGATAACTTCATCGATTTCCATCACTATCCTGACGGCTATCTAGTGAATCAGGTTTTCCCCCCTTTCTGGCAAAACTAAGAGCTATCAAGCTTTTCAGGGTTCTTCAGCTATGATTACCGAAAATCTATCCTTACTATAATCCATCAAAAGAAGCACTGCTATTTGCAGCTCTAGCACTCATGCTCTATACATCATTCATCAGTTCTTCGAACCACAGGGCCCTATCCACTGTCCTCATACAGATGGTGAGTACACACATCGGAGAGGCACAAATACCTTAGACTATTCTAGATTTTAAATCCTTAAATGAGTCATCATCATTTTCAACTGCATCCGTCCGTATCCATTTCCATAAATGAATTACTCAATTCACCAAGCCCAAAAATTTACACTATTGCCACTATATCATTCCAAACCATTCTTGTAACGGCCTACTACCTTAGAGCCGTTACTTAGTGAGTTTAAAACAGAAATCGTGCTTTTGACTGACTCTTCGTGGTCTCTAAGACCAAAAGTGTGACTACACCAGAATTTAAGGCTGTGCTCTTTGAAAATGTTTAGTTTCATTGAAAACATTAAGTATCAAACATCTGGGATCCCAAAAATAAGGTTTACAAAATATTTACAACTCAAAAATAGATTTACACCAGGTTAACTATCAAAAGAATAAGTCAATACAGCCATATACAAAATGCCCCCAACCAAAGCAGTCGGGCAGGCCGAACATGTACGCGCCGCCCCCACGCTCTCCATACTCATGGCCGGTTGACTGACTCCTTGCTTTTACCTGCCACACAGAGCACCCGTGAGCCGAAGCCCAGCAAGAAAACCCAAATAGTACATAACATATGCATAGAATATAGCTGACATAACCCACTGATAAATAGGAAAACCATCAGACTGAACAAGCACGGCCATGCCGCCCCAGAGGCCTTACCAAAGCCTGGGGTCTCGGTCCTCACCGTAAGGATAACTCATGTATCCCTTGGGTCCCACCCTGGCTATAAGCACCCCACGTGCTGAGTGTTACTTCCGGCCCCAAGACCGTACCCGGCCTTCGCCGCTCTCAGCCTTAGCCGTTCATTTCATTATAATCACACATATCGTACATTTCGAAATAATCATTCAAACATATAATAATTCATTTAAGGTTATACATTTGCACATAATACAACCTAGGGCCATGCCCTACAATAGCACTGTGGGCCCATGCCTTGATCTCGGGTGTTACGGTTTTCTTACCTTTAAATTCGATAGCCTTGATCACCTGACTCCTTAAGCTCGATCCTACTTGAGCCCTAGCGCTTACCTAAGAAAAATCCATAAGTCAAAGTCATCACCAAACCTCAAGTCCAAAACCTAGCCTCGGGACCAATCCCGAGCCCCCGGGAAGTCCTAGATCCCCAAAACAAAGTGGTGGAATCGAGCCCCGAACCCTAGGTCAAAATCCCTCAACAAAAACCCAAAAATCCCCTTCTGTGAACAGTGCAGCGCTCTAAAGAGGGCACTGTAGCGCTACAAGCAGAACCACACCCCCCAGAACAGGGGATAGCGCTACAGCGCCCACTGACTAGCGCTGTAGCGCTAGTTGCAGACCAGAAATGCCCAAAATCGCATCCTGCGATTTCCGTCTACCATTTCAACCCCAAACTTGTCCAAATCTTTCCCAAGCCCAAAAACAAACTTATCAACACCTCACACTCATCCCAAGCATCCCAAGAACTCATACCCCAAGCTCAAGCAACCCAAAACTCAAGATCTACCATAATGAACCCAAAAACCAGAAATTCATTCAAACAACAAAGATAAAGTCTTAGAAATCATACCGTGGATAGAAATTCGACCTTGAGTTGAACCCTAGACCTCCTTAGCTTGCTCCTTCACAACCTTGACCTAATTTTCCCCAAAAATCCCATCTATTTAGCTCAAATACACAGCTCAAACCAGTCAAGCCCTAAAACTGAAATCTCTAAGAACTTACCTCAAATTTCTGATGTGATCTTGCTAATCCCTTGCCAATCCTCAAGTCTAGCTTAGGATCCTTGATGCTCAGCCTACCCTAGCTCTCCACTGAGCTTAACTCCAAGAAAATGAAGGAAAATGGTTGGGAGAGCCACAAACCGATTCTTTGGAACAAAACCCTTCAGCTTTTCTCTCTTTTCCTTTCTCTTCCTTCTTTCTTTCTTTTTCAGCCTTAACTCTTTTTCTACAAAATCCACTAAGTATAAAGCTCCCTTTAACTTATCTCTAACAAGCCTAAAGACCAAAATGCCCTCCCTAATAATTCTAAACCTTTTTGCCCATAAAGGGACATTTTAGTCATATTACCCAAATTCCCACTAATTCCTCAAGTGTTCCTAATAATTCCCGCTCGCTACCCAATACCTGACTAATCACCAAATATACATTCTTCATTATCAAGATTAACCTCAATATATTTTCCAAATTCTCATTTAAACTCCCCAGGCTTAACCCAAGCCGGGTATAGATTTCTGCTTTGACTTTTCCGCTAACCCGCTCATTCTAGGATCGTCTCGAGTCACAGATCACAGATATCAACATAGTCATGCCCAAAATGGCCAAATTACAATTATGCTCTTTCTAAGATAATCAAGTCTACATGCATACTAATTCACATAGTCATGCATCTCAAATAATCAAATAGTCATATAACGTGCATTAAATCATAATCATGCATTAAACTCATTAAAGTCACACACAAAATCCCATTATGCCCTCCAGGCACACTAATCAAGGCCCTTAAGCCTTATTAACGAATTTGGGTCGTTACAACTATCCCCTCCTCACGAAAATTTCGTCCTCGAAATTTACCTGAACAACTCGGGATACCGCTCCCGCATATCCGACTCCAGTTCCCATGTCGCCTCTTCAACCTTGCTATTCCTCCACAATATTTTAACCAAGGCGATGGTCTTTCTCCTCAAGACTTTGTCCTTTCTATCTAGGATCTGAACAGGCTTTTCTTCAAATGATAAATCCCGATCCAACTCCAAGTTCTCATAGCTCAACACATGAGTAGCATCCGATACATACTTCTGGAGCATGGATACATGAAACAGGTCATGAACCCCTGATAGAGCTGGAGGCATTGCTAACCTGTAAGCCACCTCCCCGACTCGCTCTAGAACCTCAAAGGGGCCAACAAACCTGGGACTCAGCTTGCCCCGAACGCTGAATCGTTTTACTCCTCTCAGGGGTGAAACCCTGAGGAATACATGATCACCAACCTGAAATTCCACGCTCCTGTGTCTCTGATCTGAATAACTCTTCTGGCGACTCTGGGAGGCGAGCATACGAGCTCTAATTTTCTTAAGTGCCTCATTGGTCCTCTGAACCATCTCAGGACCTAAATACCTCCTCTCACCTGCCTCATCCCAGTGAATCAGTGATCTGCACTTCCTCCCATACAGCATCTCATACGGAGCCACTCCGATAGTCGCCTGATAACTATTATTGTACGAGAATTCAATCAGAGGGAGATACCTAATCCAAGATCCCCCAAAATCCAACACGCAAGCTCGTAAAACATCCTCCAGTATCTATATTGTCCTCTCAGACTATCCATCCGTCTAAGGATGATAAGCAGTACTAAACTGAAGCTGTTTTCCCATTGCCTTCTGTAGGCTCCTCCAAAACTTGGAATTGAAAGTGGGGTCTCTGTCGGATACTATCGACCTCGGAGCCCCATGAAGTCGAACAATATCCTTCACATAAAGCTCTGCATACTGCTCCACAGTATAAGTTGTCTTCACAGGTAAGAAGTGGGCAGACTTAGTACACCTGTCCACAATCACCCACACCGAGTCATGCTGACCCATGGTCTTCGGCAATCCAACCACAAAGTCCATGGCAATATCTTCCCATTTCCACTCGGGAATCCCTAGAGGCTGTAATAATCCTACTGGCCTCTGATGTTCAGCCTTAATCTGCTGACAGATTAAGCATCTAGCCACATAGTCCACCACGTCCCTCTTCATGCCTGACCACCAATATAAAACCTTCAAGACATGGTACATCTTTGTAGAACCTGGGTGCAAGGAGTAGGGAATGGTATGAGACTCGTCCAGAATCTCTCGCCTAATGTTTGGATCAATTGGAACACAAATCCGTCCTTTGTACTTCAACAAACCCATCTCAGAAATAGAGAAGTCCTTAGCTGCTTCGGTTAGGACATTCTCTCTACGTTCAACTAACTGGGGGTCCCTTCCCTGTGCTTCCTTAATCCTCTCAAGGAGCGTTGACTGGAGAGTAATGTTGGCTAACCTACCATCCACTAACTCTATACCTGCTCTAGCCATCTCTCCGGCTAGTCTGTCAGATATCTGCCTCGAACTATACAGCTGTCCTGGGCCCCTCCAGCTCAATGCATCAGCCACTACATTAGCCTTCCCAGGATTGTAACGCCCTACTACCTTAGAGCCGTTACTAAGTGAGTTTTTAAGACAAAACAGTGTGCAATGAACTCGCTAACCGAGGTTTTGAGAAGAAAGTGTGACTAACTAAGATTTAAGGCTGTAATCTTAGAAAATGCATCGTTTCATCTAAAACTGCTAGTATTAAACATTTGGGATCCCAAAATAAGGTTTGAAAACTATTTATATCTTGAAATAAGTTTACAGTTGATAAATCATAAAATCATAGATTATTACAGCCATTTTCAAATAAACCCCCAACCAAAGCAGTCGGGCAGGCCAAACATGTACGCGCCGCTTCACGCTCTCCGTACTCATGGTTGGTTGATTCAGTCATTGCCCTTACCTGCAACACAAAGCACCCGTGAGCCGAAGCCCAGCAAGAAAACTCATGCAGAACATAACATATGCAATGTATACAGTTTATCATAACAGATAATCCACAAATAAACAAGTCAACCAATAGACGAAGCAAACACGGCCATGCCGCCCAAGACCCTTACCAAAGCCCTGGGGTATCGGTTCTCACCGCGAGGATAACTCATGTATCCCTTGGGTCCCACCCTGAATATAGCATAACACATGAATTCACCGGGCCCCGCCCTGACTATAGCATCCCATGTGCTAGGTGTTACTTTCGGCCCACGGCCGCCCCGGCTTACGCCGTACTCGGCCCACTGCCGCCCCGGCTTACGCCGTACTCGGCCCTTGCCGTTCATTTCATCATAATCACACATATAGTACATTAGAAATAATCATTCACACACATCATGATTCATTTAAGGTTAAACATTTGCACATAATACAATCTGGGGCCATGCCCTAACCTTCTTTCTCCTTCTCTTTCTTCTCTTCAAATTCTATCAAAGCCTCAAGTGACCAAGACCAAACCGTGTACCCCTATAACACAGCTCAAATTTGTCTATTAACCTTGCCAAATGACCACTTTACCCCTCCTTGCTTATCCTTTCATAACTAAACCTCAGGGGCTTACTTGTCATTTCTTATTCATTACAATTCTACCATTTTACCATCAAAACCTGTTACTCTCTATGGTTACTAACAGTCACACAAGTTACCAAATTACCAGTCACCAAAATCTCTCAAGAACTAAGTTACAAAATCCCCGAATTACCCCTAGGCTCCCCCCAAGCCGGGTATAAAATCCCGTTGTGACATCTAAGTTAAACTAGCTCTCTAGGACCGTCTCGGCACGTGCATCACAATAATAAAACCACACTCACGTGGTACAATTCACGGAATACAATTATCACATACCAACACAGTTATGCCCAACATGGCCAAACTTACAATTACGCCCTTCTAACACGATCCGGGCCTACATGCATACTAGTAAACATAGCCATGCATCTCAGTTAAACAAATAGCCAAATAACATGCTTTAAATCATAACCGCGCATTTAACTCATAAAATCACACATAAATCCCAATCTGCCCTCCTGGCACACTAATCAAGGCCCTTAAGCCTTATTAGCGAATTTGGGTCGTTACAACTATCCCCACCTCATAAAAATTTCGTCCTCGAAATTTACCCAAACACATCAGTCAGCAACCCGCAATCTGACCATAATCTCCAAGGTCCATCGCCTTACTTTAGTTCCCACCAATGCTCTTTCAGGAGAACAATCTTGGCTCGCAAGATCTCGTCTAATAGCCATACCATGATAGCTTCTTGCTTTAACACCGCAACCCTGTCGAAGCCCAGGGTCTGCCTAGATTACAATGACCAATTCATTGTCTTATTCCGGATTCCATAGATACTCAAACGTCGTCACCTCTACTAGGTGGGATCAGCTTGTAGGCCCCGCTGGCCTAACCCTTAGTACAATTTCAGTTTATGCTGAATTAAGAGTCGGAACTCTCCCTTCTTTCTCTGAACACCTTACAGATCCTCGTCTGTTACCACGCAGAGATGCAACTCTTTCTTCCCGAAACTTTATTTCCTCATAATTTAACAATTTACCAGCTCTTTATTCTTTCAGATAGGCAGACACTGCTGCCTTAAGAATTCCAACACCCTCTCTGGCTTTCTCTCTGAACTAAAGCCAAACTGTAGTATTCACTATCCTTCACCTCTTAACATGACCTATGTTGTGTTTCAGTAACCAGACACCAGCAACTGCCACCACAACTAACTCATCAGGGATTACGCTTCCCTTAATACCTCAAGTATTTGCCTACTCAGCGCTCAATTCTTTAAGATGCCTGATGAACTTTCAAACTGCTATTCCACTTGCAATCAACTGATAATCCCAGATTCCCCCTCTGTTCTTTTCGTTCTCTAAATCCATTCCAAAATTTAAAACACTATAGGGTCTCAATTCTGTATCACCAACGTTTTACCCTGCTACCAGTTCACCTGAACCAACTACATTAACTCAAACCACTGAGTTAAAACTTTTCATGTCCCAACACCTTACTTAAGGTCTATAGTGGTCTATTCCCGTGGTACACTCCCACATCACTTAAACTCTGTCACCCGCTCAATCCCTCCCGGTACCGCGTACCCTAGGAGGTGGAATGATGCCCATTCAGAACCCTCATTCAAAACCAAATCCTAACTAGATCCCTTACTCGATCCTGGTATCCTACTTGTACCACCATGATAGGGTCCTTCCCTGTTTCAACTCAAGCCAACACTTTGAATTCCATAGATCATTGACACTCACCAGCTAAACATACCTACTAGCGTTACGCCAAACTCAGTCGTCGCCTTGTCCACTCTATTACAGCCTATAACGTTATTCCTTGACTGATACATGCCTCCCAGCTAGGAGTTCCGCCTCCAATTATATCTCCTTTTTTTTTCAATCAAGGATTCAAACACTGATCATCTGTCTGTTACTTTTCACCGCACTGGGTCTCAACGATAACCTTTCTTACTAATACCCAAGACTTAAGTACCTTATGCCATACACCACAGTCGACTTAACGTTCTAAGAGTATCAACCATGATCCATTCAGTTGCCTCCCGCAAGGTTCAATCCAACCTCGCGCCAGATGTGCCTGGGCGTGCATAATCCGTAATGCACCCCCCCAAATCCATGTCCTCAACATAGATCAAGTCCTTTATGCCATCCTTCTTTACTTAATCATAACACACACAAATTCCATCATCGTCCGTAACCAATCAAATCTTACCTTGTCTTCTAAATTTCTTTATGATTTGACACCACTCAATCCGTCTAACCTCAAGTCTTGCTGTTCTTCTCATCTCGGATGTTGTCGTCTCCGGAGGTGCTTGTGCAATAGATGACGCGCTTACCAGTCTTGTTATGCTTTCAATTTTTTCAGATACTCAATATCTTCTTTGCGGCTTCAGATCAATTCTTCTCTTACATGTCCTTTCACTTCGTAGCTCTAATCTGAGTATTCCTGACGACGCTCAACTAACAATCCGTAGAACCTTACCTGAGACTCCGCCTTCTGGGTACAAACGTCTTTCGCATAGTCACTTGCTCACCATTTCCGTCTAGGAGTAATCCACATGTACTGCTCGTGAGCTTGAAGGGGACTTGTCCATACCGTTCATGCATTCTCTGTCTAAGGAACTTACCTGTGCTGCTGTAGCTTGAACCAATCCAGAATCTTTGTTACCAACTCCTCACACTCTAGCCGGCGCAAACTAGACAATCCACGAAATGTCTCTATCCCTGGTTTCCAATTGGCAATAACCAGGCCGTAGATCAACTCTTGGGGACATCGTCCCATCTTGTATCCAACATTGTACTTTTCGTCCTAACCCGACGATACTAGCAATCCTCGCAGTATAACACACTAGCTATACCAGGCTCAGATTCCTTCGATTGCTCCAATAGACTTTCTGTCGGCCAAAACCGTCTCCTACAACATCCCTTAAACCAATCCTATCTGTAGTCTGACCTTGAAGTATTCCCTAAATCTTTCTTTGCATACCCACATAACTTCCCACTGGTGAGCTCTGCCTCCTTTACGTACTCCAGATGATATTCTCAACAACCCATCTGCCAGAGTTTCTAATTACTTCTCAATAAGTATTACCATCCTCAGCCTCTCATATGGCACCTTTGAGGCAACCTCTCTATGTCCACCTCTCTCACTGGACATTCTCAACATCAAGTCCTTCCAGTTCGCTACATGTCCAAAGCATAAACCATTCTGTTAAATACTCATCCTTGAGGACTCAGCCTCGAACTTGTAATGTATCGACGCATTCCAGTTCTCTATTTCCCACACCATGGGAAATCCATCCTAACATCTCAAGTCATTCTACGCAGAAGTCACGCCCCCACCTGACCTCCTCCCAAGTGGCATCCTTTCCCTTATGCATACACAATAAGCTCCCTAGTTCCTGTCATCAACTTGATAATTACCTCTTCCATCAGGCTTCCTTCCAATCTCAAATCAGGTGCCCAAGCACTGTCTGGGGTCCTTCTACCTCAACATTGAGAATCCGACCTCGCTGCGTTCTATCAACACGAGTACCATCTTATCGGCCAGACCTTTTCCCTTTTCTGGCAAAACCAGAAGCCACAGAACTATCCGGGGTTCTATCAACTTGACTATCACAATTCTCTCTTTACTAACTCCGTCAAAGGAAGCACTGCCCTTGCGGCTCTAGCACTCATGCTCTATACATCAACCATCAGTTCCTCAAACAATATGGCCCTCTCCGCCATCCACATGCAGACAAAAACTTTTTCCTCAAAGCAGCCCAAATGCCTTAGACTATTCCAGATCTCATGTCCTTAAATGGGTCGCCACCAATTCCAGATACATCCATCTGTATAAATTTCTGAAATGAACTATCCAATTCACCAACCCATTGATCTACGCTGTCGTTACCCCTAACAGTCCAAACCAGACTTAAACATTTGCCCGTCTCCACGGTTCTAATCATGTCTTTAAAATCTCTTCTAACCATTCATCATCTAGGTTCTTTCCAACCCAATAAGCCAGTACCTCAGCCCGAGTATCACTTCCAAGCAACTCTCTGCCTCAACATTTAACACAACCCTCTAATCAGGATCTCTCATCCTCTTAACCAAGGGTGGAATTAACTCTGCTCACCTATTGATAAATTCCTTGTCAACTCGAACTCTCCTCAAGACCCGAGGTTAACACCCTTTAAGCCTTTCATGTAATACCCTTATCTGTCCATACCTCACAGTAGACCAACACTGGCCACCTTACTGTTAAAACATCGAAATCAGCTATTTCCCCAGAGAAATCTGTTGTTCTTCTATCCCATTTCAACTAACAAACTCCACAGCCTACTCACACACTAGTGACTCACTGCTGCTGCTTCCAGGGATCACTGGAGATCTCAACTCCAACTTATGTCTAGAAACCCCTCTTTATCACAATATCAGGTCCATGAAACCCTTCTAGGGACTAACAACTCGAGTTCATCTGTCAAAACCGTCCAACCTCCTGAACTCAGAGGTTCATACCCTGAACCAACTCACAACTAATTCCAAATATCCACAGGTATAATGCACACACAAGCATATACTAGGTCAAATCCACAATGATATACATTTAGCTACCAGATTCAATCATCACTAAGTATATCCATACTCATCATGCTTCATACAAGCCAATAAACAGATATAACATATGAATTTGATCCAGGAAATTAACCACATACACTCAATATGCGAACCATTATGCCAATATTCATCCACATGCATAATAATGTTGTTCAGCACGCATTAATCTCAACATGCAACAATCAAGGGCCAGGCCCTATCAGTATCACATGCATATGTCATCTCATCTATCATGCTCCATATAAGTAAACAGGCAAATAGGGCATTCAACACATATGTTCAGCATATCGATCAATCATACCAACCAACCCTGAGTCGAGCTTGTCACTGACAGCGAGCGTACATGTTCGGTCGATCTCCAGAACCAATAAACCTTGGCTCGCTCTGATACGAAGTTGTAACGCCCTACTACCTTAGAGCCGTTACTAAGTGAGTTTTTAAGACAAAACAGTGTGCAATGAACTCGCTAACCGAGGTTTTGAGAAGAAAGTGTGACTAATTAAGATTTAAGGCTGTAATCTTAGAAAATGCATCGTTTCATCTAAAACTGCTAGTATTAAACATTTGGGATCCCAAAATAAGGTTTGAAAACTATTTATATCTTGAAATAAGTTTACAGTTGATAAATCATAAAATCATAGATTATTACAGCCATTTTCAAATAAACCCCCAACCAAAGCAGTCGGGCAGGCCAAACATGTACGCGCCGCTTCACGCTCTCCGTACTCATGGTTGGTTGATTCAGTCATTGCCCTTACCTGCAACACAAAGCACCCGTGAGCCGAAGCCCAGCAAGAAAACTCATGCAGAACATAACATATGCAATGTATACAGTTTATCATAACAGATAATCCACAAATAAACAAGTCAACCAATAGACGAAGCAAACACGGCCATGCCGCCCAAGACCCTTACCAAAGCCCTGGGGTATCGGTTCTCACCGCGAGGATAACTCATGTATCCCTTGGGTCCCACCCTGAATATAGCATAACACATGAATTCACCGGGCCCCGCCCTGACTATAGCATCCCATGTGCTAGGTGTTACTTTCGGCCCACGGCCGCCCCGGCTTACGCCGTACTCGGCCCACTGCCGCCCCGGCTTACGCCGTACTCGGCCCTTGCCGTTCATTTCATCATAATCACACATATAGTACATTAGAAATAATCATTCACACACATCATGATTCATTTAAGGTTAAACATTTGCACATAATACAATCTGGGGCCATGCCCTAACCTTCTTTCTCCTTCTCTTTCTTCTCTTCAAATTCTATCAAAGCCTCAAGTGACCAAGACCAAACCGTGTACCCCTATAACACAGCTCAAATTTGTCTATTAACCTTGCCAAATGACCACTTTACCCCTCCTTGCTTATCCTTTCATAACTAAACCTCAGGGGCTTACTTGTCATTTCTTATTCATTACAATTCTACCATTTTACCATCAAAACCTGTTACTCTCTATGGTTACTAACAGTCACACAAGTTACCAAATTACCAGTCACCAAAATCTCTCAAGAACTAAGTTACAAAATCCCCGAATTACCCCTAGGCTCCCCCCAAGCCGGGTATAAAATCCCGTTGTGACATCTAAGTTAAACTAGCTCTCTAGGACCGTCTCGGCACGTACATCACAATAATAAAACCACACTCACGTGGTACAATTCACGGAATACAATTATCACATACCAACACAGTTATGCCCAACATGGCCAAACTTACAATTACGCCCTTCTAACACGATCCGGGCCTACATGCATACTAGTAAACATAGCCATGCATCTCAGTTAAACAAATAGCCAAATAACATGCTTTAAATCATAACCGCGCATTTAACTCATAAAATCACACATAAATCCCAATCTGCCCTCCTGGCACACTAATCAAGGCCCTTAAGCCTTATTAGCGAATTTGGGTCGTTACAAGGATGGTATAGGATATCACAATTGTAATCCATTACCAGCTCTAGCCATCGTCTCTGGCGCATATTCAAGTCCTTCTGGGTAAAGAAATACTTTAGACTTTTGTGATCAGTGTATATCTCGCATCTCTCTCCATACAGATATTGCCTCCAAACCTTAAGTGCGAATACCACTGCAGCTAACTCCAGGTCATGCGTGGGATATCTCTGCTCGTACTACTTGAATTGCTTCGATGCATACGCTATCACTTTCCCAGCCTGCAACAACACGCATCCCAGACCCTGTCTAGAAGCGTCACAGTAGACCACAAACTTCTCATCATCTGTTGGCAGGCTCAGCACTGGTGCAGTAATCAACCGCCGCTTCAACTCATTAAAGCTGTTCTCACAACGATCTGTCCACACATACTTGGTCTTCTTCCTTGTCAATTCTATCAATGGAGTAGCAATTCTGGAGAACCCCTCTACAAACTGCCGGTAGTAACCTGCTAGTCCAAGGAAACTTCTAACTTCAGGAACATTGCTGGGTCTAGGCCAATCTCTTATTGCTTCCGTCTTGCTTGGGTCGACCAGTAACCCATCCTTACTGATAATATGGCCCAGAAATGAAACTTGCGATAACTAGAACTCGCATTTGCTACACTTAGCATATCACTTATGCTCTCTTAACCGCTGCAACACCAGGCGCAGATGATGCTCATGCTCTGTCTCTGACTGGGAGTACACTAGGATATCATCAATAAATACAATCACAAACTTATCTAGATAATCCTTGAAAATTCTGTTCATCAAATCCATAAATGCCGCTGGGGCATTGGTTAATCCAAAGGACATAACCAGAAATTCATAATGCCCATACCGTGTCCGAAAAGCAGTCTTTGGTAAGTCCTCTTCTTTGATCCTCAAATGATAGTAGCCTGATCGGAGATCAATCTTCGAAAACACTGTACTCCCTTGAAGCTGATCAAATAAATCGTCGATCCTAGGCAATGGATACTTGTTCTTGATGGTTAGCTTATTCAACTCCCTGTAGTCAATGTACATCCGGAGCGATCCATCCTTTTTCTTAACAAATAATACTGGAGCACCCCATGGCGAGAAACTCGGTCTAACAAACCCCAAATCCAGTAGTTCCTGCAACTGAATCTTCAATTCCTTTAATTCTGCCAGAGCCATTCTATAGGGTGCCTTGGATACTGGCTCTGCTCCCGGAGCCAACTCTATGACGAACTCAATCTCCCGCTGTGGCGGCAATCCTGGCAGATCTGCTGGAAACAAGTCTGGAAACTCACTGACCACTCTGGTTTCATTCGGACCCACTGTCGCCACCTTGGAGGAATCTACAATACTCGCTAGGAATCTTGTGCAACCCTCCAGCATCAGGTCTCTAGCCTTTAGTGCTGATATCATAGGCACCCGCGGTCCATTCATCGTTCCCACAAACACAAAGGGTACCTCGCCATCTAGTTCAAAGGTCACCATTCGTCGCTTACAGTCAATTGTTGCTCCATACCTCGTTAACCAATCCATTCCAATTATTATATCAAAATCGTCCATATCTAGTTCAACCAGGTCAACAAACAATTCTCTACCATCTATTACTACTGGTAATGCTCTAACCCACCTCCTAGAGACTGCCAGTTCCCCTGTTGGCAATAAAGTTTGAAAACCCCTAGCATACAAAATACTAGGTCTACAAAGCTGATCAATCACCCTAGTAGATACAAATGAGTGAGTAGCACCCGAATCAATCAATGCAGTAAACAAGGAACCAGCGTTAAAAATCTGACCTGTCACGACTGAGGGACTGGCCTCCGCCTCAGTGTGAGTCAAAGTGAAAACCATAGCAGGAGCGAGGCTGTCTCCCTGCCTTGGCTCCTCTTTCTTAGCCTGCGGGCAGTCTTTCTTCAAGTGGCTGGTGCTCCCACAAATAAAGCATGCCCTGGTCCGGCACTCGCACTGATGCCGTCGCCTGCATCGAGGACACTCGGAAAGTTCCTCCAGCTGTCATTTCCGCCTTGACGGCCACCAACAGAACTGCGAACCCTCCTATCAAAACCATATGGAGCAAAGGAATCTGGTGCTCTTCTTTTCTGCTCACTGGGGCCGCTGCCCCGACTAGACCCAGAAGAAGAAGGCACTGCCCTCCTGGTATCACGCCTAGCAGCGCTATCTTTCCTGATCTGATCCTCAGCCC
This sequence comes from Humulus lupulus, assembly GCF_963169125.1. NCBI lineage: Eukaryota > Viridiplantae > Streptophyta > Magnoliopsida > Rosales > Cannabaceae > Humulus > Humulus lupulus. The sequence goes on along the minus strand of NC_084802.1, from coordinate 254,014,276 downwards.
TCTCAGCAGTAAGGGCCTTGTCCACCACTTGCGCATAGGTAGTCTCTGGCACCAATGTAATACTCACATCACGGGCGATCATCGCATTCAATGTAATACTACCTTAGAGCCGTTACTTAGTGAGTTTAAAACAGAAATCGTGCTTTTGACTGACTCTTCGTGGTCTCTAAGACCAAAAGTGTGACTAAACCAGAATTTAAGGCTGTACTCTTTGAAAATGTTTAGTTTCATTGAAAACATTAAGTATCAAACATCTGGGATCCCAAAAATAAGGTTTACAAAATATTTACAACTCAAAAATAGATTTACACCAGGTTAACTATCAAAAGAATAAGTCAATACAGCCATATACAAAATGCCCCCAACCAAAGCAGTCGGGCAGGCCGAACATGTACGCGCCGCCCCCACGCTCTCCATACTCATGGCCGGTTGACTGAATCCTTGCTTTTACCTGCCACACAGAGCACCCGTGAGCCGAAGCCCAGCAAGAAAACCCAAATAGTACATAACATATGCATAGAATATAGCTGACATAACCCACTGATAAATAGGAAAACCATCAGACTGAACAAGCACGGCCATGCCGCCCCAGAGGCCTTACCAAAGCCTGGGGTCTCGGTCCTCACCGTAAGGATAACTCATGTATCCCTTGGGTCCCACCCTGGCTATAAGCACCCCACGTGCTGAGTGTTACTTCCGGCCCCAAGACCGTACCCGGCCTTCGCCGCTCTCAGCCTTAGCCGTTCATTTCATTATAATCACACATATCGTACATTTCGAAATAATCATTCAAACATATAATAATTCATTTAAGGTTATACATTTGCACATAATACAACCTAGGGCCATGCCCTACAATAGCACTGTGGGCCCATGCCTTGATCTCGGGTGTTACGGTTTTCTTACCTTTAAATTCGATAGCCTTGATCACCTGACTCCTTAAGCTCGATCCTACTTGAGCCCTAGCGCTTACCTAAGAAAAATCCATAAGTCAAAGTCATCACCAAACCTCAAGTCCAAAACCTAGCCTCGGGACCAATCCCGAGCCCCCGGGAAGTCCTAGATCCCCAAAACAAAGTGGTGGAATCGAGCCCCGAACCCTAGGTCAAAATCCCTCAACAAAAACCCAAAAATCCCCTTCTGTGAACAGTGCAGCGCTCTAAAGAGGGCACTGTAGCGCTACAAGCAGAACCACACCCCCCAGAACAGGGGAGAGCGCTACAGCGCCCACTGACTAGCGCTGTAGCGCTAGTTGCAGACCAGAAATGCCCAAAATCGCATCCTGCGATTTCCGTCTACCATTTCAACCCCAAACTTGTCCAAATCTTTCCCAAGCCCAAAAACAAACTTATCAACACCTCACACTCATCCCAAGCATCCCAAGAACTCATACCCCAAGCTCAAGCAACCCAAAACTCAAGATCTACAATAATGAACCCAAAAACCAGAAATTCATTCAAACAACAAAGATAAAGTCTTAGAAATCATACCGTGGATAGAAATTCGACCTTGAGCTGAACCCTAGACCTCCTTAGCTTGCTCCTTCACAACCTTGACCTGATTTTCCCCAAAAATCCCATCTATTTAGCTCAAATACACAGCTCAAACCAGTCAAGCCCTAAAACTGAAATCTCTAAGAACTTACCTCAAATTTCTGATGTGATCTTGCTAATCCCTTGCCAATCCTCAAGTCTAGCTTAGGATCCTTGATGCTCAGCCTACCCTAGCTCTCCACTGAGCTTAACTCCAAGAAAATGAAGGAAAATGGTCGGGAGAGCCACAAACCGATTCTTTGGAACAAAACCCTTCAGCTTTTCTCTCTTTTCCTTTCTCTTCCTTCTTTCTTTCTTTTTCAGCCTTAACTCTTTTTCTACAAAATCCACTAAGTATAAAGCTCCCTTTAACTTATCTCTAACAAGCCTAAAGACCAAAATGCCCTCCCTAATAATTCTAAACCTTTTTGCCCATAAAGGGACATTTTAGTCATATTACCCAAATTCCCCCTAATTCCTCAAGTGTTCCTAATAATTCCCGCTCGCTACCCAATACCTGACTAATCACCAAATATACATTCTTCATTATCAAGATTAACCTCAATATATTTTCCAAATTCTCATTTAAACTCCCCAGGCTTAACCCAAGCCGGGTATAGATTTCTGCTTTGACTTTTCTGCTAACCCGCTCATTCTAGGATCGTCTCGAGTCACAGATCACAGATATCAACACAGTCATGCCTAAAATGGCCAAATTACAATTATGCTCTTTCTAAGATAATCAGGTCTACATGCATACTAATTCACATAGTTATGCATCTCAAATAATCAAATAGTCATATAACGTGCATTAAATCATAATCATGCATTAAACTCATTAAAGTCACACACAAAATCCCATTATGCCCTCCAGGCACACTAATCAAGGCCCTTAAGCCTTATTAGCAAATTTGGGTGGTTACAATTCTTATAAGGTCTCCATTCTCCAAAGTTCAGATCATGCCTTTATAACCTCTACTATCAATTCATCATCTTGGTTCTTTCCAACCCATCACGCCAATGCCTCAGCCCAAGTGTCGTTTCCAGGCATCCCTTTAGCACAATACTTAACACAACCCTTTAGTCATGGGCTCTCATCCCCTTATAACCAAGGGTGGAATTAACCTTGCCCATCCACTGATAAACTCTTTGTCAACCCGAACTTTCCTCAAAACCAAAGGATAACACCCTTTAAGTCTTTCATATAATACCCTTATCTGTCCATACTCCCACAATATCAACACCGGTAACCTTACTGTTAAAACATATAAATCAGCTATTTTCCCAGAGAAGTCCACTATCCTTCTGTTCCATCTCAACTATGAAACTCCACAGCTTACTCACACACTAGTGACCCTCTGCTGCTGCTTTCGGGGATAAATGGAGATCTCTAACTCCAACTTTTATCTAGAATCCCCCTTCAACACAATATCAGGTCCACTTAACCCTTCTAGGAACAAACAATTCGAGTTCATTTGCTGGTACTGATCAAACTCCTGAGCTCTGTGGTTCATACTCTGAGCCCAACCACAACTAGATCCAAATAACCACAGTTATCATGCATACACAAAGCATATTTAGGCCAAAACCACAATGATATACATTTAGCTACCAGATTTTAACACCACTAAGCACACCCAAGTCTCAACATGTTTCATACAAGCCAATAAACATATATTACATATGAATTTAATTCAGACAATTAACCACATACACTCAATATGTAAACCTTTATCCCAATATTCATCCACATGCATAATAATATTATTCAGCACGCTTTAATCTCAACATGCAATAGCCAAGGGCCCAGCCCCAACAGTATCTGATGCATATGTCAACTCATTCCTCATGCTCCATATAAATAAGCAGGCAAACAAGGCATTCAAACATATGTTCAAACATGTCAATCAATCATACCAACCAACCCTGAGTCGAGCTTGTCACTGACAGAGAGCATACATGTTCGGTCAATCTCCAGAACCAATAAACCTTGGCTCGCTCTGATACCAAGTTGTAACGCCCTACTTCCTTAGAGCCGTTACTAAGTGAGTTTTAAAACTCAAAATGTGCAATGAACTCGCTAACCGAGGTTTTTAAAACAAAAGTGTGACTAAGCAAAAGTTAAGGCTGTAATCTTTAAAAATGCGTCGTTTCATTGAAAACTTCTAGTATTTAACATTTGGGATTCCAAAATAAGGTTTGAAAACTATTTACAACTTAAAATAAGTTTATAGTCGATTAATTATTAAAATCACAGATTATTACAGCCATTTCTCAAATAACCCCCAACCAAAGCAGTCGGGCAGGCCAAACATGTACACGTCGCTTCACGGTCTCCGTACTCATGGCTGGTTGACTCAATCTTTGCCCTTACCTGCAACACAGAGAACCCGTGAGCAGAAACCCAGCAAGAAAACTCATACAGTATATAACATATGCGGATTATATAGTTAACATATGCAGATTATATAGTTAACATACCAGATTATCCACAGATAAATGAGTATTCCATCAAACTAAACAAACACGGCCATGCCGTCCCACAGGCATTACCAAAGCCTGGGGTCTCGGTCCTTACCGTAAGGATATTCCCTGTATCCATTGGGGTCCCACCTTGTCTACAAGCACTTCACGTGCTAAGTGTTAATTCTGGCCCAGCAGTCGTTCTCGGCCTTTCACTGTTCTCGACTCCTTGCCGTTTCGGCTCTTTTGCCGTTCCCGGCTCCGTTGCCGTTCCCGGCTCCTTTGCCATTCATTCTTACTATAATCACAAATAGCATAACTCAAATAACATTCAAACATATATCAATTCAATTAAGTCTGTACCCTAACAAGTAATGCAATATAGGGCCGTGCCCTGATATCAATTCAATTAAGTCTGCACCCTAACATGTAATGCAATATAGGGTCGTGCCCTGCAATCACACTATGGGCCCATGCTCTGTCCTACGGGTGCTATAGTTTTCTTACCTGTCAATTTGATAGATTTCATCACTTGACTCCTTGAGCACGATCCCACTCGAGCCCTAGCGCACACCTAAACACAGCCATAGGTCAAAGTCATCACCGAACCTCAAGTCCGAAAACCTAGCCTCGGGACCAATCCTGAGCCCCCGGGAAGTCCTAGATCCACAAAACAAGATGGTGGAATCGAACCACGAACCCTTGGTCAAAATCCCTTAAAAATAACCCAAAGATCCCTTTCTTGGAACAGGGTAGCGCTACAGCGCTCAAAAGAGGGTGCTATAGCGCTACAAGCAGAACCGCACCACCCAGAAACAGGGCCTAGTGCTACAGCGCCCAAAGGCTAGTGATGTAGCGCTAGATGCAGGCAGGCAACTCCCAAATTCTTTTTCTACGATTTCTTTGAGCCAATCTCAACCCAAACTTCCCCAAATCTTTACCAAACTCAAAATCAAGCTTATAAACACTCTCCACTCATCCCAAGCATCCCAAATCCTCAAAACCCAAGCACATTCATCCCAAATCTCAAAATTTACCATGATTAACCCTAAACCCAGAAATTCAGTCAAACATCAAAGTTAAAGGCTTAGAATTCATACCGTTGATGCAATTTCGACCTTGATTCAATTCCTAGACCTCCTTAGCTTGCTCTTCCTCAAAGCTTGCCCAGAAATTCCCCTAAAGTTCCCATCATTCAGCTTAATTACACAGCTTAAACCAGCCAAACCCAAAAACTGAAAACCCTAAAAACTTACCTCAAAAGTTGATGTGTTCTTGCTAATCCCTTGCCAAATCTTCAAGTGTAGCTTAGGATCCTTGATGCTCAGCCTATCCTAGCTCTCCACTGAGCTTTGCTCCAAGAAATTTGAAGAGAAATGGTGCTAGAATCCACAAACCGCCCATTTTGGAAAACCCCTCTGTTTTCTCTCTTTTTCTTTTTCTTCCTTTTTCTTTCTTTCCCACAGCCATCTAACTCTCTCTATCAATCCCACTAAGTATATAAAGCCTCAATAAAGTTATCTCTAAGAGGGAAATTGACCAAAATGCCCTCCCTATTAATTCTAAACCCTTTTGTCCATGTAGGGCCATTTTAGTCATTTTACCCAATTCCCGCTAATTCCTCAAGTGTCTCTAATATTTTACCGTTGCTTCCCAATACTTGATAAATCACCAAATAATATTCCTCGATATCAAAATAGACCCTAATATACTCATCAGATTCCTATTTATACCCCAGGCTCGCCCCGAGCCGGGTATAAATCCCCGCCTTGACCGTTGCTTCCTACATGCATACTAATACACATAGTCATGCATCTCAAATAGTCAAATAGTCATATAACATGCTTTAAATCATAACCATGCATTTTACTCAATAAAGTCACACATAAATCCCAATATGCCCTCTAGGCACACTAATCAAGGCCCTTAAGCCTTATTACCGAATTTGGGTCGTTACAACTACTATTCCTCGAGTCTTTTCTTTGTTTATGGCTTAATTACACTATTTGATTTTAAATCTCGAATAGTGAGTTAAAAGCACGTTTTTAAACTCACTTAGTAACGACTCTAAGGAAGTAATGCGTTACAACTTAGTATCAGAGCGAGCCAAGGTTATTTGTTCTGGAGATTGACCGAACATGTACACACGCAGTCAGTGATTGGTTTAACTCTGGTTTGGTTTTTAAGAATGGCTGATATGTCTGAAAATGTGTTTGCATACCCTGTTTGCCTGCCTATTTTGTATGGAGCATGATTAATGAATTAACATATGCATGATGCTAGGGCACTGCCCGTTGTGTGTTATATGTTATATGAGTTATTATGTGTGGATTACTGATGTGCCTGGGAGGTGCATTTTGGATGTTGTTATCATGCCTAATGAGCGGCGTCGTTGGTTGCAGGCATATTTGTTGAGATGCCTCGTCAATCAGCTAGACTCCGCGGCAGCAGGGCCGAGGATGACAATCAGGGTCAGGACCCTCCACCTGCCCCACAGAACTGGCAACAGATATTGGCCGAAATGGAGGCTAGACTGCAGAGAACAGAGGAAGAGCTACGACAGATGAGACAGCAGGCCCCGCCTCAGGTTACTGGGCTGCCATTGCAGCAGGCTGCAGTGCCAGTGCCGGTTCAGTCTGCTTTGGAGAATAAGTGGGAACCTTTGTATGAAAGGTTCAGGAAGCAACAACCTACTACCTTTGAGGGGGGTTCGGGCCCACTGCTGGCAGAGCAGTGGATGAACATGATTTCCTTGATCCAAGACTTTATGAGGGCTGAGGGAAGTGAAAGGGTTGCTTGTGCGAGCTATATTCTTAGGGCTGATGCTTGCATCTGGTGGGATGTGGTGAGTCAGCGGAGGAATGTTGCAGTCATGACATGGGAGGAATTTAAAAGTATCTTTAATGATAAATACTACAGTGTGGCAGTATGAGCTGCGAAGGTTGATGAGTTTATCAACCTGACTAAGAATCGATCGACAGTAACAGAGTATGAAATAAAGTTTGATAGATTGGCGAAGTTTGCGCCAGATCTTGTAACGCCCTACTTCCTTAGAGCCGTTACTAAGTGAGTTTTAAGACAAAACAGTGTGCAATGAGCTCGCTAACCGAGGTTTTTAAACAAAAGTGTGACTAAATAAAAGTTAAGGCTGTAATCTTAGAAAAATGCGTCGTTTCAATAAAACTTCTAGTATTAAACATTTGGGATCCCAAAATAAGGTTTGAAAACTATTTACATCTTGAAATGAGTTTACAGTTGATTGATCATAAAAATCATAGATTATTATAGCCATTTTCGAATAAACCCCCAACCAAAGCAGTAATGACCCAAAATCGCTATTAAGGCTTAAGGGCCTTGATTAGTGTGCCAGGAGGGCATGTTGGGATTTATGTGTGATTTTATGAGTTAAATGCATGGTTATGATTTAAGGCATGTTATTTGACTAATTGTTTATCTGAGATGCATGACTATGTGTATTAGTATGCATGTAGGCCCTGATTGTGTTTGAAGGGCATAATTGTAATTTTAGCCGCTGAGGGCATATATGTGATAATTGTATTCCGTGATTTGTACCACGTGAGTGTGGTGGTATTATTGTGATGCACGTGCCGAGACGGTCCTAGAGAGCAAATTAACTTAAGAGTCACAACGGGATTTCTATACCCGGCTCGGGAGGAGCCTAGGGGTACTTCGGGAATTTTATGGCTAAGATTGAGATTTAGCGGGTAATGGTTATTGGTGATTGAGTAACCTGGGTAACCATTAGTTACTACTGAGAGTAACAAGTTCTAGATAGAAAATGGTAGAAATGAAATAGAAGTAAAAGGACTTAAGTGCCCTTGAGGTTAGTTGGGAAAGGATAGGCAAGGAGGGGTAAAATGGTCATTTGGCTGGGAATTGGATATATGGCAGCTGGGTATTAAGGGGTACACGGTTTGGGGCTTGGTCATTTGATGCTTTGATAATTTGAAGAGAAGAAGAAGGAGAGGGAAAAAGCTAGGGCATGAAGAAGAAGAAGGGAGCTGAAACTTGAAGACTAAGGGGATGAACCAAGGAAGCTTAAGGTTGGATTCTTGATTGAGGTAAGAGTTTTAAACATCCTTGGGTTTTCTTTTCTGTTGTGGTTTAAGATTTTGAAGCCATGGTTTAGGTTTGTCAAGCTTGGGTTGTGTTTTTGGCCTTTGGGTTTGAGTTTTCTGAAATTTGGAATCAAATGGGTGATTTTGAGTGTGATTGTGTTATTGAGTTGGGTTATGATGTTTATGGGTTGATGTATGGTCTATTTGGAGTTTTGAGTTGGTTTTGGAGCTTGGGTGTGAGTTTGGGACGATTTGGGAGGTTTTAGCTCGGAGAAAATGCAGGGGAAAAACCCAGAATTCTGGGTCTGCGAAGGCGTGCCGCGACACAGGTTTTTCGTGCCGCGGCAAGGGAGTCCCTGACTGATGTGTGCCGCGGCACAAGGCAAATTTCAGGTTCACATTTTTGGCAATTTTAGGCCTTTGCTCCGGGGGTTCGGGGGATGTCTCCGGGGTGTTGTTTTAAGGTTTTAGAGGTCCCGAGAGTGCGGGATTGGTCCCGGGAAGTGGTTTTGGGTTGATTAGTATTGAGGGATGTTTCTTGTGTGTTGTGACTAGGTTGTTGGTGAGGCTCGTGCTAGAGGACCGTGCTCGCGGCTTTAGTGCATCAGGAGGCTCGGAATACAGGTAAGAAAACTATAACACCCGAGGTTAGGGCGTGGCCCCAGATTGTATTATGTGCAAATGTTTAACCTTAAATGAATCATGATGTGTGTGAATGATTATTTCAAATGTACTATATGAGTGATTATGATGAAATGAACGGCAAGGGCCGAGTACGGCGTAAGCCGGGGCGGCCGTGGGCCGAGTACGGCGTAAGCCGGGGTGGCCGTGGGCCGAAAGTAACACCTAGCACATGGGATGCTATAATCAGGGCGGGGCCCGGTGGATACATGTGTTATGCTATATTCAGGGTGGGACCCAAGGGATACATGAGTTATCCTCGCGGTGAGAACCGATACCCCACGCTTCGGTAAGGCTCTGGGGCGGCTTGGCCGTGTTTGCTTAGTCTAATGATTGACTTGTTTATTGTGGATTATCTGTTATGATAAACTGTATACATTGCATATGTTATGTTCTGCATGAGTTTTCTTGCTGGGCTTCGGCTCACGGATGCTCTGTGTTGCAGGTAAGGGCAATGACTGAGTCAACCAACCATGAGTACGGAGAGCGTGAAGCGACGCGTACATGTTTGGCCTGCCCGACTGCTTTGGTTGGGGGTTTATTCGAAAATGGCTGTAATAATCTATGATTTTATGATTTCTTAACTGTAACCTTATTTCAAGATATGATCAGTTTTCAAACCTTATTTTGGGATCCCAAATGTTTAATGATAGAAGTTTTAATGAAACGACGCATTTTCAAAGATTACAGCCTTAACTTTTAATTAGTCACACTTTTGCTCAAAACCTCGGTTAGCGAGTTCATTGCACACTATTTCGCCTTCAAAACTCACTTAGTAACGGCTCTAAGGAAGTAGGGCGTTACAACTTGGTATCAGAGCGAGCCAAGGTTTATTGGTTCTGGAGATCGACCGAACATGTACGCTCGCTGTCAGTGACAAGCTCGACTCAGGGTTGGTTGGTATGAATGATTGACATGTTTGAATATATGTTTGAATGCCCTGTTTGCCTGCTTATTTATATGGAGCATGAGGAATGAGATGACATATGCATGAGATACTGATAGGGCCTGGCCCTTGACTGTTGCATGTTGAGATCAATGTGTGCTGAATAACATTATTATGCATGTGGATGAAAATTGGCATAATGGTTCGCATATTGAGCGTATGTGGTTAGTTTTCTGAATTAAATTCATATGTTATATCTGTTTACTGGCTTGTATGAAGCATGATGAGTGTGGATACACTTAGTGGTGATAGAAATTTGGTAAGCTAAATGTATATCATTGTGGACTTGACCTAGTATATGCTTGTGTGTGCATTATACCTGTGGATATTTGGACCTAGTGGTGGTTTGGTTCAGAGTAGGAACCCCAGAGTTCAGGTGTTGGGTCAGTTTTGACAGGTGAAATTGTGTTGTTGGTTCCTAGAAGGGTTTGGGGACCTGATATTGTGTTTGCAGAGGGGTTTTTAGATATAGGTTGGAGTTTAGATCTCCAGTTATCCCTGGAAGCAGCAACAGAGGGTCGCTAGTGTGTGGGTAAGCTGTGGAGTTTGTTAGTCGAGATGGGATAAGTGAACAGCGGATTTCTCTGGGGAAATAGCTGATTCCGATGTTTTAACAGTAAGGTTTCAAGTGTTGGTTTACCGTGAAGTATGGTCAGATAAGGGTACTAAATGAAAGGCTTAAAGGGTGTTATCCTCGGGTTTTGAGGAGAATTCGGACTGACAAGGGATTTATCAATAGACGGGCAGAGTTATTTCCACCCATGGTTAAGAGGATGAGAGATCCTGATTAGAGGGTTATGTTAAATGTTGAGGCAGAGGGATGCCTGGAATTGGTACTCGGGCTGAGGTACTGGCTTAATGGGTTAGAAAGAACCTAGATGATGAATGGTTAGGAGAGATCTTAAAGACATGATTAGAACCGTGGAGGCGGGCAAATGTTTAAGTCTGGTTTGGACTGTTAGGGGTAACGACAGCGTAGATCAATGGGTTTGGTGAATTGGATAGTTCATTTCGGAAATTTATACAGATGGATGTATCTGGAATTGGTGGCGACCCATTTAAGGACATGAAATCTGGAATAGTCTAAGGCATTTGGGCTGCTTTGAGGAAAGAGTTTTTGTCTGCATGTGGATGGCGGAGAGGGCCATATTGTTTGAGGAACTGATGGTTGATGTATAGAGCATGAGTGCTAGAGCCGCAAGGGCGGTGCTTCCTTTGATGGAATTAGTAAAGATAGATTCGTGATAATCAAGTTGAAAGAACCCCGGATAGTGTTGTGGCTTTTGGATTGCCAAGAAAAAGGGGAAAAGTCTGACTGATAAGACGGTACTTTTGTTGATAGAACGCAGCGAGGTCGGATTCTCAATTTTGAGGTAAAAAGGACTCCAGACAGTGCTTGGGCACCTAGATTGAGATTGGAAAGAAGCCTGATCGAAAAGGTAGTTATCGAGATGGCGACAGGAACCAGGAGGTTAATTGGTATGCACATGAGGAAGAGGATGCCACCTGAGAGGAGGTCAGGTGAGGACATGATTTCTACGTAGAATGACTCGAGATGTTGGGATGGATTTCCCATGGTGCGGGAAACGGAGAACTGGAATGCACCGATACATTCGAGGTTCGAGGCTGAGTCCTCAAGGATGAGTATTTAACTGGCGAGCTTGTGCTTTGGGCATGTAGCGAACTAGAAGGGCTCGGTGTTGAGAATGTTCCGAGAGGGAGATGGACATAGAGAGGTTGCCTCAAAGGTGCCATTTGAGAGGCCGAGGACAGTAATACTTATGGAGAAGGAATTAGAAACTCTGGCAGATGGATTGTTGAGGATATCATCTGGAGTACGTAAAGGAGACAGAGCTGACCAGTGGGAAAGTTATGTGGGTATGCAAAGAAAGATTTAGGGAATACTTCAAAGTCGGACTACAGATAGGATTGGTATAAGGAATGTTGTAAAAGACGGATTGGCCGACAGAAAGTCTATTGAAGCAATCGAAGGAATTTGATCTTGGATTAGCCAGAGTGTTATACTGCGTGGATTGCTAGTATCGTCGGGATAGGACGAAAAGTACAATGTTGGATACAAGGTGGGACGATGTCCCCAAGAGTTGATCTACGACCTGGTTATTGCCAGTTGGAAACCAAGGATAAAGACTTTTCGTGAATTGATTAGGTTGCACCGGGCAGGGTGTGAGGAATTGGTAACAAGGATTCTGGAACGGTTCGAGCTGCAGCAGCACAGGTAAGTTCTTTAGACAGAGAATGCATGAACGGTGTGGGCAAGTCCCCTTCAAGCTCACGAGCAGTTCATATGGATTACTCCCAGACGGAAATGGTGAGCAACTGATTATTATGCTGAAGATGTTAGTACCCAGAAGGCAGAGTCTCAGGTAAGGTTCTACGGAGTGTTAGTTGGGTGTCGTCAGGAGTTCTCAGATTACAGCTACAAGAAGAAAGGACAGGTAAGAGAAGAATTGATCTGAAGCCGCAAAGAAGCTAATGAAGGGCGTCTGAAGAATTGAAAGCATAACAAGACTGGTAAGCGCATCATCTATTGCACAAGCACCTCCGGAGACGACTACATCCGAGATGAGAAGGACAGCAAAACTTGAGGTTAGACGGATTGAGTGGTGTCAAATCAGAAAGAAATTCAGAAGACAAGGTAAGATTTGATTGGTTACGGACGATGATGGAATATGTGTGTGTTAAGGTTAAGTAAAGAATGATTGCATAAAGGACCTGTTCGGTGGTGAGGATATGGAAATGGGGGTAGTGTATCACGGATTGTGCACGCCCAGGCGCATCTGGCGCGAGGTTGGATCGAACCTTGCGGGAGACGAAAGTATGAACCTGGTTGATACACTTAGAACGTTAAGTTGACAGTTATGCATATCATAAGGTGATTGAGTATTGGGTATTAGTAAGAAAGATAGCGTTGAAGACACAGAGGTGGTGAAAAGTAACAGACTGATGATCAGTGTTTGAATCCTCGATTGGGCGAAGGGAAATTCAATTGGAGGCGGAACTCCTAGCTGTGAGGCGTGTGTCAGTCGGGGAATAGCGCCATAGATTGTATTGGGGTGGTCAAAGCAACGACTGAGATCGGCATGATGTTAATAGGTAAGGGTTAGCTGGTGAGTGTCACTGAGCTATGGAATCCGAAGTGTTGACTTGAGTTGAAACAGGGAAGGACCCTGTCATGGTGGTACAGTAGGATACCAGGAATGGATGAAGGATCCAATTAGATTTGGTTTATGAACGAGAATTCTGAATGGATATCATTCCACCTCCTAGGGTACGTCGTACCGGGAGGGTCGAGCGGGTGCCGGAATATAGCGTTTTCCTTTGGACCCTGAGGGGTTAGGTGATGTGGTAGTGTATCTTGGGAATAGACCACTTTAGACCCTGAGTAAATTGTTTGGACATGAAAAGTTTTAACTCAGTTGAGGGAGTTAATGTTGTTGGGTCAAGTGAACTGGTTTCGAGATAGAACGTCGATGATACTGAATTGAGGCCCTTTAGTAGTTTAAATTTTGGAATGGGCCTAGAGGACGAAAAAGAGCAGAGTGGGAACCTGGAATTATCAGTTGATTGCAAGTGGGGTGGCAGTCTGAAAGTTCATCGGATATCTTAAAGAACTGAGCGCCGAGTAGGCGAATACTTGAAGTATTAAGGGAAGTGTAATCCCTGATGAGTTAGTCGTGGTGGCGGTTGCTGGTGTCTTGTTAAAGTAACACGCATATGACATGGTAGGAGGCAAAGGGTAGTGAATACTACGATTTGGCATCGGTTCAGAGAGAAGCCAAGTGGTTGTTGGAACTCTTAAGGCAGGAGCGTCTGCCTATTTGAAAGGATTAACAGCTTGTAAATTGATAAGTGTTGAGGAAATAAAGTTCCGGAAGGAAAGAGTTGCGTCTCTGCATTTTAACAGACGAGGATCTGTAAGGTGTTCAGAGAAAGAAGGGAGAGTTCTGACTCTTAATTCAGCATAAGATTCTGAAGTTGTACTAAGGGTTAGGCCAGCGGGGCCTACAAGTTGATCCCACCTGGTAGAGGTGATGACTTTTGAGTATCTCTGGAATCAGGAATAAGACAATGAATTGGTCATTGTAATCTAGGCAGACCCTGAGGCTTCAGCAGGGTTGCGGTGTAAACGAGGAGCTATCGAGAGTACGGCTATTAGACAAGATCTTGTGGGGCAAGATTGTTACTCTCGTAAGGGTGTTGTTGAAAAGTAAAGTAAAGGCGGTGGACCTTGGGATTCAGGGTCAGAGTTGCGAGTTTACTGATTGATGTGTTTGGATAAATTTCGAGGACGAAATTTTTATGAGGAGGGGATAGTTGTAACGACCCAAAATCGCTATTAAGGCTTAAGGGCCTTGATTAGTGTGCCAGGAGGGCATGTTGGGATTTATGTGTGATTTTATGAGTTAAATGCATGGTTATGATTTAAGGCATGTTATTTGACTAATTGTTTATCTGAGATGCATGACTATGTGTATTAGTATGCATGTAGGCCCTGATTGTGTTTGAAGGGCATAATTGTAATTTTAGCCGCTGAGGGCATATATTTGATAATTGTATTCCGTGATTTGTACCACGTGAGTGTGGTGGTATTATTGTGATGCACGTGCCGAGACGGTCCTAGAGAGCAAATTAACTTAAGAGTCACAACGGGATTTCTATACCCGGCTCGGGAGGAGCCTAGGGGTACTTCGGGAATTTTATGGCTAAGATTGAGATTTAGCGGGTAATGGTTATTGGTGATTGAGTAACCTGGGTAACCATTAGTTACTACTGAGAGTAACAAGTTCTAGATAGAAAATGGTAGAAATGAAATAGAAGTAAAAGGACTTAAGTGCCCTTGAGGTTAGTTGGGAAAGGATAGGCAAGGAGGGGTAAAATGGTCATTTGGCTGGGAATTGGATATATGGCAGCTGGGTATTAAGGGGTACACGGTTTGGGGCTTGGTCATTTGATGCTTTGATAATTTGAAGAGAAGAAGAAGGAGAGGGAAAAAGCTAGGGCATGAAGAAGAAGAAGGGAGCTGAAACTTGAAGACTAAGGGGATGAACCAAGGAAGCTTAAGGTTGGATTCTTGATTGAGGTAAGAGTTTTAAACATCCTTGGGTTTTCTTTTCTGTTGTGGTTTAAGATTTTGAAGCCATGGTTTAGGTTTGTCAAGCTTGGGTTGTGTTTTTGGCCTTTGGGTTTGAGTTTTCTGAAATTTGGAATCAAATGGGTGATTTTGAGTGTGATTGTGTTATTGAGTTGGGTTATGATGTTTATGGGTTGATGTATGGTCTATTTGGAGTTTTGAGTTGGTTTTGGAGCTTGGGTGTGAGTTTGGGACGATTTGGGAGGTTTTAGCTCGGAGAAAATGCAGGGGAAAAACCCAGAATTCTGGGTCTGCGAAGGCGTGCCGCGACACAGGTTTTTCGTGCCGCGGCAAGGGAGTCCCTGACTGATGTGTGCCGCGGCACAAGGCAAATTTCAGGTTCACATTTTTGGCAATTTTAGGCCTTTGCTCCGGGGGTTCGGGGGATGTCTCCGGGGTGTTGTTTTAAGGTTTTAGAGGTCCCGAGAGTGCGGGATTGGTCCCAGGAAGTGGTTTTGGGTTGATTAGTATTGAGGGATGTTTCTTGTGTGTTGTGACTAGGTTGTTGGTGAGGCTCGTGCTAGAGGACCGTGCTCGCGGCTTTAGTGCATCAGGAGGCTCGGAATACAGGTAAGAAAACTATAACACCCGAGGTTAGGGCGTGGCCCCAGATTGTATTATGTGCAAATGTTTAACCTTAAATGAATCATGATGTGTGTGAATGATTATTTCAAATGTACTATATGAGTGATTATGATGAAATGAACGGCAAGGGCCGAGTACGGCGTAAGCCGGGGCGGCCGTGGGCCGAGTACGGCGTAAGCCGGGGCGGCCGTGGGCCGAGTACGGCGTAAGCCGGGGCGGCCGTGGGCCGAGTACGGCGTAAGCCGGGGCGGCCGTGGGCCGAGTACGGCGTATGCCGGGGTGGCCGTGGGCCGAAAGTAACACCTAGCACATGGGATGCTATAATCAGGGCGGGGCCCGGTGGATACATGTGTTATGCTATATTCAGGGTGGGACCCAAGGGATACATGAGTTATCCTCGCGGTGAGAACCGATACCCCACGCTTCGGTAAGGCTCTGGGGCGGCTTGGCCGTGTTTGCTTAGTCTAATGATTGACTTGTTTATTGTGGATTATCTGTTATGATAAACTGTATACATTGCATATGTTATGTTCTGCATGAGTTTTCTTGCTGGGCTTCGGCTCACGGATGCTCTGTGTTGCAGGTAAGGGCAATGACTGAGTCAACCAACCATGAGTACGGAGAGCGTGAAGCGACGCGTACATGTTTGGCCTGCCCGACTGCTTTGGTTGGGGGTTTATTCGAAAATGGCTGTAATAATCTATGATTTTATGATTTCTTAACTGTAACCTTATTTCAAGATATGATCAGTTTTCAAACCTTATTTTGGGATCCCAAATGTTTAATGATAGAAGTTTTAATGAAACGACGCATTTTCAAAGATTACAGCCTTAACTTTTAATTAGTCACACTTTTGCTCAAAACCTCGGTTAGCGAATTCATTGCACACTATTTCGCCTTCAAAACTCACTTAGTAACGGCTCTAAGGAAGTAGGGCGTTACAAAAGCAGTCGGGCAGGCCAAACATGTACGCGTCGCTTCACACTCTCCGTACTCATGGTTGGTTGACTCAGTCTTTGCCCTACCTGCAACACGGAGTACCCGTGAGCCGAAGCCCAGCAAGAAAACTCATGCAGAACATAACATATGCAAATATATATAGTTAATCATATCAGATAGCCCACAGATAAACAAGTCAACCATTAGACTAAGCAAACACGGCCATGCCGCCCCAGAGCCTTACCGAAGCCTGGGGTATTGGTTCTCACCGCGGGGATAACTCATGTATCCCTTGGGTCCCACCCTGAATATAAGCATCCCATGTGCTGTGTGTTACTTTCGGCCCCACTGCCGTACCCGGCCTACGCCGCTCTCGGCCCTTGCCGTTCATTCCATTATAATCACACATATAACATAACACAACAACATGCAATCAAATATTAATTCATTTAAGTCTGCACCCTAACATGTGATGCAATATAGGGCCGCGTCCCGCTATCATACTATGGGCCCATGCCCTATCCTACGGGTGTTATAGTTTTCTTACCTTAATTCCAAATGCTTTAAATAGAAAAATGACGGCCCTCGAGCACGATCCACTTCCCGAGCTCTAGCTTAACACCTAGTCACAACCAAGATAATGTATACCAATAAGATAAATCTTAAATGAGTTTCTAAACCAAGTTCTAGTCCCTGGAACATTGAACTTCACCAAAAATATAAAAAGATTCAATCCCGAGCACCCGTGGTTAAACTCCCAAGCCTAAATTCTCAAAATCCCAAAATTCCTTAAGCGTCGCGGCACGGCCCAACCATGTCGCGGCATGGCCCCCAAACAGGGCCACAAAATGCCCAGAAACAGGTAAGGGCCGCGGCCCTACAAGGACCATGCCGCGGCCCGCCCTCCATCCTCAGCGCATCAAAGCCTTCAAGGGCCGCGGCCCTCCAAGAACCATGTCGCGGCCCGACCATTCGAACCCAGAAAAACCCACCATTTTCAAGCTTAAAACCTCACCTTAAGCCATCCCAAAGCTCCCAATTCAAAACCAATTAATAATCACAACAATAGGATGGTTTAAATAACACAATTCCACCAAAAATCCAACCTAACACTCACCAAGATCCCAATTCCAAATTTCTGAAATTTCAAACCTAAAACTCAAAACCAACCATGGAAATTCTCAATTTCAACCATCAAACTTTAATTTAAACCTTACCTCAGTTGTAGAATCATTTCCCAAAGGATCCCATGACCTATCTTCAAAGTTTCAAGTCTCAAACTCCACCTTGAATATCAAAATCCATAAACATTCACAACCCAACAAAATCTCATAATTTAACTTGAGAAAAAGAATTACTTGCTTACCTTTACCCTGATTTATTCTTGATTAACTCTTGAGCTAAACCTCCAAATCCCACCATCAATATTCAGAAATTCAAGCTTGATTTCTCCTGAGATTTCTATGGATTTCATGAAAGAAAGAGGAGAGAAAGAAGAAGAGGAGAGGGTGGAGGCTGGGTCGGTTTCTCTAAGTCTCCAAATGGTTTATTTGTTTTGCTTTTATAACTTAAGCTGGTTACCTCAAGGTTCGGGGTACCAAAATGTCCCTGAGGCAAAAATGGTAAAATCCCCCAGTATTCCCGCATAGACATCCTAACCTCAAATATATCTCCAATTATTTATTTTCATAACCCATTACCAAAAATACTCCTTGACTTGCCCAAAGTCAATCATAATGCCCCGTTGTGACTTTTCCCCGCTATCCAACTCTAGGATCGCCTCGTGCCGAAAGCTACAAATCACAGATATACCCACATACCATTGTGGTCTCAACAATCATCACATATTAATACAGTTATGCCCAACATGGCCAAAATTACAATTATGCCCTTCTAACACAATCCGGGCCTACATGCATACTAATATACATAGTCATGCATCTCAAATAATCAAATAGTCACATAACACGCTTTAAATCATAACCATGCATTTAACTCATAAAATCACACATAAATCCCAACATGCCCTCCTGGCACACTAATCAAGGCCCTTAAGCCTTATTAGCGATTTTGGGTCGTTACAGATCTAGTGCCGACAGATGTGGCCAGGAGGGATAGGTTTGTGCGGGGGTTGAATTTCATGATCGCCCGCGATGTGAATATTACCTTGGATCCAGCGACTACTACTTATGGCCAAGCGGTGGATAAGGCCCTTACTGCAGAAAGGGCTGATGATCAGATATGGAAAGACAGCACTGTTAGGCGCGATTCCAGGAGGACGGTGCCTCCTTTTGTTGGGTCCAGTCAGGGCAGTGGCCCCAGTGAGCAGAAAAGAAGAGTTTCAGATTCATTTACTTCTCCTGGTTCTGATAGGAGAGTGCGAGGTGCTACCACTGGCCGACAGGATGGCAGTGATAATTGGAGGAGCTTCCCTATGTGTCTACGGTGCAGGCGTCGACACCAGGGTTGTAATGCCCTACTTCCTTAGAGCCGTTACTAAGTGAGTTTTAAGGCAAAACAGTGTGCAATGAACTCGTTAACCGAGGTTTTGAAACAAAAGTGTGACTAATTAAAAGTTAGGGCTGTAATCTTTCAAAATGCGACGTTTCATTAAAAAGCTTCTAGTATTAAACACTTGGGATCCCAAAATAAGGTTTGAAAACTATTTACATATTGAAGTAAGTTTACAGTTGATTAATCATAAAAATCATAGATTATTACAGCCATTTTCGAATAAACCCCCAACCAAAGCAGTCGGGCAGGCCAAACATGTACGCGTCGCTTCATGCTCTCCGTACTCATGGTTGGTTGACTCAGCCTTTGCCCTTACCTGCAACACGGAGCACCCGTGAGCCGAAGCCCAGCAAGAAAACTCAAGCATTTCATAACATATGCAAAATATACAGTTAATCATATAAGATAATCCACAGATAAACAAGTCAACCATTAGACTAAGCAAACACGGCCCTGCCGCCCCAGAACCCTTACCACAGCCTGGGGTCTCGGTCCTCACCGCAAGGATCTCACACATATCCTCTGGGTCCCGGGCCCCGCCCTGACCATAAGCATCCCATGTGCTTAGTGTTACTTCCGGCTCCGCTGCCGTACCCGGCCTACGCCGCACTCGGCCCTTGCCGTTCATTTCATTATAATCATATATAGCATAAATCAAGCAACATTCAAACAAATGCCAATTTATTTAAATCTGCACCCTAACATGTAATGCAATATAGGGCCATGCCCGGCAATCATCTCATCATGCAACATGCAATATAGGGCCATGCCCGGCAATCACACTATGGGCCCACGCCCTATCCTACGGGTTTATAGTTTTCTTACCTGTATTCCGAGCCTCCTGATGCACTCATGCCGCGAGCACGGTCCCCTAGCACGAGCCTCTCCAATAACCTAGTCACAACACACAAGAAACATCCCTCAATACTAACCAAATCAAAGACCGCTTCCCGGGACCAATCCCGCACTCCCGCGACCTCTAAAACCTCAAAACAACACCCCGGAGACATCCCCCGAACCCCCAGAGCAAAGGCCTAAAATTTCCTAAAAATGCCATCCTGAAATTAGCCTTGTGCCGCGGCACCCAGAAACCAGAGGCTCCCAGCCGCGGCAAGCAAAACCCGTGCCGCGGCACGCCCTCGCAGACCCAGAATTCTGGGTTTTTCCTTCGCGTTTTCCCGAGCTTCAACTTCTCCAAATAACCCTAAACCAATATCGAAACCCCAAAACTCAATTCCAAGCTTCATATGAACAACTTAACAACCTATAGGCACTAGATACAAGGCCAAAACATCAACACACTCAAGAATCCACCCCTTGATTCCCATTTCCAGCAACTCAAACCAAAAACTCAAACACACTAACTCAATCTCTAGATTTTACAAATCAAAACAGAAATCAAAACTTAAATGTGTATAAAACCCTTACCTCAAATGGAGAACCCACACAAAGTCCTTGATCTCCTCCTAGACTCCCACTTCTCCTTCTCTTCTTCTTCTTGCCCTAACTTCTTTCTCCTTCCCTTTCTTCTCTTCAATTTCTATCAAGCCTCAAGTGACATAAATGCCCAAACCGTATACCCCTAAATCCTAGCTGCAAAATGTCTATAACCCTTGCCAAATGACCATTTTACCCTTTCCTACTAATCCTCCTTAGCTAAACCTCAAAGGGCACTTAAGTCTTTACACTTCATTTCAATTCTATCACTTTTTACCTTAAAACTTGTTACCCACAGCAGTAACTAATGGTTACCCAGGTTACTAAATCTCCAATAACCATTACCCGCTAAATCTCAACTTAACCATAAAATTCCCGAGGTACCCCCTAGGCTCCTCCCGAGCCGGGTATAGAAATCCCGTTGTGACTCTTAAGTTAACTAGCTCACTAGGATCGTCTCGGCACGTGCATCACAATAATTAAACCACACCCACGTGGTACAATTCACAGAATACAATTATCACATATCAATACAGTTATGCCCAACATGGCCAAATATACAATTACGCCCTTCTAACACGATCCGGGCCTACATGCATACTAGAAAACATATCCATGCATCTCAATTAAACAAATACCCAAATAACATGCTTTAAATCATAACCATGCATTTAACTCACAAAATCACACATAAATCCCAACCTGCCCTCCTGGCACACTAATCAAGGCCCTTAAGCCTTATTAGCGAATTTGGGTCGTTACAAGGGTGAGTGCAGGATCAGGGCCTGCTTTGTTTGTGGGAGTGCCAGTCATTTGAAGAGGGATTGCCCTCAAGTTAAGAAGGAGGAGCAGAAGCAGAGTGACAGTCTTGCTCCTGCCAGGGTATTCACTTTGACACAGACTGAGGCGGAGGCTAGCCCCTCAGTGGTGACAGGTCAGATCTCTAGTGCTGGTTCCTTGTATACTGCATTGTTTGATTCAGGGGCTACCCATTCATTTGTATCTGCTAGGGTGATAGATCAACTTTGTTGACCTAGTGGTGTGTATGCTAGGGGATTTCGGACTTTGTTGCCAACAAGTGAATTGGTAGTCTCTACGAAGTGGATTAGAGCGTTGCCAGTGGAGGTAGATGGTAGGGAATTGTTTTCTGATTTGATTGAGCTAGAGATGGATGATTTTGACATGATCTTGGGATTGGACTGGCTATCCAAGTATGGGGCAACGATTGACTGCAGGCGCAGAATGGTGACTTTTGAACCAGAAGGGGAGGTACCCTTTGTGTTTGTGGGATCGGTTAGTGGACCGCGTGTACCAATGATTTCAGCCCTAAGGGCTAGGGACCTGATGCAAGAAGGTTGCATAGGATTCCTGGCAAGCGTTGTGGATACTTCTAAGGTGGTGCCGATTGGATCGGGTGAGACAAGGGTGGTGTGTGAGTTTCCGGTTTTGTTCCCAGCGGATTTCCCAGGATTGCCGCCTCAGAGGGAGATTGACTTTGTTATAGAGTTGGTACCAGGAGAGGAGCCAATATCTAGGACACCCTATAGAATGGCTCCGGCGGAATTAAAGGAATTGAAGATTCAACTGC
Organism: Humulus lupulus; assembly: GCF_963169125.1. Lineage (NCBI taxonomy): Eukaryota > Viridiplantae > Streptophyta > Magnoliopsida > Rosales > Cannabaceae > Humulus > Humulus lupulus. The sequence goes on along the minus strand of NC_084802.1, from coordinate 253,992,360 downwards.
AGGAGTTACTTGATTTGGGGTTCATCAGACCGAGTTTCTCGCCATGGGGTGCTCCAGTGTTGTTCGTTAAGAAGAAGGATGGGTCCCTCAGGATGTGTATTGATTAAAGGGAGTTGAACAAGTTAACCATTAAGAACAAGTATCCACTGCCTAGGATCGACGATTTGTTTGATCAGCTACAAGGACGAACAATGTTTTCCAAGATAGATCTCCGATCAGGTTACCATCAGCTAAGGATTAAAGAGGAGGAAATACCAAAGACCGCTTTCCGAACAAGATATGGACACTATGAATTCCTGGTTATGTCCTTTGGATTAACCAATGCCCCAGCAACTTTTATGGACATGATGAATATAGTTTTCAAGGAATATCTGGACAAGTTTGTGATCGTATTCATCGACGACATCTTAGTTTACTCCCAGTCAGAGATGGAGCACGAGCAGCATCTGCGGTTGGTATTACAACGGTTGAGGGAGGATAAGTTATATGCCAAGTTCAGTAAGTGTGAGTTTTGGTTGCCCCAAGTTACATTTTTGGGCTATATCGTCAGTAAGGAGGGGATTCTGGTTAACCTAAGTAAGATTGAGGCGGTCAGAGATTGGCCTAGACCGAGCAATGTTCTTGAGGTGAGAAGCTTTCTGGGTTTGGCAGGGTATTATCGGCGATTTGTTGAGGGTTTCTCCAGAATAGCTACGCCATTGACAGTGTTGACAAAGAAAGAGACCAGGTATGTCTAGACAGACAGATGTGAGAATAGTTTTATGGAACTAAAGCGGCAATTGATTACTGCTCTAGTACTTAGCTTGTCGAAAGAGAATGAAAAATTTGTGGTCTACTGTGATGCATCCAGGCAGGGTTTGGGGTGTGTGTTGATGCAAGCTGGCAAGGTGATAGCCTATGCATCGAGACAATTGAAGGAATATGAGCAGAGATATCCTACGCATGACCTGGAGTTGGCAGCGGTGGTGTTTGCACTTAAGATTTGGAGGCATTATCTTTATGGTGAGAAGTGCAAGATATACACCGACCATAAGAGCGTAAAGTATTTCTTTACCCAGAAGGACTTGAATATGCGCCAGAGGCGGTGGCTGGAATTTGTTAAGGATTATGATTGTGATATCCTCTACCATCCTGGGAAGGCTAATGTTGTGGCTGATGCATTGAGTCGGAAGGGCCCAGGACAGTTGTTTAGCTCGAGGCAGATATCTGATAAGTTAGCTGAGGAGATGACCAGGACAGGTATAGAGTTGGTGGTTGGTCAGTTGGCCAACATCACTCTTCAGTCTACACTCCTTAAGAGAATCAAGGAAGCACAGGGGAAGGATTCTCAGTTGCGAGGTCATAGAGAGAATGTCTTAGTCAGAGCGAGAAAGGACTTCTCCATTTCAGAGATGGGATTACTGAAGTATAAGGGTTGGATCTGTGTTCCAATGGATTCTGATCTCCAGCGAAAGATCTTGGATGAATCGCATACCACTCCCTACTCTTTGCACCTGGGTACGACAAAGATGTACCAGGACTTGAGAACTTTATATTTGTGGTCGGGCATGAAGAGGGATGTGGTGGATTATGTGGCTAAGTGCTTAACTTGTCAGCAGGTTAAGGCTGAGCACCAGAGGCCAGCGGGATTATTGCAGCCTTTGGGGATACCAGAGTGGAAGTGGGAAGATGTTACTATGGATTTCGTAGTTGGTTTACCAAGAACTGTGGGACAGCATGACTCAGTGTGGGTGATTGTGGATAGGTATACCAAATCCGCCCACTTTTTTTCCTATTAAGACAACTTATACTGTGGAGCAGTACGCTGAGTTGTATGTGAAGGAGATTGTTCGACTTCATGGGGCTCCAAGGTCGATAGTGTCGAACAGAGACCCCACCTTCACTTCCAAGTTCTGGGAGAGTTTGCAGAAAGTTATGGGCATGCAGTTACGGTTTAGTACCGCTTATCATCCTCAAACGGATGGGCAATCTGAGAGGACGATTCAGATATTGGCGGATCTGCTGCGAGCCTGTGTGCTTGACTTTGGGGGATCATGGAGTAGGTATCTTCCTTTGATCGAGTTCTCGTAGAACAACAGTTATCAGGCGACCATTGGTGTGGCTCCGTACGAGATGCTTTATGGAAGAAAGTGTAGATCACCTATTCATTGGGATGAAATAGGTGAGAGAAGGTATTTGGGTCCAGAGATGGTTCAGAGGACCAATGAGGTAGTTGAGAAGATTAGAGCGCGTATGCTCGCCTCCCAGAGTCGACAGAAAAGTTATTCAGACCTGAGACGCAGGAGCGTGGAGTTTCAGGTTGGTGATCATGTGTTCCTTAGAGTTTCACCCATGAGGGGTGTGAAACGATTTGGTGTTCGGGGTAAGTTGAGCCCCAGGTATGTTGGCCCCTTCGAGATTCTAGAACGAGTTGGAGGGGTAGCTTACAGATTAGCGATGCCTCCAGCTTTATCAGGGGTTCATGATGTATTCCATATATCTATGCTCCGGAAGTATATGTCAGACTCAACGCATGTCTTAAGTTTTGAGAATTTGGAGCTTGATCAGGATTTGTCCTATGAAGAGAAGCCAGTTCAGATTCTTGACCGAAAAGATAAGGTCCTGAGGAACAAGACCATCGCCTTAGAGAAAGTGCTGTGGAGAAACAGCAAGGTTGAGGAGGCGACGTGGGAACTTGAGTCAGAGATGAGAGAGCGGTACCCTGAGTTGTTCAAGTAATTTCGAGGATGAAATTTCTGTAAGGAGGGGATAGTTGTAACGACCCGAATTTGCGAATCAAGCTTAGGGGCCTTGATTAGTGCTCTTGGAGGGCAATAAGTGGGTTAATATGCTTATATGTGAATTTATGTGTATATATGATTATGATGCATGTTTAATTACGTTAAATTTGCATGTGGGCCTCGTCTAGATATTAGGGTCATAAGTGTGATAAATGAGATATATGTTGTATATGTGTGATATGTCTGTACCGCACGATTTGAGACACTCCTGGGGAGCGGTCAGCCAGAAAGTCACAGCGGGGTTGAGATTCGAACTCGGGGCGATTCGAGGGGTAATTTGGGTATTAGATGAGTTATGGGACTATCGGGACATAGAAATAAATATTTGGAGATATATTTGAGGATAGAATGTCTAGGCGGGAATATTTGGAAAATTTACCATTTTGCCCTCGGGGACGTTTTGGTACCCCGAGCCTTGAGGTAATCCTTTAGACTTAAGTTAATAAAACAAAGGAAGGAATTGTTTAGAAGGCTTAGGAACCGACTCACCTTCTCCCAGCTGAAGATAAACCTTATCTCTTTTTCTCATTCACTCCCTAAGACAAAACTCAAGGAAACTTTGGTGGAAACTTTGGTGGAAACTAGCTTAAGCACGGAATTGGCTGAGGAAACTTAGAAGTTTAAAGCTTATGGATTGAGGATCAACTTCTGGGATTGAGTTCAGCAAGGTAAGCTCTAATTATTGGGATTATATTAAGAATTGTTGCTGGTTTGCTAGAACATGCATGTTAGTTAAGCTTAATCTGTTTTGGGTGTTCTAGTTGGATTTTGGAGCAGATTTCTGGTAGGTTTTAGTGTTGATATTGAGCTGGTATTCATGTGTTATTTATCTGGGTTCATTAAGTAGGTTTTGAATGTTTAGCTTGTGGAAAAGGTAGGGAAGAAGATGGAAAATTCTGGGTACAGAGGTGAGAGCCGCGGCCCGCGTGCGCGCACTGCAATGGGAGACCGAGAAGCTCATGCGCGCCGCGATGCCTGGTGGGCGCGCCGCGGCCCGTGTGGGGGTCAGTGAGGTGCTAGCCTTTGTTTCGAGGCTAGTCGCGGCTCTTGTGGGTGGGGTCGCGGCCCTTAGTGCCAGTTTTGGTTTTTAGGGTATTTTAGGCTTGGGAACTCAAGGGGTAAGGCTCGGGATGGATTTTATCACGCAGATTGATAGAATTCAAGGTCCCAGAGGTTGGGGTTATGGCTCGAAGTTATTTATTGGATTAGAATTTAATGGATGGACGTTGTTACTGTGTTGTGACTAGGATTTCGGCGAGGCTCACGTTAGAGGATTGTGCTCGGGGCATCGGTGCTCAGGAAGCTCGCAACTCAGGTAAGACACCCCTGTTCCCATAGAGCTTGTGTACAGGGTTGAGCCCAGTGTGTTTTAATGGAATTGATATGCAGGGCCGAGCCCAACATGTTAGAATTGCAGGGCATAGCCCTTTATCTGTTTATACTAGAATTCTGTACTTGTTGCTATATCATGTATGATATTATGTGAGTGAACAGCAAGAGCTGGGAACGGTGTAGACCGAGAACGGCGAGGGGCCGGGAACAGCGTCAGGCACGTTGATTGCAAGGCCGAGAACGGCAAGGGGCCGGGAGCAGCGTTGAGCACGTGGAGTGCGAGTTGCCAGGGTGAGTCCCTAGAAGGATACCTGGGATATCCTTACGGCATGGTCCGCGAACCCAGGGCTTGGTAAGCGCCTGGGACGGCTAAGCCATATGTGTTTAGCCATAGGTGGTCTGTTTTTATGCCTGACTTATGTGTTGCATATGCTATCTGTTTGTGGATTTTCTTGTTGGGCTTCGGCTCACAGATGCTCTGTGGTGCACGTAAGGGTAAGGAGAAGATCAACCAACCATGAGTACAGCATGCGTGAGGTGGCGTGTACATGTTTGGCCAGCTTGGCTGCAACGGCCAGAGGATTTTGGAAGATGCTTGTAAATGAACTTAGATTTTGTCGTTTAGCCGACTTAGTACAGTTTTTATGTTGTAAATATTTCTAAACTGTATTTTGGGATCCCAAGTGTAAACTTTTCATATTTATCTATGGAAACTACTATTCCTCGAGTCTTTTCTTTGTTTATGGCTTAATTACATTATTTGATTTTAAATCTCGAATAGCGAGTTAAAAGCACGTTTTTAAACTCCCTTAGTAACGGCTCTAAGGAAGTAGAGCGTTACAATGGCCATATGTGTATGGCCTATAGATGGCCTGTTTAATTGATAAGTGTTGACATGCATATGTTATTTGTTTGTGAGCTTTCTTGCTGGGCTTCGGCTCACGGGTGCTCTGTGGTGTAGGTAAGGGCAAGGAGAAAGTCAGCCAATCATGAGTATGGCGAGCGTGAAGCGGCATGTACATGTTTGGTCAGCCTAACTGCCACGGTCAGGGGTATTTTTGGGAGATGAATGTATAAAACTGGATTTTGCCGTTTAGTCGACTGTGATTATATTTTGAGTTGTAAATATTTCTAAATTGTATTTTGGGATCCGAAATGTTAAACTTTTATAATTTTCAATGAAATGAGATTATTTTCAAAGATTATGACTTTGAATTTAGCTTAGTCACACTTTTGTTCTAAGAACCTCGTTTAGCGAGTTAATTACACGATTTAAACTCACTTAGTAACGACTCTTAGGTTGTAGGGCTTTACAATTGTTGTGTCATGATGTGGAGGCATGTTGATTAGCATTGCTATTACATGTGGATGGATATTTGAGTAATGGTTTATGTATTGATTACATGTGGTTAATTGGTAAAATTGAATTTACATGTGTACGCCCTAAGTTTCCCACGGGCTATTAGCGAGCTGAGATACGGCCTAACTCATATCAGCCACGTGGATCCCCCATGACCAAATCTGTTGTTGTCAGGTCCTACCTCGTTAGCTCGGGTATCCAAAGGGTTCACCAAGATTACTTAAGGACTGAGTCTGGACTCTGAAGGCCATAGGTTGAGGGAAGCATCCAGCTCGTGGTACGAGCTAGAGTTTGAGGCTGTGACCTTTTGTAAAGTCAACCACGCAAGGTAAACGTGCATATATTAGACATCACATGTCTGATATATCCCTGACTTCTCGGACACACAGCATGAACGTGCGTATTCAGGCGCCCACGACTGGGTTGGGCCGTGCGGCCCATTATCCCCCTTACCTATTGATTAGACCACACTTCATGTGTTAGGTTTTAGGAATTAATCATGAATGTCCCAGAAGTGACATGATAGGTAAGAAGGCCACGGGATGACCTTCTTACCAACTCTCAGGTGCCCTCTCCTATAAATATGGAGACCCTGGGAGTTGCAAAGGGTTGGATTCTATTGTATAAGGAAATACCCTGTAAAAGAATACCAAGCATATAGCAATAATATTGACTGGTGGAGTAGGAGGATTTTAACCTTTGAACCACCTAAAAAACGTAATTGTGTCACCAGTCCATTTCCAAAAGATCATTCATCTATTTCGGTTCATCATTAAGCACTAATCCCTTCCTCTTATTTTCTTAATTACCTATTGGCAAAGAACCGCATCAATAGGTTGGTGCTTTCATTGAGAGCTAGTTAGATTGGTGCTATCGCAAACATCCAACTATGGTGACCACTCGATCAAGACACGGTAACGAGGCGGAACAACATGATGGGCAGGAGGCTCATCATGCCGCCATCTCCGGTGAACAAATTCCTGAGGTCCAGCAGCGGCCGGGCGGTGGGCCAAGATGACACTGGAAGTTCGGCGCTCCAGCCACCTAATCCAAACCCAGATTTTTACACTGCGGTAGAGATGGAAAATGCTCAGCTGAGGAGCCAACTAGTGAAAGCTAATCAACAGATCAAGGAGGTGTTGGCCCGACTACCCCCTCTTACAACCCACGCTAACGTCGGAAAGAGGCAAGGCGAGACTCGTAAGTCCCGCCGGGGTAATCGGTCCAGGCCTAGCCGCTCGGACAGACCACCGGCATGCAACTCTGTTCCCTCATCGCACCGTCGAGAGGCAAACTTCGAAGGAATGCCTAGAGCCGAGCAATAGTATAGCCGCTCGGTCCGAACTTCAACTCCCAGTTCACAGCCAGCCTCGAGCGCGCCCAGGAGGGCTCGAGGGAATTCCAAAAGGAGATCTGGGTAGGGCTCACAGCACCAGTCCGTCCCCACCAGCTGTCCTGCACCTCGTCCAGATCGCCAGGCGCAGAACTCGCAGGTTGGCAGGGCTGAAAGGCCCCCACCTAACTTGATCCGCCCTGACGGAACCAGGATTGCATCTCCGGTCAGGCATCCTCAATAAGATATCCATCTCCTCCTCGGCCCATCTGAGATATTCCAGCCTATGGAAGCAGCAGGAGAAACCCGCCGTCCGCAGGACCTTCCCGACGTAGCAGGGCACCGAGAGAGAGCCCGAATCCTCACCCCTAGAGGTGGACTCCGAGCTTCTCTAACAGGAGCTACTGGACTGGCAGTCGCCGAAGTGACCTTTCTGGCAAAGACCTACGTAAACGTTTAAGCTCGACGCAAAGTCCTTAAACCACCTAGGGGGGCGACCTGCGAGATCACCTAAACTCTCATAGGGGGGAACCAGTAGGAGGTGGCAGCCATGCTTGCTCAGGGGGAGACCTGTCCAAGGTGCATAACGGTGGGAACGCCCCAAATAACCTATCTCAATATAGGAGGGGAAATAACCCACCAAACGTATACAATGGATCAGGAGCTGTCGAGCAGCCCCGAAATAACCAAGGAAATCAAGACAAAACCCTTGAGCGCCTGGCTCAGATGGAGGAGCTAATGAGGAAGCTCCTGTCGGAGAATGAGAAAGGCGAGTATGATTCGGGGGACGAGCTTGAACTCTTCGCCCCCAGCATAGCAGCAACGGCTTACCCACTCGGTTTCCGTATGCCACACCTGTCCAAATTCAACGGAGATGGAGACCCGTTAGATCATCTGGGGATGTTCAATACCCTGATGATGGCCCACAACATTGGCTCTGAGCTGAGGTGTCTGATATTTCCCTCCACACTGACTGGACCAGCCAAGCAGTGGTTCAAACAAAGCAAAAGACAATCAATCAGCTCGTTGAAAACTTTCTCTGCTGACTTCAAAAGGGCATTCCGAGCCTCCCAGGCTGCCTGCGTCAAGGCCGACTCTTTGGCTAACGTGAGGCAGCAGCCCAATGAGCCTCTGAAGGCTTACCTGAACAGGTTCACGAACGTCGCTGCTCGGGCCTGAGACACAGATGACAGCTCCAAGCTCATGGCCTTGAGGACTGGAATCCTCGTCGGAGGGGGACTCTGGAAAGAAATACAAATGAAGGGAGTTAGCTCAGTGAACGAGTTCCTAAATAGGGCCCAGGAATGGATCAACTTGGAGGAGGCTGAAGCCTCAACTGCAGGGACCAGCTAGGTCCCTGAGCAGCCCGCTGGAGTAGGAACGGAGGTCATGACTGTGACCCAGAATGTTACAAAGAATAACCAGTTCGGCAGAGGCAAAATAAAGGGGAGCGGCGAGGGCAGCCAGCACGACCCAAAGAAGAATAAGTCCATAGACAAATTTAAGCCGGTCTACGCGACTTATACAGAGCTCACCCACTCTAGGGAGAACATCTTCCTGGCGAATTCTGCTCGCCTCCCCTGGAAGAAGCCGGAGCCGTTAAAGCACCAGAAGGGGAAGAGAGACACCTCCAAGTTTTGTCGTTTCCACAACGACGTTAGCCACAATACCGATGATTGTAGGTATTTGAAAGATGAGATCGAAACTCTCATCAGAGCTGGCCCCTTGGCCCAGTACGCGTGGAACAGGGCCCCGACAGGGCGACCTGCTCCGGAGGCCCCAGCCAGTCAGCTCGGGTCTCAGGTGGATCAAGATGTCCCTCCTCCAGTGGTAGGAGGAGAGATATCCACAATCTCGAGAGGTTTACATTTAGCTGGCACTAGCAGGGGTGCCCAAAAGAGGTACGTAAACGAACTGAAAGCGCATAACGAGGTAGAGTTCGTCCCAGAGTAGCGTCTGCCAAAACAACAGCGATTGGAGAAGCAACCAATCATTTTTACAGAAGAAGATGCTGGCCATTTCCAGTTCCCTCATAACGACCCTCTGGTCATAGCTGTAATGCCTTACTACCTTAGAGTCATTACTAAGTGAGTTTTAAGACAAAACAGTGCAATGAACTCGCTAACCGAGGTTTTTAAAACAAAAGTGTGACTAATAAAAAGTTAAGGCTGAAATCTTTGAAAATACGTCGTTTCATTAAAACTTCTAGTATTAAACATTTGGGATCCCAAAATAAGGTTTGAAAACTATTTACATCTTAAAATAAGTTTACAGTTGACTAGTTATAAAAATCATAGGTTATTACAACCATTTCTCGTATAAACCCCCAACCAAAGCAGTCGGGCAGGCCAAACATGTACGCGTCGCTTCACGCTCTCCGTACTCATGGTTGGTTGACTCAGTCTTTGCCCTTACCTGCAACACAGAGCACCCGTGAGCCGAAGCCCAGCAAGAAAACTCATGCAGCTCATAACATATGCAAAATATACAGTTAATCATATCAGATAGTCCACAGATAAACAAGTCAACCATTAGACTAAGCAAACACGGTCATGCCACCCCAGAAGCCTTACCAAAGCCTGGGGTCTCGGTCCTCACCGTAAGGATATCACACGTATCCACTGGGTCCTACCCTGACCATAAGCATCCCATGTGCTAAGTGTTACTACCGGCCCCACTGCCGTTCTCGACCTTTCGCCGTCCTCAGCTCCATTTCCGTTCTCGGCTCCGCGCCGTATCATTCCTCTATAACCACATATAGTATGACTCAAACAACATTCAAACAAATATCAATTCATTTAAGTCTACACCCTAACATGTAATGCAAAATATAGGGTCGTGCCCTGCAATCATCTCATCATGCAATATAGGGCCGTGCCCCGCAATCACACTATGGGCCCATGCCCTATCCTACGGGTGTTATAGTTTTCTTACCTGCATCCCGAGCTTCACAATGCACCAAAGTCACGAGCACGGTCCTCTAGCACGAGCCTCTCTAATAGCCTAGTCACAACACACATAAAACATCCTTTAATACTAATCAATTCAAAACCACTTCCCGGGACCAATCCCACACTCTCGGGACTCCCAAATTCCTAAAACAATTCATCGGAAACATCCCCCGAACCCCCGGAGCAAAGGCTCAAAATCGCAAAATTCCGATCCTGAAAAAGGCGTAGCACCGCGGCACTACCCGCAAGGGCCGCGGCGCCCAGAGAAGTCAGAGAGCTCCCTGACTGCAAACAGCCTTGCGCCGCGGCGCCCAAGAACAGGGCCGCGACGCTCCTTCGCGAACCCAGAAAAACTGGGTTTTTTCCTCTGCATTTCATCATCCAAAACACTCCCAAATCATCCCAAGCAGGTACCCAAGCCCCGAAATCAATTCAAAACCTCAAATGAACCACCCAACAACCCATAAACACTAGCATCAAGATCAAAACATAATCACACTCAAAATCCACCCTTTGATTTCTAATTTCAGCAAACTCAAACAAAACTTAAAACTTAACTCAAGCATTTAAATTCCTCAAATCAAAAATAGAAACAAACCTAAAGATTTCATAAAATCCTTACCTCAAGAGAGAATTCAACCTTTAAGCTTCCTTGATTCTCCCCCTAAATCCTTCAAGTTTCAGCTCCCTTCTTCTCTTCTTCCTCTTCTTGCCCTAACTTTTCTTCTTCTAGATTTTCTTCTCTTTATTTTTAACAAAACCAAACAATGACAAGCCTAAACCGAGTACCCCATATAACCCAGCTGCAATTTGTCTAAACCCCTTGCCAAATGACCATTTTACCCCTTCATCAAAACCCTTTGCTAACTAAACCTCAAGGGCACTCTAGTCCTTCCACTTATATTTCAATTCTACCATTTTCCAACTAAACTTGTTACTCACAGCAGTAACTAATGGTTACCCAGGTTACTCAACCACCAATAACCATTACCCGCTAAATCTCAATTTAACCATAACAATTCCCAAGGTACCCCTGGGCTCCTCCCGAGCCGGGTATAAAATCCCGTTGTGACTTTTGAGTAAACTAGCTCTCTAGGACCGTCTCGGCACGTGCATCACAATAATAACACCACACACACGTGGTACAATTCACATAATACAATTATCACATGTCAATGCAGTTATGCCAAACATGGCCAAAATTACAATTATGCCCTTCTAACACGATCCGGGCCTACATGCATACTAATATACATAGTCATGCATCTCAGATAAACAAATAGTCATATAACATGCTGGAAATCATAATCATGCATTTAACTCATCAAAGTCACACATATATCCCATCATGCCCTCCTGGCACGCTAATCAAGGCCCTTAAGCCTTATTAGCGAATTTCGGTCGTTACAATAGCAGTGCAGCTCGCTAATCTGAGGGTTAGGAGGGTGCTGATCGATAATGGGAACTCGGTAAACCTTCTATTCCGGTCCACACTGGAGAAGATGGGTTTGACTGTCGCCGAGCTGAAGGCGACCTCCATAATGCTGTATGGTTTTTCGGGAGAAGGATCAGCGGCCATAGGGACGATCGAGCTGGTGATCACCCTAGGAGAAGGACCTCGGACAGTCTCCAAACTCCTCGAGTTTGTGGTCATCGACTGCTCCGCTGCATACAATGCTATTTTGGGTCGACCCACACTCATAGCTTTTGAGGCCATCACCTCCGTTCGCCACCTCGCACTGAAATTCCCTTCTTCCACGGGAATATGCACGGTCCGTGGTGATTAGCTCGCTTCTAGGGAATGCTACAACATCTCCATGAAGGGAAAATCGAAACCCGGGTAGCTAGCAATGGCCATCCAAGGTGCAGGAGAGGAATCTCAGGAACCTTTAGCTGATCCTGAGATTGAAAAACCTCAGAGTGCCGAAGGGGAAAATATCGTCTTAAGTGAGGATATTGACCCCCGGATAGGCGAGGATAAGTCCGAGCTCCAAGCCATTGAAGAGCTCGAGGAAGTAAGCATTGATCCACAAAACCCTTCACGGATGGTCAAGCTCGGGAAAGGCCTCTGTAACAAGAGGAAAACGGAGCTGATTAAGTTTCTATAGGATAACCTCGATGTGTTTGCGTGGTCACATGAGGACATGGTGGGAATCAGTCCAAATGTCTTCATGCACACCCTTCATCTGGACAAGAGCGTTCATGCGAAGTCCCAGAAGCAGAGGCGCCTGGGAACAACCCGGGCTGAGGCCTTAGAGGAAGAAGTAGCCCGGCTCAAGAAATGCGGCTTTATCCGTGAAGCCAAGTTTCCGATTTGGGTCGCCAACCCCGTGCTGGTCCCGAAGCCCAACGGGAAATGGCAGACCTGCATCGACTTCTCCGACCTGAATAAAGCCTGCCCCAAAGATTGTTTTCCCTTGCCAAGGATTGAGCAATTGGTGGATGCCACAGCGAGGCACGAGCTCTTGTCCTTTATGGACGCGTACTCATGCTACAACCAAATCGCCATGAATCCGGCGGACCAGGAGCACACCAGCTTCATGACCCCGACTAACATCTATTGTTACAAGGTCATGCCATTTGGGCAGAAGAACACCGGTGCTACGTACCAGAGGTTAGTAAATAGAATGTTCGCCAACCAGATCGGGAAGAACATGGAAGTGTACGTTGATGACATGCTGGTTAAGTCAAAGACTCCCGATAACCATGTTTCCGACCTGGAGGAGTGCTTCAAAATACTACGGGAGTATGGCATGAGGCTTAATCCACAGAAATGCACTTTTGGAGTCGCATCTGGAAAATTCCTGGGTTTCATCATCAATACCCGAGGAATCGAGGCAAACCCCAACAAGATCAGGTCATTACTCGAGCTTCCCTCACCCAGGTCGCGCAAAGACGTCCAAGGCCTGACAGGAAGGGTGGCAGCCCTCAATCGGTTTATTTCAAAATCCAGCGATAAGTGCCTGCCATTCTACAACCTGCTTCAAGGAAATAAGAAGTTCGAATGGATAGAAGAATGCGAAAGTGCTTTCCTCGACCTGAAGGCACATCTGGCCGAACCGCCCGTATTATCCAAACCAAAGGCAGGAGAGCCCCTTTTTCTCTACCTAGCTGTCACAGAGGATGAAGTTAGTGCCGTATTGATTTGAGAAGAAGACCGGGTTTAGAAACCTGTCTATTACATCAGCAAGAGACTTCTCGGGGCTGAATCCCGATACCCATTGATGGAAAAATTAGCGTTCTGCCTCATCACGGCCTCCCAAAAGCTCAGGCCGTACTTCCAGTCCCACTCAATACCCGTCATAACCGATCAACCTTTAAGGTTGGTTTTGCAAAAACCTGAAGCATCGGAATGCCTATTAAAGTGGGCTATCGAACTCAGTCAGTTCGAGATTTTATACACCCCATGAACTGCTATAAAAAGTCAGGCCCTGGCCGATTTTGTAGCAGAGTGCACAGGATTCTGGGAGGATCCTGAAGAAGACTCACCCCAGCTCACCTCAGCCCAGGCGTCATGGATGGCTCATCCAATGAGAACGGCTCTGGGGTGGGAATCATTCTGATATCCTCTGAGGGACATAGATTCCACTCGGCACTGAGATTCGAATTCAAGGCCTCCAACAACGAGGCCGAATACGAAGCTTTGCTGGCCGGGCTAAGAATAGCCCAGGAGCTGAAGGCGAGCTCCATCCAGTGCTTCAGTGACTCCCAGCTCGTGGTAAACTAGGTTCTGGGCGAATATCAAGCATGAGGACCCAAGATGGCTGCCTACCTGTCAAAGGTAAAAGTTGAGCTGTCCGCATTTGGGCGAGGCTCAATCGAACAGATACCTCGGGAGTAGAACGCTAATGCAGACGCTCTTGCCAAGTTCGCCACCTCCAGGGAGACGGAGGCTTTGGGGTTAGTGCCGGTAGAATTCTTGGAGAAGCCAAGTATAGAACAAGTCAGGACGGAGGTCGAGATGATCGACGCCAGGGCGACCTAGATGACCCCCTTTCTTTAATATCTCGCCGAGGGGAAGCTACCTGAAGGGCGTAATGATGCGCGGCGGGTACTGTACCAGGCCCCAAGGTATCCGGTGGTAGACGGGGTGCTATACCGGCGTGGACACTCCCTACCTCTCCTACGATGTTTTCTTCCAGGCGAAGCAAAGGCCATCTTGCAGGAAGTGCATGAGGGTTTTTGCGGGGATCACACTGGGGGGAAAAGCTTGGCCCTAAAGGTCTTAAGGCAAGGGTATTACTGGCCCACTCTGTCCAAGGACTTGATCTCGTATGTCAAGAGATGTGACAAGTGCCAGCGGTTCACCACAGTTGCCCGAGCTCCCCCAGTCGAGCTGAAGATGATCTCTTCCCCGTGGCCATTTGCGGTCTGGGGAATCGACTTGGTTGGCGCCCTCCCTACTGGAAAGGGAGGGGTCCGATACGCTGTTGTGGCCATCGAATACTTCACGAAGTGGGCTGAGGCAGAACCTTTGGCAACGATAACTTCCACAAAAGTCCTCGACTTCGTGGTTAAGAGCATCATCTGCCGATTCGGGCTGCCCAAGAAAATCGTTTCCGACAATGGGACTCAGTTCAACAGCGACCTATTCACCGAATTTTGCAAAAGGTACGGGATCGTGAAAAGCTTCTTGTATGTGGCCTATCCTCAGGCAAATGGCCAAGTCGAGGCCGTCAATAAGACCCTAAAGGCGAGCCTCAAGAAGAGACTAGACGAAGCCAAGGGGGTCTGGCCGGAACAGCTCCCCCAGGTCCTGTGGGCATACCGGACCTCACATCGGACTCCTACGGGTCATACTCCTTTCTCCCTGGCTTTTGGGAGTGAGGCAGTCCTCCCCATGGAGATTAAGGTACTTTTGCATAGAGTCCAGGCATATGACCAGGACCGCAACCACGAGCTACTTTGCGCTTCCCTTGACTTGGTTGATGAAATACGAGAAGATTCGCAACTCCAGCTCGCACATTACCAGCAAAAAATCACTCGTTATTTCAACTCAAAAGTCAAAAAGCGCACCTTTAGCATGGGCGACTTGGTCCTCAGGAGGGTTTTCTTAGCCGGTAAAGATCCCAAAGATGGAGTATTGGGATCGAACTGGGAAGGGCCATATCAAATCATCAAGGTCATTAAAGAACGAACTTACAAATTAGCTCGGCTCGATGGAGGGGCAGTCCCACGAACTTGGAACGCCATCCATCTGAAGAGATATTATCAATGATACCCTTGTAAGGCCTAAAAGGCCATTTTTTATGTATTTAGCAATGAGAATTAACTTTTCGTTTATGATTGTACATGTTTACAAGTGTAATCTAAAGTAACCATGAAAGACCCTTTCCTAGTTACTTGGGGGGCATATGGTGCCTGGATATAACCAGGTCGCCTTAAAGACTTAGAAGTTAATTCAAATCGATTGATCGTTGTTTTCCTTAAAAAATGCGAGACATCGATAAAGGATTAACGCGAACTAAGCTCTACCCTGGATGCAACCAGGTTCTAAAACTTAGAAGTTGGTTTAAATCAATTGATCATTGTTTTTCTTAAAGAGCACGAGATATTGATAAAAATTAACGCGAACTAAGTTTTCAAACTAAGTTCCTGGACATAACCAGGTCATAAAACTTATAAGTTAATTTAAATCGATTGATCGTTGTTTTTTTTAAAGAGCACTAGATATTGATAAAAATTAACGCGAACTAAGTTTTCAAACTAAGTCCCTAGACATAACCAGGTCATAAAACTTAGAAGTTAATTTAAATCGATTGATCATTGTTTTTCTTAAAGAGCACGAGATATTAATAAAAATTAATGCGAACTAAGTTCTTGGACATAACCAGGTCATAGAACTTAGAAGTTAATTTAAATCGATTGATCGTTGTTTTTTTTAAAGAGCACGAGATATTGATAAAAATTAACGCGAACTAAGTTTTCAAACTAAGTCCTTGGACATAACAAGGTCATAAAAACTTAGAAGTTAATTTAAATTGATTAATCAGTGTTTTTTCTTAAAAAGCACAGGATATTAGTCAAAAATTAACACGAACTAAGTTTTTCAAAGTAGTGACTAAAATGCGTAGAGGCAAAGGGAAATAAACCAATTAAAAGAAAAAATTGATAAAACCAATTGTATCGAGGTGGAAAAACCTCATACAAAGTTACAAAAAAAAAAAAAAAGAATGTTAAAGGAATGGGTGCGAAAAGGAAAGGCCCTAAGCTCCACAAGGCTGCCCCGTGGAGGTCGTTGTCTCGCCCTCTTGCTTGGCTACGACGGGTGCCTCCCCGGTCTCAGAAGGTGCCTCCTGCTGGAGGTGAGCTTTGAACCCCTCCAGGAAGACCTCCCCATCCGCTCCTAAGAAGGAGAAGTCGTCGTCCGGGTTATAGGCCTAGAAATGGTAGAGCATGTCCTCCATGGCGGTGTTGGAAGCTGCCTTCTCCGTTTCGAAGGCGGCCTTAGCCTCCTCCTCCCCAGCCTTCGCAGAGTCTAGCTCGACCAGTGCGGCAGCGAGGGTGGCTTTAGTAGCCTCGGTCTCTTGAAGCTTGGGACGGGCTTCTTCCAGCTCGGCCTGTACGGTCGCCAGAGCATCCTTCGCTTCGTTTTCCTCCTGTTGGGTCATCTGCAAGGAAGTCTGATGGGCGGCCAAAGCCGCCTGATGCTCGCCCCTCATATCCTCGAGCTGGGCCTTGGACCTGGCTATGCTCCGGTGAAGGGCGAAGATGCTCTGCAAAAACAAAGGCAACTGCCTTAGAGAAAAAAAAAAAAAAAAAGAGGAAAAACAGGGCAAGGCATGATAATAAAAAATAAGGGTAAAGTGAGCTTACCGTTAGGGCCATGCCCTTTAATGTGGTTCTCGGAAGACGTACCGTCACCAACCACGATGTTCCACGTATTTGGTGCCTGCATAAAATGTGGAATGTTAAGAGTTCATGGGGAAGCCTAAAAGACCCTACTGTGGCCCAACACAACGTCGTGTACCACGAGCCGGGGCTTGGGGGGCAAATGTACGCCCTAATTTTCCCACGGGCTATTAGCGAGCTGAGATACGGCCTAAATCATAACAGCCACTTGGATCCCCCATGACCGGAGCTGCTGTCGTCAGGTCCTACCTCGTTAGCTCGGGTATCCAAAGGGTTCACCAAGATTACTTAAGGACTGAGTCTGGACTCTGAAGGCCATAGGTTGAGGGAAGCATCCAGCTCGTGGTACGAGCTAGAGTTGGAGGCTGTGACCTTTTGTAAAGTCAACCACGCAAGGTAAACGTGCATATATCCGACATCACATGTCTGATATATCCCTGACTTCTCGGACACGCAGCATGAACGTGTGTATTCAGGCGCCCACGATTGGGTTGGGCCGTGCGGCCCATTATCCCCCTTACCTATTGATTAGACCACACTTCATGTGTCAAGTTTTAGGAATTAATCATGAATGTCACAGAAGTGACATGATAGGTAAGAAGGTCACGGGATGGCCTTCTTACCAACTCCCAGGTGCCCTCTCCTATAAATATGGAGACCCTGGGAGTTGCAAAGGGTTGGATTCTATTGTATAAGGAAATACCCTGTAAAAGAATACCAAGCATATAGCAATAATATTGACTGGTGGAGTAGAAGGATTTTAACCTTTGAACCACCTAAAAAACGTAATTGTGTCACCAGTCCATTTCCAAAAGATCATTCATCTATTTCGGTTTATCATTAAGCACTAATCCCTTCCTCTTATTTTCTTAATTACCTGTTGGCGAAGAACTGCGTCAACAACATGTCTTATCTATTTATTGGTATATGGAAAGCATGATGAACATGATTATATTTAATAGTAGGGAAGTTGTTAATTAATGAATAGTAATATGGATTGGTTCTTGTTATGCTTTATGTGTGTATGGCTATTGTGATTGTTTGGACCTGCCCGTGGAATGGTTCTGGATATGAACATCAGGGCTTAGGGGTTTAGTCAGTAATGGTAGGTGAATTCAGAATGTTTGTGCTCGGAATGGTTAAATGGACTTGGTAATGATATGGTAGGAGTTGCAGATGATAAATAGGGATTGGAACCCTCAGTCTACCCCTGAAGGTCACAGCAAATGTTCACTGGTAAGTGGGTAAGTTGTGAGGTTTGATAGAGGAGACTAGATGGATGAAACAGCGGGTTTTTCTGGGAAAAGAGCTGTTTTGTATAGTGTAACAATAGGGGCACAAGTGTTGGTTGACTTGAATATACAGACAGATAAGAGCACTATATGGAAGTCTTTAGAGGCATAATTCCTTAGTTTTGAGGAAGTTTTGGATGTATTGCGAAATTGATTAGAGAATGAGCATAGCTAACCCCGTCCTTGATTATATGATTGTGATAGGCTGTGGCAGAGCGGTTGTGTCAAGTAGTTGTGGCAAAAGGATGCACATAAATGGTACCCCAGACCTGAAGTGTTTGCATGATAGGTTGGGGAGAAACTTGGATAGAGATGTGATGAAGAGGTTACTATGAAGTGGTTGGCGCTATAGGAACTAATAAGTTTATGAATATGGTTTGTAATGGTAAGACAACAACAAAGTATGTCAACAAGTTTGGTGAGTTAGTCAATCCGCTTTGGAAGTTGACACAAACAGATGTAACCAAAAATGATGACTCGTTTAAGGATTAAACTCTAGGATGACCCAGAGCATCAGGGCTGCTCCGGTGCATGAAGTTTTCATTCGTGCTTGGCAGCAGGGACGACCATGGTTTCTGTGATATAAGGAATGAAGTATGGAGTGTGAGTGTCGAAGGGAAAGAAATGTGAATGACGGTGTTCCTAATGGTGGAACTTGGTCAGGGCAAATACTCAGTAATTGGAACAAAAGAACCCCTGATAGTTCTTTGTCTGTTGGTTTTGACAGGAAGGGGGTATAGTTTACAAGATAGCCATCAGGATAGTGATAAGGTTTAGTGAGGATTAATCAACATGCACCTGATGCAGGAGATGCCAATTGGAAAGATGCCAGATAAGGGCACATTATCTATATGAAATGGTTCAGTACGTTAGGGTCGATTAGGGATTGCCCAGGACTAGAGAGTGGAAGACTGGAATGTCTTATTACATTTGAAGCCCGAGGATAGTTCCTCAAAGGTGACAGGTTGACTTTTATAATCCTCGTTCTTGGTTATATAATGGCTGACAGAGTTTGGTGTTTCGTATCTTCTAGAAAAGATTCAGATATGAAGTACATGCCTCGAGGTTCTTATACAAGTGGCTAGAAATGCTAGTGTTTATTGGGGATGAATTAGAAACTTCTACGAGAAGAGTTAGAATGTAACTGATAAAGAGGTTCATGGTGAAAGTAATTGAGCTCGTCGTATGAGAGCCTTGTTGTGAGCTTGAGTGAGAGCTAATTTGTTAAGAGACAACCATGGATTGTGAGGGACATTAGTTGAAGTATATAAGTTGTATTGAATAGAAACTGAAGTGATCAGTAGGGATTCAGATGGGTATGTAAGGAGTTGTTGAGTATGCTTTAGGAGTCCGCTATGGGTAGATTCAGTATCAGGGATAGTGTGGAGAATGGTATTAAGTTGGTAGAAATAATTACTAGTACAATAGAGGGAGTATTTGGTTTAGGGATAGATTGGACAAAGTGTCGTACCGTGGAATTTGTTGTTAGCAGCTGTTAAGGATGAAGAGTTTAAATGCCCGATTACAAGATAGGACAATGTCTTCAGGAATTGATCTTCGATCTGGTTATCACTAGCTGAGGATCAAGGAAAGAGACATTTAAGAAATTATTGCTTGTACCCAGTGGGGTGGGATGGATTACTAGTAAAGATTCTTAACTGATGTAAGCTTCAATAACAGAGGTAAGTTTAACAAGTAGAGAGTATAAGAAGGATATGAATAAGTCACATCTAGGTTCATCAAGGATGCGTTGAACTACTTTCTAGCTATAAGCAGAATGCGAACGACTACTACACTGACGATACTAAGACTGAAGAAGCAGGGTAACAGGTAAGGCTCCAAAAGGTGTCGGTTTCAATCTCACCAAGGGTATTCAAGGTCATGCTACAAGAAGAGAACGAATCAGGTATGAAGAGGTTCAGTAAGAAGCCACAGAGAGATTATTAAAAAAAGCGTCTAAAGGATATGAGCACAACGAGACCGGTGAACATGTCTTCTACCACACAAAAATCTGTGGAGGATGGCCGTATCAGAAATTAGAATGACAAAAGAACCTAATGGTAGACTGAATGTACAACTTTATATCAAATTTTCGGAAGACAGAATAAGGATTGGTTAACACCTCATAATATAGAATTCTGTGCGTAGTAAATGGTTACAGAAGGGTAGTATGAGGGACCTTGATGTTGTTTTTTTTTAAAAAAAAAATGATGAATGAAGCTATAAGCAGCACATCAAGTTTAAGACGCACCCAGATAAAGACTGCAAAGAGGATGGTTCAAGCCTCACGGTAGGTGAAGGAATGGGAATATGGTCGGTGTACAGAGAATACCCAGTTGATAGTAAAGGTAGAGCGTAAGATATTTGAACGCTTGGTTGTTTGTAAAGGAAAAATCCTGAGACTAGAATCCGGTGAAACTTACTGGGTAAGTTACGTTGAGAATCCTCGATTGTACAAGAGGGAAATTAATTTGGAGGTCAATCTCTTACTAGGGATGGTTTGTATCGGTTGTGGATAGGTATATGTCTCTATGGGCAATGAAATTCAGGAAGAAGATTTTATGAGAATGATAAAGAAACCTACCATTGTGATATGAGTTAAGAAATGAAGATCGAGTGACGGATTCAATGGAACCCGATGTTGAGGTAAAGATCCTAAAGGTAACATGTTATAGTAGGGGAAACATTGGTGTGGACCACGTTGGACTACAAGTAGAACAATTGCACATGAAAGGTTGTAACTCGATAGATTGAGTTAGCACATTTTGGATTCGTGTGAATGAGTGGCATGTGTGACAATTGATGATAACAGACTAAGACTCTTTAATTCTCCAGGTTTTGGAAAGAAATTAGAGAACGAAGGGGATAGGATTGGACCTTAGAATTGGTGACTATCTACAGATAAAATGTCAATCTAAAGGATGGATGGCTATTTTATGATGTGTAGTATTTGGCATATTAAGAAAAGTATAGTCCTATGGTGAACAGCCACAGTGTTTAATGATGGCTTGCGGCTGAGGTGACACAGAATAAGTTATGGTAAAATAGGAGGCATGTGATGTTGATTCTAAGTAAGCAAACGAAAGACAACGAGTATTATGATTCAGTATGGGTTGGGGGAAAACCAACAAAATTGTGAAAATCATTAGGGCAGGAGAATCTGCCTATCTGAAAGGACATAAGGGTTCGCAAGAATCAAGTGTCGGAACACGAAATTCTAGAATGGGAGACTTGTAAGTCTCCAAGCAGTGCAGACAAGAAAGAATATGATAGTAGGAGGAAGAAAAAAAAAGGGGGAGTTCGATTCCCGGTTTAACAAGAATTCTGAGATTGTACCAAGAATTAGGTCAGGGGCCTACCAGTATGTCTTACCCTGGTATTGGTAATGGCTTATGGAAAAACGATCGCTGATGTGATGAATGGAAAAATGATCGTTGATGAGATGAATAGACTATGGGGTTCAGCAGAGTATTTGAAGCAAGAAAAGGATAATGAGATTACAGTTATAAGATAAGATCTTATGGAACAAGATTGTCACTCTAGTAAGAGTGTTATTGCAGGGTTAAAGATAAAGAAATAGACTCTGGAGTTGTGGTCAGAGATGTGGGATTTACTACCTGATGGGTGTTCGAATAAATTTCGAGGACGAAATTGTTATAAGGTGGGGATAGTTGTGACGACCCAAAATTTTTTTTGCTAATAAGGCTTAAGGGACTTGATTAGTGTGCTAGGAGGGCATAATTGGTATTTATGTGATTGAATGATTAAATGCATTATTGTATGGCATGCATGATCGAATGAGTATATGGATATATTTGGATGCATGTGTTATGAGTATTGAGTATGCATGTGGGCCCTGTTTTGTTCTTAAGGGCATGATTGTAGTTTTGGCCCGTTGAGGGCATAAATGTAAATAATTGCGATAAATTGTTGAGACCACATTATTATATGGACATATTTGCAGCTTGTGGCTCGAGGTGATCCTAGTGAGCGGTTTAGCAAAAAAGTCATAGTGGGGATTTATACCCGGTTCAGGATATATATTGGAGATTATTTGATATTGAGGAAAATAATTGGTGTTTAGTTAGTTGTTGTGGTTTAAGTGATAATTATTAGAGACACTCGAGGAATTAGCGGGAATTGGGAGCAATGACCACAATGCCCTTAGAATGTTCTAATGTTTAGATTTTAATGGGAGGGCAATAGGGTCATTTTGTCTAAAAGAGATAAGTCATTTTCATCCTTATCAGATGTAGTGGAATGTTTAGAAACTAAGGGAAACTAAAAGAAAAGAAAAGAAGGAGGAAAGAAAGAAAGAAAAACAGAACTCTTAAGCTTACCCTTTCTCTCTCTCGGTTTACCATTTTCTTCACCATTACTGCTAGAATTTGAAGCTAAAATTCAGAGGAGGTTTGGACTAAGGCTTAACATTTGGATCATTGAGAAAGCTTGAGGATTTAGCAGGAGTTTTCACCCAATTGAGGTAAGGTTTTAAGGTTGTTTCTTAGTTTTTGAGTTTTGCTGGACTGGTTTACTGAAACTTGGTTTTTGGTGGAAATTGAGGGATCTAAGCTTGAAGAACATAGGAGTTGGAAGCTGGGAAGGTTTGGAAGATAACCTATTGTCGAAATTCTCCATTAAAGGTAACATATTCTGGTTTTGAAGTTCTAAGTGTAACGCCCTGGTTAGCCAAGACCGCTACACTGTGTGTTTATAAAGATGCAGGACTTGCTAATCAAGTCATTTAGTTAAAACGTGATACTAAAACCACCAATGAGCTAGGGTTAAAAGGTTTTGCTCTCCAAAGTGTACATTATATATAACAAAACATTTTATACATGGGATCCCAAAAAGGAACAGAGTTCGAAAGCCAGTTTACAAAATTTCCAAGGTTTAAACAACTATTAGCCATTCTAAGGAAAAACATACATTTCTGGTTCCCCTGTTCCTGTCTTCCCCTCAACCGTGGTGGCTGAGCAGCTGGTCATGTACATTCAGCTCATACAGCTCTCCAAGTTAGGGCTGATCAAGTTTTCCATTGCCTTTACCGGCACCATGTAGCACCCGTGAGCCAAGGCCCAGCAAGAAAACATAATATGCATCACAAACAACAATAACAGATGAATAATCCTTTAAGCATGATCAAACACTTAACACTCATATTAATCACATAGCATGTATTTAGAATCAAAGATGCAACTAAGCACTAACAATGATCAAGTTACATGATAATCAGGGCCGACAACTTAGGCCGCACCCTCTGTTTACCCCACTGACTCCAGCCTGCTTAAACCGAGCTCAGTGCATAATAAGCTGTCCACGGCTACCAGTGGCCGAGCCACACCCTGTGCGCTAAAGCAACCTTGGGCACTCTTAGGCCATGGTTTACTGTTTACATGGCATAAAACCATTACTTTAGAGCATACATAATAGGGAACCCTTAGTCCCATTACAAACACACAACCTAGTGCAGTTTTCTTACCTTTAATTCCCACGTTCACTGACTACTAGCAACGACTCCCGAGCATGATCAGCTTCCCAAGCCCTAGCTTAACACCTAGTCATAACCAAGGTAATGGACTCCATTAATATTCAAGTAAAGGTTTCTGGGTACAATTCTAGCGTCCAGGACATCGAATTCACTAAACACGGTGGTGAAATCGATCCCGAGCACCCTAGGTTAGGTTCCACGCTTAACACCGAACATGTACACGCCGCCTCACGCGTGCTGTACTCATGGTTGGTTGGTCTTCTCTTTACCCTTACCTATACCACAGAGCATCTGTGAGCCGAAGCCCAGCAAGAAAACCCATAAACAGATAACGTATGCAACACATTTATCAAGCATATAAACAGGCCACCAATGGGCTAAACACATACGGCCTAGCTGTCCCAAGCGTTTACCAAGCCCTGGGTTCGCGGACCCTGCCGTGAGGATATCCCAGGTATCCTTTTAGGGACTCTTCCTGGCAACTCACACCCACGTGCTCAACGGTACTCCCGGCCCCTTGCCGTTCTTGGCCTTGCACTCAACGTGCCCAACGTCGTTCCCGGCCCTTCGCCGTTCTCAGTCTACACCGTTCCCGGCTCTACCCGATCATTCACACCATAATATACATAACATATCAAGAAAGTATAGAATTCTAGCATATTCAGTTAAAGGGCTACGCCCTGCAATTCTAACATATATGGGCTCAGCCCTACATACCAACTCTATTCAAACACATTGGGCTCAGCCCTGCACGCAAGCTCTATGGGAACAAGGGTTTTCTTACTTGAGTTCCAAGCTTTCTGAGCATCGATGCCCCGAGCACAGTCCTGTAAGGTGAGCCTCGCCAAAACCCTAGTCACAACACATTAACAATGTCCATCCATCAAATTCTATTCCACTAAACAACTTTGAGCCATAACCCCAACCTCTGGAACCTTGAATTCTATCAATCCAGGTGATAAAATCCATCCCGAGCCTTACCCCTTGAGTTCCCAAGCCTAAAATACCCTTAAAAACTCAAACTGGCACTAAGGGTCGCAGCCCCACCCACAAGAGCTCCGGCTAGCCTTGAAACAGAGGCTAGCAACACACTGACCCCCACACGGGCCGCGGCACGCCCACCAAGCGCCGTGGCGCACATGAGCTTCTCGGCCTCCCATGCCGCGCGCGCACACGAGCCGCGACTCTCACCTCCAAACCCAGAATTTTCCATCTTCTTCCCTTTCTTTTCCTCAAGCTAACTCATTCAAAGCCTACCTAACAAACCCAGATAAATAAAACATGTATACCTGCTCAATATCAACACTAAAACTCATCAGAAATCTGCTCCAAAATCCTACTAAAATACCCAAAAATAGATTAAGCTTGACTAACATGCATGCTCTAGCAAACAAGCTAAAATTCTCAACATAATCCCAATAATTAGAGCTTACCTTGCTGAACTCAATCCCTGGGTTGATCCTCAATCTTTAAGCTTCAAGCTCCTAAGGTATCACAACTGAATTCCCTTTAGTTCCTAACCAATTCCTTTGAGTTTCCCTTTGAGTTTTGTCTTAGAGAGTGAAAGAGAAAGAGAAGTAAGAGCTATCTTCAGTTGGGAGGAAGTATGAGTCAGTTTCTAAAGCTTCTAAACAATTCCCCCTTTTTGTTTTATTCACTTAAGTCTATGTGGTTACCTCAAGGCTCGGGGTACCAAAACATCCCCGAGGGAAAAATAGTAAATTTCCCAAATATTCCCACCTAGACATTCTATCCTCAAATATATCTTCAGATATTTATTTTCATGTCCCGATAATTCCCATAACACCTAGTACCCAAACTACCCCTTGACTCACTGCGAGTCCGAATCTCAACCCCGTTGTGACTCTCTGGCTAAATGCTCCCCAGGACTGTCTCGGATCGTGCTGCACAGACATATCACACATATATATAACATTTATCACATTTATACCCCTAATATCCAGATGGGGTCCACATGCTTATCTAACTTAGCTAAACATGCATCATAATCATATATACACGTAATTCCACATATTAGCATATTAAATCATTTATTGCCCTCCAGGCACACTAATCAAGGCCCTAAGCCCGATTAACAAATTCAGGTCGTTACAACACCATTCATAAGTAAAGTAGATAAGGGCTTCAAATTTTTTGAAAAGTCCTTTATAAACCTCCAATAAAATCCAATATGGCCCAGAAAACTTCGAACCCGTTTAACAGATAATGGAGGAGGTAAATTTTCTATTGTTGAAATCTTGGCCCTATTTACCTCAATTCGATGGCTTGAAATCTTATGGCCCAAGACTATTCCTTCTATCACCATAGAGTGACATTTCTCCCAGTTTAATATTAAATTTGACTCCTCACATCTTTTTAGAACCCTTTCCAAATTTGCTAAACATCCATCAAAAGAGGGTCCAAAGACTAAAAAGTCATCCATAAAAATCTCAATACATTTTTCCACCATGTATGAAAAAATAAACATCATACATCTTTGAAAGGTGGCAAGATCATTACATAACTCAAATGGCATCCTCCAAAAAGCAAATGTTCCATAAGGGCATGTGAAGGTAGTCTTTTCATGATCATCCGGTACTATAGGAATTTGATGGTATCCCGAATATCCATCCAAAAAATAGTAACAAGGATGGCCTGCCAATCTGTCTAGCATCTGATCTACAAGTGTCAAAGGGAAATGGTCTTTCCTAGTGGCCTTATTCAGCTTACGGTAGTCAATACAAATTCTCCACCCAGTCACCGTACGAGTTCGAATAAGTTCATTTTTTTTTTTAAACACTGTCATGCCACCTCTCTTTGGAACTACCTGGACAGGACTAACCCAAGCACTACAAGATATTGGGTATATTACCCCTGCCTTCAACAGTTTAAGGATTTCTTTCCTTACCACTTCTTTCATTGAAGGATTGAGAACCCTTTGAGAATTAATACTAGGCTTACTATCCTCTTCCATTAATATACGGTGCATCACTATTGAAGGACTAATACCCTTAATATCTGCCAAAGTCCATCCAATTGCTAATTTATGAGCCCTTAATACCCTAAGAAGCTTCTCTTCTTTAGTCACAGATAAAGAAGTTGAAATAATAATTGGGAGAGTATCATTCTTTCCCAGATAAGCATACTTAAGATGATCATGTAAGGTTGTTAACTCAAGAGCTGGTGGTTTCTCAATGGATGGGAGAGGTCTCTTAGGCACTTGCCCTAATTTCTCATATTTCTTTTTATATATTTGCCATGATGAATTCAACCACCTAACATACTCACTGGCTTCAGTACCAGCACATTCTTCAGGACTTGCTATCAAACTCAACTCCAGTGGATCCTTAATAGACTGGACCCCTTTACTTGGTTTGTAACGACCCAAAATTACTAATAAGGCTTAAGGGCCTTGACTAGTGTGTCGGGAGGGCATAACTGGATTATGTGTGATTTAAATTATTAAATGCATGATTATGTGATAAGCATGCTTATATGATTATTTGGATATATGAGATGCATGATTATGTGTATTAGTATGCATGTAGGCTCTGATTAGATTAAAAGGGCATATTCGTAATTTTGGCCTGTTGAGGGCATAAATGTAATTATTTGTGATAAATTGTTGAGACCACATTATTATGTGGATATATTTGCATCTTGTGACTCAAGGCGATCCTAGTGAGCGGTTTAGCAAAAAAGTCACGGTGGGGATATATACCCAGCTCGGGGGAGCTTGGGGGTATTTTTGGGCATTCGTGAAATATATTGGAGACTATTTGAAATTAAGGAAAATAATTGGTGATTAGTTAGGTGGCGTGATGTGAGCGGTAATTATTAGGGACACTCGAGGAATTAGTGGGAATTGGGAACAATGACCAAAATGCCCTTAGAGTGATTAATGGCTGGGTTATATTTGGGAGGGAAATATGGTCTTTTGGTGTTTAAAAAGGGATAGGTATTAATCTACCTTTCTAGAGTTAGTGGAAGCTATAGAATGAATTAGAAGTTGAAGAAAAGAAGAAAAAAGGAAAGAAAGAAGAAAAAACAGAACATCTAACTCACCGCTTTCCTCCCCTCTCGGTTTGCTCTATTCCTCACCATTTCTTGTGAGTTTTGGAGCTGGAATCTCAGGGAAGGTCTAGGAAAAGTCTTGAGACTTTGATCCTTGAAGTGGCTAGACGTTCAGTTGTATTTAATACTCAATTAAGGAAAAGTTTAATGGTTGTTCTTGAGTTTCTGAGTTTTGTCGAAATTGATTTCTAAACTTGGTTTTTGGATGGAAGTTAAAGGACTTAAGCTTTGCGAATTGAGGAGTTAAAGGCTGGAAAAGCTTGGAGGACAACCTAGGGTCAAATTCCCCATCAATGGTAAGGAATTCTGAGCTTGATCATCTGAGTTGTTGGGTTATCTCTGGATTTTTCTGATGAGTTCTTGAGTTTTGAGTTCAGTTCATGTTTTCTTTGTTTGATGGTGCATGTGGCTAAGTTTTATGTTGTTGGGCTATGTGGGATGAGATGTAGAGGATGGTAGGCTAAATTTGGATTGTGGTTGAGGTTTGGAGGGGTTTTATGGAGGTTTGGCTCGGGGAGATTCGAAGGAGAAACTCAAAGTGCTGAAGGTGCTATAAGTAGTTGTAGCGCTAGCTTTAGGGCACTACAGTGCTAGGATTAGATTTTTTGGGGGATTTTGCTTTTGCTTGTAGCGCTGTAGCACCCACCTTGTGGCACTATAGCGCTGCCCTGCCTTAACAAATGGGTTTTTGAGTATTTTCTTAGGATTTTTGCCCGGGGGCTCAGGGTTTGATTCCACCATCCCGTTTGGTGGAATTAGGGCTTCCCGAGGGCTCGAGATTAGCCCTGAGGTTAGGATTAGAGAATTGAATTTTAGTGATTTTTCTAATTTATGGCTGTGACTAGGTGTACACTAGGGCTTAGATGGGATTGTGCTTGAAGGTCAATTTCACTAATCAAATCTAACGGAATCTAAGGTAAGAAACTACACCTGATTATGTGATTATGTTGGGACTAAGAGCTCCCTATATTTGCATGTAATGTCATGAGATGGTATTATTCCATGGGGACATGTGATAAATGGCCTAAGAGTATCGGAATCAATATTTGCGCACAGGCGTAGCTCAGCCACTGGCAGCCGAGGTTAAATATATAATCACCGAGCTCGGCCTAAGCGAGCCAGAGTCAGTGGGATAATTAGAGGGTGCGGCCTAAGGGCACCGACCCTGGATCTTGGCGTGATATGTTTAATGTTGTTTAAACTAATGATTGTGATTAGTATATTATCTAAGTAACTGATTATTGGCTTGTAGTTTGATATCAGTGTTTATGTGAGCGGTATGACTTGTTTGTATCTGATTCATAATTCATGAAATATCTGATTGTTGTTTACCATTTATACTCTGTATTGTGGCTTTCTTGCTGGGCCTCGACTCTTGAGTGCTTCGTGGTGTAGGTAAAGGCAAGAGCAAGGTAGACCAGTCCTGAGTTGAAGAGATTTGAGGCTGAATGTACATAGTCAGCTGATTGGCCGCCACAGCCGAGGAGTGTTACAGGATAGGAGAAGCCGAAATGTTTGTTTTGCCTTAGAGTGGCCAGTTTTTGTTTGCAACCTGGAATTTTTGTAAACTATCTTTTAAACTCTATTTCTTTTGGGATCCCATGTACGAAATGTTTATCTAAATGAAATTTATCTTTTATGACCAAAAGCTTTTAACCCTAGTTCAATTATGGTATTAGTAACACGTTTCTAACTAAATGACTTGATTAACAAGTCTTTCACCTTTATAAACACACAGTGTAACGGTCTTGGCTATCCAGGGTGTTACATGGTTCCTCCAATACACTAACACAAAACAACTGTCACTTGCTGAGGATATTTCAAAGCTTTGAAAACATTAAAGACAACCTCATCTCCTTGTACTCTAAGCCTTAACTCTCCTTTCTGAATGTCTATCCATGCTTTCCCCGTTGCCAAAAATGGTCATCCCAATATAATAGGCATGTCCTCATCCTCCTCCATATCTAATACAATGAAATCAGCTGGGAAAATGAACTTATCTACCTTTACTAGAACATCTTCTATAATTCCTCTGGGATGTGATAATGAACGATCAGGCAATTTAAGAGTAACAATAGTGGGTCTAGCGTCTCCCAAACCAAGCCTTTTAAATATAGACAACGGCATTAAATTTATGGTTGCATCCAAATCATACAAAGCTCTCTCACAATGAAAGTTCCAAATAGTTCAAGGTATAGTAAAGTTGCCCGGATCTCTTAACTTTTGAGTAAGCATCTTTTGAATAATTGCACTACACTCTTCAGTTAACACAATGATTTCATAATCCTTGATTTTTCTCTTATTAGACAATATCTCCATAAACTTCACATAACTAGGCATTTGTTCTACAACCTCTGCAAAAGAAATGTTAATGTGAAGTTTCTTAAATACTTCAAGAAATTTGGAAAATTGTTTGTCAAGATTAGCCTTTCGAAACCATTGAGGATATGGAATATTTGGTGTAGGCTTAGTGTATTTTGGTTTTTCTATTTTTTTAAGGTCTTCAGTAACCTTCTCTTGTATTGGACTAGTAACTTGTTGATCCTCTTTCTTCTTCCCTTTGTCATCCACTGCAGATCCATCATAAATAGTCCCACTCCTCAGAGTGACAGCTTGACATTGCTCTTTAGGATTTACCTCTGTGGAACTAGGCAAATTCCCTTCCTATCTAATAGAAAATATTTGAGCCAATTATCCAATTTGTGTCTCCAAACTTCTGATTGAAGACCTTGTCTCTGTCATGAATTGATTTAATTGGTCTGGCTGAATTGTTGGTGGATTCATTTGAGGATGTGGTGGTGGTGGATGAGATGGGCATGGATTTGGATTATAATATGGTCTAGAATGTAATCCATAAGTCGGTTGATGAGGGGGTTGTTGAGGCGGGTACTGTGGATATTGTGGTTGTAACCCTTGATTATTTTTCCAAGACAAATTAGGGTGATTATTCCAAGCATGAATATAGGAATTGGAATAAGTGTTAGGTGCAGGTCTTGAAAAATTACTAATAAATTGTGCTTGTTCCAAAGGCATATTATTCACATCAGTTGAGCAACTAGCTGTGCTCAAGAAATGTTCATAAGAATGTGGTCCCCCATAAATCTCACAACTCATGACATTCTGTACTTGCATTGCTTGTGCGGCGAAATTAGTCTATTTCAATTTCTTGGTTAGAGATGCCACTTGAGCAGTCAATAGCGCAATTGGATCAACTTCTAAGACTCCTGCTACTTTCTTGTGTTCACGCTCAGTAGGCCAATTATAGTTATTCATGGCGATCACTTCCAATAAATCATATGCTTCATTAGCGCTTTTTTTTCTCATAAACGCTCCTCCTGATCCTGAATCTATAATTGTCCTTGTATTGCCCCCCAAACCATTGTACAAAGTATGAACTAGCAGCCACTTCTCTATTCCATGATGTTGGCATTTCCTTTGCAACTCTTTAAATTGTTCCCTTGCATCATATAAAGACTCCCCATCCAATTGATGGAGATTATTAGTCTCTCCTCTTATTCTAGCTGACTTGGTTGGAGGAAAATATTTACCAAGAAATTTCTGAGCCAAATCTTCCCAAGTAAGTATAGAGTTAGCTTGGAAAGGATTCAACCAATTCTCAGCTCTGTCCCTTAGTGAAAAAGGGAATAATCTCAATCTTACAGCATCATTACTCACCCCATTCATTTTGAATGTTGCATACTGTTGACGCGATTCTTCGCCAACAGGTAATTAAAAAAAAAAAGAGAAAGGGATTAGTGCCTAGGTTGAACCGAAATAGATAAATGATCTTAGAAATGAAATGGTGACTCAGGATACGTTTTTTTTTTGTGGTTCAAAGGTTAAAATCCTTCTACTCCACTAGTCAGTATTATTGCTATATACTGGATATTTGATTACAGAGTCTTTCTTACAATTGAGCATCCAACCCTTATTAACTCCCAAGGTCTCCATATTTATAGGAGAAGGCACCTGGGAGTTGGTTAGAAGGTCATCCCGTGACCTTTTTACCTATCATGTCAACTCTATGACATTCATGATTAATTCCTAAACCTGACACATAAGTGTGGTCAAATCAATAGGTAAGGAGATAATGGGCCGCACGACCCAACCCAGTCGTGGGTGTCTGAATACGCACGTTCCTGCTGCGTGTCCGAGAAGTCAGGGATATATCAAACATGTGGTGTCTGATATGCGCACATTTACCTTGCGTGGTTGACTTTATAAAAGGTGACAGCTTCAAACCCCAGCTCACGCCTGGAGCTGGATGCCTCCCTCGACCTGCGGTCTTCGGAGTCCAGACTCAGTCCTTAGGCAACCTTGGCGAACCTTTAGGTTACCCCGAGCTAAGGGGGTAGGACCTTACGACAACAACTCCGGACCTGGGGATGTCTGCCTGGCAATCATGATCAGGTCGTACCTCAGCTCGATAATCAGCCCGTGAGAAAATCAGGGCGTACATCTGCCCCCCAAGCCCCTGCTCGTGGTACACGACGTCGTGTAAGGCCACAGTAGGGGCTTTTAGGCTTCCCCATGAACTCTTCACATTCCACACTTTACGCAGGCGCCTAGTACGTGGAGCATTGTGGTTGGGTGATGGTACATCTTCCGAGAACCGCATTAAATGGCCTAGCCTATGCCCAACCGTCGTTTCATCTTTCGAGTGGAGGGCCTTGGATCCCACATCAGGGCAATCCAATGGCCCTCTTCACGTGACCCTTCACGCATATAAAAGGGGTGGCCACCCTACGCATGGGCCACCCTTTCATTCGAAATTTCTCAGAAATTCTCTTCTTCTTCTCTCTTTCTAAGGAAATTGCCTCTCCGCTTTCGCAGAGCACCGTTGCCCTTCATCGGAGCATCGCTAGGACCAAAACTCAACTCAAGGAGATGCTGAACGAGCACTAGACGGCCGTGGCCACCCACCAGGCTTCTCTGCAGACGGCTAAGGATGCCTTGGTGGTGTCGCAGGCCGAGCTGGAAGAGACTCACCCGAAGCTTCAAGAGCTCGAGACTGCCTTCGGCAATGCGCGGGCAGACCTAGATGCCGTGAAGGCGGAGGCCAAGGCCGAGCTGGCAACCGAGCGGGCAACTTCAGAGGCCGCCATGGAAGACATGTTCTATCATTGCTGGGCCTATAACCAGGATGCCGACTTCTCTTTCATGGCAGCGAACATCTGGGAGCGCTTGCTGGTGAAGTTCCAAGCTCGCCTTGATAAAGAAGCGCCCTCTGAGGCCGGGGAAGGCTCCGGCGCAGCTGAGCAGGGCGAGACGGCGACCTCCAAGGGGCCACCTAGCGGAGCTTAGGGCCTTCCTCTCTTGTGCCCTTTCCTCCAATATTTTTTAATTTTTTGTGTAACCTTTGCATGAGGTGCTTCCACCTCGAGACAATTTAACCCAATTTTACTGTTACTTGATTTACTTCCCTTTGCCTCTACGCATTTTAGTTACAATTTTGAAAAACTTAGTTCATGTTAATCTTTATCTATATCTCGCGTTCTTTAAGAAGAACAACGATCAATAGATTTGAATCAACTTCTAAGTTTTATGACCTGGTTATATCCAGGAACTTAATTGGAAAACTTAGTTCGTGTCAATTTTTATCAATACCTCGAGCTCTTTAAGAAGAACAGCGATCAATAGATATGAATCAACTTCTAAGTGTTATGACCTGGTTATATCCAGGAACTTAATTTGAAAACTTAGTTCGTGTCAATTATTATCAATATCTCGAGCACTTTAAGAAGAACAACGATCAATAGATATGAATCAACTTCTAAGTTTTACGACCTGGTTATATCCAGGAACTTAATTTGAAAACTTAGTTCGTGTCAATGATTATCAATATCTCGAGCTCTTTAAGGAGAACAACGATCAATGGATATCAACTTCTATGTTTTATGACCTGGTTATATCCAGGAACTTAATTTGAAAAATTAGTTCGTGTCAATTTTTACCAATATCTCGAGCTCTTTAAGAAGAACAACGATCAATCGATATGAATCAACCTCTAAGTTTTGTGACCTGGTTAAATCCAGGATAAGACTTAGTTCGTGTTAATCCTTACCAATATCTCGCGTTTTTTAAGAAAAACAATGATCAATCGGTATGAATCAACTTCTAAGTCATTAAGGCGACCTGGTTATATCCACGTACCATATGCCCCCCAAGTAACTGGGAAAGGGTCTTTCGTGGTTACTTCAGATTACACTCAAAAAACATGTACAAACATATACAAAAAGTTGATTCTCATTGCGTAATACATGAAAAATGGCCTTTCAGGACTTACAAGTGAATAATTGATAATATTTCTTTAAATAGATGGTGTTCCAAGTCCGTGGGACTGCCCCTCCATCAAGCCGAGCTAACTTATAAGTTCCCTCCTTGATGACCTCGATAACTTGATATGGTCCTTCCCAGTTCGGTCCCAAGACTCCATCTTTGGGGTCCTTATTGGCCAAGAAAACTCTTCTGAGGACTAGGTCGCCAACGCTAAAGGCGCGATTTTTGACTTTTGAGTTCAAATAGCGGGTGATCTTCTGTTGATATTGTGCGAGCTGGAGCTGCGAATCTTCTCGTATTTCATCAATCAAGTCTAGGGAAGTGCAAAGTAGCTCGTGGTTGCGATCCTGGACGTATGACTGGACCCTATGCGAAAGTACCTTAATCTCCACGGGGAGGACTGCTTCACTCCCGAAGGTCAAGGAAAAAGGAGTATGACCCGTAGGAGTCCGATGCGAGGTCCGGTATGCCCAGAGAACCTAGGGAAGCTGTTCTGGCCAGACCCCCTTCGCTTCGTCTAGTCTCTTCTTGAGGCTCGCTGTAACGCCCTACTTCCTTAGAGCCGTTACTAAGTGAGTTTTTAAGACAAAACAATGTGCAATGAACTCGCTAACCGAGGTTTTGAAACAAAAGTGTGACTAATTAAAAGTTAAGGCTGTAATCTTTGAAAATGCGTCGTTTCATTAAAACTTCTATTATTAAACATTTGGGATCCCAAAATAAGGTTTGAAAACTAATTACATTTTTGAAATAAGGTTACAGTTAAGAAATCATAAAATCATAGATTATTACAGCCATTTTCAAATAAACCCCCAACCAAAGCAGTCGGGCAGGCCGAACATGTACGCGCCGCTTCACGTTCTCCGTACTCATGGTTGGTTGATTCAGTCATTGCCCTTACCTGCAACACAGAGCACCCGTGAGTCGAAGCCCAGCAAGAAAACTCATGCAGAACATAACATATGCAATGTATACAGTTATCATAACAGATAATCCACAAATAAACAAGTCAATCATTAGACTAAGCAAACACGGCCAAGCCGCCCCAGAGCCTTACCGAAGCCTGGGGTATCGGTTCTCACTGCGAGGATAACTCATGTATCCCTAGGGTCCCACCCTGAATATAGCATAACACATGTATCCACCGGGCCCCGCCCTGACTATAGCATCCCATGTGCTAGGTGTTACTTTCGGCCCACGGCCGCCCCGGCTTACGCCGTACTCGGCCCACGGCCGCCCCGGCTTACGCCGTACTCGACCCACGGCCGCCCCGACTTACGCCGTACTCGGCCCACGGCCGCCCCGGCTTACGCCGTACTCGGCCCTTGCCGCTCATTTCATCATAATCACACATATAGTACATTCGAAATAATCATTCACACACATCATGATTCATTTAAGGTTTAAACATTTGCACATAATACAATCTGGGGCCATGCCCTAACCTCGGGTGTTATAGTTTTCTTACCTTTCCAATCAATAGCTTAGATCACCTGACTCCTTGAGCACGATCCCACCCGAGCCTTAGCGCACACCTAGGCACAAACATAGGTCAAAGTCAACACCGAACCCCAAGTCCGAATACCTAGCCTCGGGACCAATCCCGAGCCCCCGGGAAGTCCCAAATCCCCAAAACAAAGTGGCGGAAACAAGCCCCGAACCCTAGGTCAAAATCCGTCATCAAAACTCAAAAATTCCCCTCTGTGAACAGTGCAGCGCTACAGCGCTCTAAAGAGGGTGCTATAGCGCTACAAGCAGAATGCACCCCCCCAGAAACAGGGACTAGCGCTACAGCGCCCACTGACTAGCGCTGTAGCGCTAGTTGCAGCCCAGAAATCCCAAAATCGCATTTCTGCGATTTCTTTCACCCAATCTCAAACCAAACTTCCCCAAATCTTTACCAAACTCAAAATCAAGCTTATGAACACTCTCCATTCATCCCAAGCATCCCAAATCCTCAAATCCCAAGATCATTTATCCCAAATCTCAAAATCTACCATGAACAACCCTAAACCAGAAATTCATGCAAACCACAAAGATAAAGTCTTAGAAATCATACCATTGCTGCAAATTTCGACCTTGAATCAACCCTAAGCCTCCTTAGCTTGCTCTCCCTCAAAGCTTCCCCAGAAATCCCTAAAATTCCCATCAACTCAGCTCAAAACACAGCTTAAACCATCAAAACCCTTAAAACCGAAAATCTCTAAAACTTACCTCAAACATTGATGTGTTCTTGCCAAATCTTCAAGTCTAACCCAAGATCCTTGATGCTCAGCCTATCCTTGCTCTCCACTAAGCTTTGCCCCAAGAAAAATGGAGTGGAATGGTGCAAAAATGCACAAACCAACCCTTTGGAAAACCCACCTGTTTTTCCCTCTTCTCTTTCTTTCCTTTTCCTTCTTTTCTTTCTTTTCTTTCTTTCTCTCCACAGCCAACACTCTCTATAAATCCCCCTAAGTGTAAAGCCTCATAAATCAATTTCTAAAAGCCAAATGACCAAAATGCCCTTCCTATTAATTCTCAATCCATTTGTCCAAATAGGGCCGTTTTAGTCATTTTATCCAATTCCCGCTAATCCTCAAGTGTCCCTAATATTTTCCCGTTGCTTTCCAACACTCGATTAACCACCAAATAAATATTCCCCATCATCAAAATAAATCTCAATCTATTCTTTGAATTCCTGTTCATACCCCCAGGCTCGCCCCGAGCTGGGTATAAATTCCTGTCAACACTTTCCGCTAGCCTGCTCACTGGGATCGCCTCGAGTCACAAAGCACAGATACATCCACATACCACTGTGGCCTCAACAATCAACACATATCAATACAGTTACGCCCAATCATGGCCAAAATTACAATTATACCCTTCTAACACGATCCGGGCCCACATGCACACTAACTTACATAGTCATGCATCTCAGATAAACAAATAGTCATATAACATGCTTTAAATCATAACCATGCATTTAAATAATTAAAATCACACATAAATCCCATCATGCCCTCCTGGCACGCTAATCAAGGCCCTTAAGCCTTATTAGCGAATTTGGGTCGTTACACTCGCTTTGAGAGTCTTGTTGACAGCCTCGACCTGGCCGTTCACCTGAGGATAGGCCACAGAGGAGAAACTTTTCACAATTCCGTACCTTTCGCCAAATTCGGTAAACAGGTCGCTGTCGAACTGAGTCCCATTGTTGGAGACAATCTTCTTGGGTAGCCCGAATCGGCAGATAATGTTCTTGACCACGAAGTCAAGAACTTTTTTGGAAGTTATCGTTGCCAGAGGTTCTGCTTCAGCCCACTTCGTAAAGTAGTTGATGGCCACCATGGGGTAACGGACCCCGCCTTTTCCAGTAGGGAGGGCGCCAACAAAGTTGATCCCCCAAACTGCAAATGGCCATGGGGAAGAGATCATCTTCAGCTCGACTGGGGGAGCTTGGGCAACGGTGGAAAATTTTTGGCACTTGTCGCATTTCCTCACATATGAGATTGAGTCTTTAGATAGATTTGACTAGTAATAACCTTGCCTCAGGACCTTCAAGGCCAAGCTCTGCCCCCCAGTGTGATCTCCGCAAAAATCCTCATGCACTTCCTGCAGGATGGCCTTTGCTTCGCCTGGAAGAACACATCGTAGGAGAGGTAGGGAGTGCCCACGTCGGTATAACACCCCATATACCACAGTGTACCTAGGAGCTTGATACAGAACTCGTCGCGCATCATTACGCCCTTCTGGTAGCTTTCCCTCGACGAGAAACTCAAGGATGGGAGTCATCCAGGTCGGCCTGGCGTCAATCATCTCGACCTCCGCCCTGGCTTCCTCGATACTTGGTTTCTCCAAGAATTCTACTGGCATTAGCCCCAAGGTCTCCGTCTCCCCAGAGGTGGCGAGCTTGGCGAGAGAGTTTACGTTAGCGTTCTGCTCCTGAGGTATCTGCTCGATCGAGCCCCGCCCGAATGCAGACAGCTCATCCTTTACCCTTGCTAGATAGGCAGCCATCTTGGGCCCTCGTGCTTGGTATTCACCCAGAACCTAGTTTACCACGAGCTGGGAGTCATTGAAGCACTGGACGGAGCTCGCCTTCAGCTCCTGAGCTATCCTTTGCCCGGCCAGCAAAGCTTCGTATTCGGCCTCGTTGTTGGAGGCCTTGAACCTGAACCTCAGAGCTGAGTGGAATCTATGTCCTTCAGGGGATATCAAAATGATCCTAGCTCTGGAACCGTTCTCATTAGACGAACCATCCACGAATATCCTGCACGATGCCTAGGCCGAGGCGACCCGGGGTGAGGCTTTTTTAGGATCCTCCTGGAATCCTGTGCACTCGGCTACAAAATCGGCCAGGGCCTGACTCTTTATAGCAGTTCACGGAGTGTACAGAATCTCGAACTGGCTGAGCTCGATTGCCCACTTTAACCAACATCCCGATGCTTCAGGATTTTGCAAAACCTGCCTTAAAGGCTGATCAGTCATGACGTGTATCGAGTGGGACTGGAAATACGGCCTGAGCTTTCGCGAGGCCATGATAAGGCAGAACGCCAATTTTTCCATCAACGGGTACCGGGATTCAGCTCCGAGAAGTCTCTTGCTTATGTAGTAGACTGGCTTCTGAATCCAGTCTTCTTCCCGGACCAATACGACACTGGCAGCATCCTCCGTGACAGCCAGGTAGAGAAAAAGAGGCTCTTCTGCTTTTGGTTTGGATAGTACGGGTGGCTCGGCCAGATGTGCTTTCAGGTCGAGGAAAGCGCTTTCGCACTCTTCTGTCCACTCGAACTTTTTTTTTCCTCGGAGCAGGTTGTAGAATGGCAAACACTTATCGGTGGACATGGAAATAAACCGATTAAGGGCTGCCACTCTTCCTGTCAGGCCTTGGACATATTTTCGCGACCTGGGCGAGGGAAGCTCGAGCAGTGATCTGATCTTGTCCGGGTTTGCCTCGATTCCTCGGGTATTGACGATGAAACCCAGGAATTTTCCCGATGCGACTCCAAAAGTGCACTTCTGCGGGTTTAGCCTCATGCCATACTCCCGCAGTATCTTGAAGCATTCCTCCAGGTCGGAAACATGGTTATCGACAATCTTTGACTTGACTAGCATGTCATCGACGTACACTTCCATGTTTTTTCCGATCTGGCCTGCGAACATACTATTCACCAACCTTTGATCGTAGCTCCGGCGTTCTTCAGCTCGAAGGGCATGACCTTATAACAATAAACGTCAGTCGGGGTCATGAAACTGGTGTGCTCCTGATTCGTCAGATTCATGGCGATCTGATTGTAGCCCGAGTACGCGTCCATAAAGGACACGAGCTCGTGCCTCGCCATGGCATCCACCAACTGGTCAATCCTTGGCAGTGGAAAACAATTCTTGGGGCAGGCTTTATTCAGGTTGGAGAAGTCTATGCAGGTCCGCCACTTTTCGTTGGGCTTCGAGACCAGCACAGGGTTGGCGACCCATATTGGAAACTTGGCTTCACGGATAAAGACACATTTTTTGAGCCGGGCTACCTCTTCCTCCTAGGCTTCAGCCCGGGTTGTTCCTAGGCGTCTCTGCTTCCGGGACTTCGCAGGAACGCTTTTATCCAGATGAAGTGTGTGCATGATGACACTCGGGCTGATTCCCACCATGTCCTCGTGTGACCACGCAAACACATCCATGTTATCCCACAGAAATCTGACCAGCTCTGAATTCCTCTCGCTGCAGAGGTTTTTTCCGAGCTTGACCATCTGTGATGGATTCTGCAGATCAATGTTTACTTCCTCGAGCTCCTCAATAGCTTGGAGCTCAAATCTGTCCTCGCCTATTCGGGGGTCAATATCCTCACTTAAGACGATATTATCCCCTTCGGCGCTTTGAGGTTTTTCAATCTCAGGACCAACCAAGGGGTCCCGAGATTCCTCTTCACCACTTTGGATGGCCATTGCCAGCTGCCTGGGTTTATGTAACGACCCAAAATCGCTAATAAGGCTTAAGGGCCTTGATTAGTGTGCCAGGAGGGCATGTTGGGATTTATGTGTGATTTTATGAGTTAAATGTATGGTTATGATTTAAAGCATGTTATTTGGCTATTTGTTTAACTGAGATGCATGGCTATGTGTATTAGTATGCATGTAGGCCCGGATCGTGTTAGAAGGGCATAACTGTAATTTTGGCCTTGTTGGGCATAACTGCGTCGATATGTGATAATTGTATTCTGTGAATTGTACCACGTGGGTGTGGTTTTATTATTGTGATGCACGTGCCGAGACGGTCCTAGAGAGCTAGTTAACTCAAGAGTCACGACGGGATTTCTATACCCGGCTCGGGAGGAGCCTAGGGGTACCTCAGGAATTTTGTGGTTAAGTTGAGATTTAGCGGGTAATGGTTATTGGAGATTTAGTAACCTGGGTAACCATTAGTTACTGCTGAGAGTAACAAGTTTTAGAAAGAAAATGGTAGAAATGAAATAGAAATGAAAAGACTTAAGTACCTTTGAGGTTTAGGTGGGAAAGGATAGGCAAGGAGGGGCAAAATGGTCATTTGGTTGGGAATTAGATAAATGGCAGCTGGTTTTATGGGGTACACGGTTTGGGGCTTAACCATTTTGGTCTTGATAGAGTTTGAAGAGAAGAGAAAAGAGAGGGAAAAGCTAGGGCATGAGGAAGAAGAAGAAGAAGAAGAGAAGGAGAAGTTGGAGACCTAAGAGATGAAGGAAGCTTAGGGATGGGTTCTCCATATGAGGTAAGGAATTTTATACACATTTAAGGCTTGATTATGTTATGGGTTAAGAATTTGAGCATGGGTTAAGTTTGATGTTTGAGTTTTTATTTTTTTCTGAAATTGAAATCAAGGATGTGGATTTTGGGATTTGATTGGGTGTTTAGATGTCTTTGGTGATGTTATGGGTTGTTGGATGGTTTATTTGGAGTCTTGAGTTGGTTTTGGGGCTTGGGTGTGAGTTTGGGTTGATTTGGGAAGGTTTTAGCTCGGAGAAAACGCAGGAGAAAACCCAGAATTCTGGGTTTGCGAAGGCGTGCCGCGACACAGGTTTTTCGTGTCGCGGCAAGGGAGCCTCTGACTGATGGGTGCCGCGGCACAAGGCAAATTTCAGGGCATCATTTTTAGGCAATTTTAGGCCTTTGCTCCGGGGGTTCGGGGGATGTCTCCGGGGTGTTGTTTTAAGGTTTTAGAGGCCCCGGGAGTGTGGGATTGGTCCCGGGAAGTGGTTTTGGGTTGATTAGTAATGAGGGATGTTTCTTGTGTGTTGTGACTAGGTTCTTTGAGAGGCTCGTGCTAGAGGACCGTGCTCGCGGCTTTAGTGCATCAGGAGGCTCGGAATGCAGGTAAGAAAACTATAGCACCCGAGAATAGGGCATGGCCCCAGATTGTATTATGTGCAAATGTTTAACCTTAAATGATTCATGATGTGTGTGAATGATTATTTCGAATGTACTATATGTGTGAATATGATGAAATGAACGGCAAGGGCCGAGTACGGCGTAGGCCGGGGCGGCCGTGGGGCCGAGTACGGCGTAAGCCGGGGCGGCCGTGGGGCCGAAAGTAACACACAGCACATGGGATGCTATATTCAGGGTGGGACCCAAGGGATACATGAGTTATCCTCGCAGTGAGAACCGATACCCCAGGCTTTGGTAAGGCTCTGGGGCGGCTTGGCCGTGTTTGCTTAGTCTAATGGTTGACTTGTTTATCTGTGGATTATCTATTATGATAAACTGTATAAACTGCATATGTTATGTTCTGCATGAGTTTTCTTGCTGGGCTTCGGCTCACGGGTGCTCTGTGTTGCAGGTAAGGGCAATGACTGAGTCAACCAACCATGAGTACGGAGAGCGTGAAGCGACGCGTACATGTTTGGCCTGCCCGACTGCTTTGGTTGGGGGTTTATTCGAAAATGGCTGTAATAATCTATGATTTCATGATTTCTCAACTGTAACCTTATTTCAAGATGTAATTAGTTTTCAAACCTTATTTTGGGATCCCAATTGTTTAATAATAGAAGTTTTAATGAAACGACGCATTTTCAAAGATTACAGCCTTAACTTTTAATTAGTCACACTTTTGTTTCAAAACCTCGGTTAGCGAGTTAATTGCACAAAATTTACTTTTAAAACTCACTTGGTAACAGCTCTAAGGAAGTACGGCGTTACAGTTTAGATTTTCCCTTCATGGAAATG
The DNA here is from genome assembly GCF_963169125.1 of Humulus lupulus. NCBI lineage: Eukaryota > Viridiplantae > Streptophyta > Magnoliopsida > Rosales > Cannabaceae > Humulus > Humulus lupulus. Next base: position 253,950,445 of record NC_084802.1, on the reverse strand, counting down.
CTGTAGCATTCCCTGGCAGCGAGCTGATCGCCATGGACAGTACAAATTCCCGTGGAAGTTGGGAATTTCATCGCGAGGTGTTGAATGGAAGTGACGGCCTCAAAGGCTATGAGCGTAGGTCATCCCAAAATTGCGTTGTATGCAGCAGAGCAGTCGATGACCACGAACTCGAGGAGTTTCAAGACTGTTCGAGGTCCTTCTCCCAGGGTGATCACCAGCTCGATCGTCCCTATGGCCGCCGATCCTTCTCCCAAAAAACCATACAACATCATGGAGGTCGCCTTCAGCTCGGCGACAGTCAAACCCATCTTTTCTAATGTGGAACGAAATAAGAGGTTCACCGAGCTCCCATTGTCGACCAGCACCCTCCTAACCCTCCGATTAGCGAGCTAAACTGCTACGACCAGAGGGTCATTGTGCGGGAACTGGACATGGCCCGCCTCATCTTCTGTAAAAATGATTGGTTGCTTCTCCAATTGCTGTTGATTTGGCAGGCGCTGCTCCGGGACAAACTCTTCTCCATTGTGCGCTTTAAGTTCGTTCACGTACCTCTTTTGGGCACCCCTGCTCGTGCCAGCCACATGTGGACCTCCATAAATGGTGGACATCTCCCCTCCAACCACGGGAGGAGGGACGTCCTGATCTATCCGAGACCTAGGCTGAGTGGCCGAGACTTCTGGAGCGGGTTGACTTGTTGGAACCCTGTTCCGCGCGTACTGAGCCAAAGGGCTGGCTCGGATGAGAGTCTCGATCTCATCTTTTAAATGCCTACAATCGTCGGTGTTGTGGCCAACATCGTTGTGAAAGTGGCAAAACTTGGAGGTATCTCTCTTCCCCTTTTGGTGCTTCAACGGCTCGGGCCTCTTCCATGGGAGGCGAGTAGAATTAGCTAGGAAAATATTCTCCCTAGACTGGGTGAGCTCTGTATAAGTAGCGTAGACGGGCTTAAACTTGTCTACGGACTTATTCTTCTTTTGGCCATGATGGCTCCCTTCACCATTCCCCTTTCTTTTACCTCCACCGAGCTAGTTGTTTTGTGTGACGTTTTGGGTCGCTGCCACGACTTCCGTCCCCACTCCAGCGGGCTGATAAGGGACCTGGCTGGTTTCGGCAGCTGAGGCTTCGGCTTCCTCCAAGTTGATCCATTCCTGGGCCCTGTTAACGAATTCGTTAACCGAGCTGACTCCTTTTCTTTGTATGTCTTTCCAGAGATCCCCTCCGACGAGGATTCCAGTTCTCATGGCCATGAGTTTGGAGCTATCATCTGCGTCTCTAGCTCGAGCGGTGACGTTCGCAAATCTGCTCAGGTAGGCCTTTAGAGTTTCGCTGGGCTGCTGCCTCACGTTAGCCAAAGAGTCGGCCTGAACACGGGCATCCTGTGAGTCTCGGAATGCCCTTTTGAAATCAGCCGAGAAAGTTTTCCAGGAGTTGATTGACTGTCTTTTGCCTTGCTTGAACCACTGTCTGGTTGGTCCAGTCAGTGTGGAAGGGAATATCAAGCATCTCAGCTCGGGGCCGATGTTGTGAGCCATCATCAGGGTGTTAAAAATCCCTAGGTGATCCGACGGGTCTCCGTCTCCATTGAACTTAGACAGGTGCGGCATACGGAAACCAGGTGGGTAAGTCGTTGCTGCTATGCTGGGGGCGAAGAGCTCCATCTCGTCCCCTGAATCATATTCATCTTTTTCTTTTTCTGACAGGAGCTTCCTCACCGGCTCCTCCATCTGGGCCAGGCGCTCGAGGGTTTGGTCCTGATGTCCTTGGTTAATCCGGGGCTGTTCAACAGCTCCGGATCCATTGTACATATTTGGTGGGTTTTTGCCCCTCCTATCTTGAGATAGGTTATCTGGGGCATTCCCACCGTTACGTACTTCGGACAGGGCCCCCCTTGAGCGAGCATGGCTGTCTCCTCCTGCTGGCTCCCCTCTGTGAGAGTTAAAGCGATCTCGCAGGTTGCCCCCCTGGGTGGATTATGGACTTTGTGCCGAACTCAAACGCTGGCGCAGGTCCCCGCCAGAAAGATCACTCCGACGACTACCGGTCCAGTAGCTCCTGCTGGAGAGGCTCAGAGCTTGCCTTTGGTGCTGAGGATCTGGAGTTTCCCTTGGCGCCCTGCTACGTCGGGACGGTCCGGCTGATGGTGGGTTTCTCCTACTACTTCCATAGGCCGGGATATCTTGGACGGGCCGAGAAGGAGATGGATATCTTATTGGAGATGGAGGATGCCTGACCGGAGAGGCGATCCTGGTTCCGTCAGGTCGTATCAAGTTCGGTGGGGGCCTTTTGGCCCGGCCAACCTGCTGGTCCCACGCCTGGTGATCTGGTTAAGGCGCAGGACGGCTGTTGGGGACGGGCTGACGCTGGGAGCCCTCCCCAAACCTCCTTCTGGAATTTCTTCGAGCTGCCCTGGGCGCACTCGAGGCTGGTTGGGAGCTAGGAGTCAAAGTTCTGACCGAACAGCTGTACTGCTGTTGTTCGGCTCTAGGCATTCCTCTGAAGTCTGCCTCTTGATGGTGTGATGAAGGAGTGGAGTTTGCTGTCGGAAGTCTGTCTGAGCGGCTATGCCTGGACCGATTACCCCGGCGAGACTTAGGAGCCTCTCCTTGCCTCTCTCCGATGTTAGCGTCAGTTGTGAGAGGGGGTAGTCGGGCCAGCACATCCTTGATCTGCTGGTTAGCTATTACTAGCTGGCTCCTCAGCTGAGCATTTTCCATCTCCACCGCCGTGTAATAACATGGGTTCGGATTAGGTGGCTGGGGCACCGAACTTCCAGTGTCGTCTTGGCTCGCCGGCTGCTTGCCGGGCCGCTGTTGGACTTCAGGAATTTGTTCACCAGGGATGGTGGTATGATGAGCCTCCTGCCCATCATGTTGTTCCGTCTCATTGTCGTGCCTGGATCGAGTGGTCACCATAGTTGGATGTTTGTGACAGCACTAATCGAACTTGCTCTCAACGAAAGCACCAAACTGTTGATGCAGTTCTTTGCCAACAGGTAATTAAGAGAAAAGAGAATGGGATTAGTGCCTAGGTTGAACCGAAATAGATAAATGATCTTAGAAATGAAATGGTGACTGAGGATACGTTTTTTTTGGTGGTTCAAAGGTTAAAATCCTTCTACTCCACTAGTCAGTATTATTTCTATATACTGGATATTTGATTACAGGGTCTTTCTTACAATTGAGCATCCAACCTCTATTAACTCCCAAGGTCTCCATATTTATAGGAGAAGGCACCTGGGAGTTGGTAAGAAGGTCATCCCGTGACCTTCTTACCTATCATGTCAACTCTGTGACATTCATGATTAATTCCTAAACCTGACACATAAGTGTGGTCAAATCAATAGGTAAGGAGATAGTGGGCCGCACGACCCAACCCAGTCGTGGGTGTCTGAATACGCACGTTCTTGCTGCGTGTCCGAGAAGTCAGGGATATATCAAACATGTGATGTCTGATATGCGCACGTTTACCTTGCGTGGTTGACTTTATAAAAGGTGACAGCTTTAAACCCCAGTTCGCGCCTGGAGCTGGATGCCTCCCTCGACCTGCGGTCTTCAGAGTCCAGACTCAGTCCTTAGGCAACCTTGGCGAACCTTTAGGTTACCCCGAGCTAAGGGGGTAGGACCTTACGACAACAACTCTGGACCTGGGGATGTCTACCTGGCAATCATATGATCAGGTCGTACCTCAGCTCGCTAATTAGCCCGTTGGAAAATCAGGGCGTACACACACAGCTCTAAAAAATTTGTGATATGGAGATTTGGATCCTCATTTGGTAACCCCCCCAAATTGCACACAGTTCTGCACCATCTGAATAATTGAGGGTTTTATCTCAAAATTATTTGCCTCAACAGTTGGGGGACGAATGCGTGAATGTATCCCAGAACAGTAGGGAGTACATAGTTTCTTAATGGCGGATCGGCCTCAGCTGCATTACCCATATTTCCATTGTTATTGACAATGTTATTTACGTTCTCAGCCATGGTGAAATCCAACCGTTTCTTTATCTTTCGATTCTTTATGCACGTTCTCTAAATTTCAAGGTCTATTGGTATGAAATCCTTTTGTCTGCTTCCTCGAATATACCAACAATTCCTAAAACATAATACAACCTTGATCCGAATAAATGTAAAACAATAAAAATAAAAATAAAAAAAATAAACCAAATTAGAACAAACAACAATTAACTTTGATATGGGAAATTAAGTCCCCAGCAACGGCGCCAAAAACTTGATCGTGAAAATATATATACTAAGTGCACATAATCGATTGAAGTAATATATATGATAAGTAGAGTATTGTTCCCACGAAGACTATTTTCCAATTATCACTAATTGTTCTTTTAATTTCTATTTGGCAACCAAAATTTAAATGAATGAATTTCATTTTAAAATTATAAATAACTATATGAACAAATTAACTAAAGATGAAAACTAATATTAAAAAGAACTAGGGTGTTAATTTCATCAACTTTTCATTCTACTAATTTTATTAATGAATTCTAAATTTCTTTCCTTCTGACTTGCTTAGAGCTGCGACTTTTAAGACCAAGTCGGGGCTCTAATTCCATTTTTTCTTAAATTAAGTCTTTCAACTCGTCTCTTTACATTTTAATCGTCCTTAGCATCATTTTGACTCGAACAACAACCAAGATCATCGTTTTTCTGCCATTTTCACTTCTTTTTACATTTTTCTCGTGATTCAAAACACCAACATGCAACAAAGACAAACAAAAGCATAATCTTGCACAAAACACACATAAAGACTCAAGATTACCACAAAAACACATTCTAAAATGACACTAAAATGAAGTTATCACACATAAACGAAGAGAGATTTTTAAAGAGTTTTGCATATTCGGATAAAGTTTGAAACTTAGCATTTGGAAAAATTGATTATTCAACATCTTTTTAAAGCTCGAATTTTCAAAATAATTTCGAATACGAACTAAGTTGGGAAATTTCTAAGACAAAACAAATCATAGAAGACAACTAGGAACCCTTAGATATAACCAGGTCTGAGGCTTGATTCTTACCAAGTACAGTGCTATTAAGTAGACAAAAATCTTGGACACGACCAGGTCCGAGGCCTGATTCCTAACAGGTATAATGCAATTAGGCGAGCAAATTATTTGGCGCAACCAGGATATCGACTAAAATTATTTAGTCGAGCAATCAATAACCTATCTCGATCTAAAGACAACCCTTACAATTTCAAGTGTGCAAGAATTCAAAATTCATAAACACGAGAAAATAATAGATTAAGGAGAAAACAAATAGATCACAAGCTAACGTACATGTACTCAAAGTTATATAGTTATCTCAAGGAGAAAAAAAAACCTCGAGGACTTCATTATAGGGTAAAAAAAATAAATTAAGGAAAAAAAGGATGAATAATTGATCTCCGTCAACTTGATAAAGTGATGTCACCTCCTCACCTTCCCCTTCAACAGCTTCGGAAGCCTCAACGGTCTCAGAAGGTTCCTGTGAGAACCAGACCTTAAACTTGGCAGGATAAGGTTCCCTAAACCCCGGCTGCATGAAGGAAAAATCTCCATCTTGGTTGAAATCCCACGACCGGTAGAGCATCTCCTCCAGAGAATTCATCGAGTCTGCAATCTTCAGCCTCGCCCTCTCAGCCTCCTCCTTGGCTTTTGTCCCAACTTTATCAAGCTTATTTTTTAGGCTATCATTCTTGTCCTGCAGCTAGTCCAGTCATTGGCCCATTTCCACGACTTGGTCTTTGGTGATTCGCTCGCTTTCTTAGGATTCGGTCAGAGCGACTTGGAGCTCATCACTCCTAGGTAAATCCCGAGCAATACCACTGAGTTAAGCCAGAACAAACTATAAAGGGATAATGCAGGTAAAGGTTAGTAAAAAAAAACAGAGGGAAAAGAAAAGGAAATACTATAGGTGGAATGAAGGTGGCTCATAGTGAGGCTCATTCCCATGGTGGACTTGACAACATCTTCGGGAAACTTAGGAGACTTATGAGGACAGTTGAAGTATCGATGAGTGTAGTTCTTGAACCCATTCGACAAAAAGAATTGATCATTATAGTAGAAGGTGTCACCCCATCCCTTCTGATCACAGTTGGCTTTGAGGCAGAAGAGGTACCCAATATCAACCAGGGTGGGGACCTCCCACTCGTGCCTCAAAAATAAATATTTTAACTCCACCAAAAGCCAACACGAGTTTGGAGGGAGTTTGAATGGAGCCAATTCGACATAGTTTAAGAAGTCTACGAAGTACTGGTCCAAGGAAGAAAAGCACCTCCTTTCAGGTGCTCATCACTCCAGGCCCCAAAGTCATCTTGAAGTGGGGCGTAGCTCCGCTCTCTTTCCAACAAAGGTCGGGCGATATGGCCCTCAATCCCCATCTCGATCCCATGGCTCAACAGCATCTTTTTCACCTTCCCTATTTGGGACACGATGTGCTAGGCCTCGAAAAAGATGTCAGGATCTAATACAATCTCCCTGTCCACCACTAGGTTGAAGTAGGGAATAAGAGATTTGGGTGCGATCTTCTTGCCCTTGTCTTTACTCTGAGAAGAAGAGCTTTCAACATTTCTCTTGTGTTGGCCCATGATCTAGTTCGTCTGACGACAAAGTGGCCTATTAGTAGCGACCTAAAATAATTCCTAGCTCCGGCGATAAAGGTACGATGACCCAAGGGTTTGAGTGTAGTATATTTAATCCAAAATCTACGCGAGCTAAGCTATGTCATAATACCAACGCGTGTTTCCATGTGCAGTCCTAGGCCACACGCTATAGACTCGGGAAATTCCCTGATACTTCAGGATTTGCATGCTAGACCCACAAAAACAATAGTCTTAATCTATAAGACTTTATCTCTTTTTATCAAGAATTCCCACTGGCTTTTTCCTTACACGATAAAGTTCACTGAATTTCCAGGGTGTTCCCAACAAATGAAGGGTCGTACACGTCACCCCTTTCTTCAACATTGGTAACAGTAACACCTTGTGGGCCTTTACTCATGCTGTGGTAAGGCCAATCTTTAGGCCCCTGGCCTAATCCCTATTAGAGTCTCACAAATATATATCAATTGTAGGGTCAAACTGTAACACTCTGGTTAGCCAGGACCATCACAGTGTATACTTTAAATAGTTCTTAACTCGCTAAACGAGTCATTAGGCCATAAACTTGCATCCAAGTGTTATTACTGGGCCAGGGTTAAAATCTTTGTTAAAAGGAATAGATATATTTTATTGAAAATGCTAAACTGTACATGGGATCCCATACAAGTTTTTACAAAGTTGTTCACAATCCAAAATGGTCATTACAATTCAAAAGTTACAATCCGTCGACCTAAGCGGCAAAAATAGGGTTAAACCCTAGTTCCCCTGAAACACCTTGGCCGTGGTGGTCAAGCAGCCGCATATGTACACATCGCCACCTATGCTCTCTACTCAAGGCTGGGTAAGCTTTTCTTTCTCTTTACCTGCACCACATAGCACCCATGAGCCAAGGCTTAGCAAGAAAACTTATTTCTACATGTATACAAGTATTGATAAATGATCATTCTGGGGCTGGTAGCCCTAATTAGATAATGATTCTTAAGCCATTCTGGGGTCCCACTGTAACACCCTGAATAACGAAGACCGTTACACTGTGTGTTAATAAAGGTGCAAGACTCGCTAATCAAGTCATTTAGTTGAAAATGTGTCGCTAAACTATTATTGAACAAAGGTTAAAAGATTTTGGTGAGAAAAGACAAATTTTCATTTAAATAAATCTTTGTTACACGGGATCCCAAAAATAAACAAGGTTGAAGAACAGTTTACACAATCCCCAAGGTTATAAAAAACCATAAGCAAATCTAATGGAAAAATAGGAATTTTAGGATCTCCTATCCCTGTATCATCCTTCGGCAGTGGCGGCCAAGCAGCCGGCTATGTACATTTTTCCCCTAGAGCTCTCCAAATCAGGGTTGGTCCAGCTTACCCTTGCCATTACCTGTACCATGCAGCACTCATGAGTCAAGGCCCCACAAGAAAACCATATAACACAGCATACATAATAATCAATAGTCAAATAATACATAAATCATCAATCAAATACTCAGCAGACCACATTGTTCACATAATCAGTGATATCAATTTGCAAACCAATAATCAATTATCCAGGTAATAAACATGACATAATCATCAAATTAATAACAGTAAGCATAACACTCAATATCCAGGGTCGACGCCCTTAGGCCGCACCCTCTATTTATCCCACTGACTCTGGCTCGCTTAGGCGAAGCTCAGTGATTATATAATTAACCTCAGCTACCAATGGCCGAGCCGCATCCATGTGTGCCAATATTCATTCCGGCACTCTTAGGTCATTTATCTCATGTCCACATGGCGTAATACCATCATATGACATTGCATATAAATATAGGGAACTCTTAGTCCCAACATAACAACATAACCGGGTGCAGTTTTCTTACCTTTGATTCCGAGCAGAAAAAGTGAACTGACTCCGAGCACGATCCCTAGCCATGAGCCTTGGCGAAAAACCTAGTCACAAGAATTATCAATATCTATCAACTTCCAATTAGAAATAAAATACTTAGATAGCAAAACTAGCCTGCGGGACCTCAATTTCAACTAAACCAGGCAGTAGAAATTATCCCAAGCCCTTAGGTTCAAACCCCCAAGCCCTAACGACACTAGAAACTTTTCCAAGTTCAAAAACCCCAGGCAAGTCGTGACTTGGCCCAGCCAATCGCAACTTTCCCCAAGCCAGAGAGCAAGCTCTCACACCAAAGGGGAGGCGGGTCAACACTTGGCCAGGCAAGTCGCAGTGCGCCCCCAAGTCAGAGAGCTCCCATGGCCAGGAGGGCCACAAGCACCACGACGCCCCCAGACTGGGTCACGGTGCGCCCTGCAAACCCAGGGAAAACCTAGGTTTTCCTCCTTCTTCAAGCCATGATCATACCAAATTGCCCAGATTTTTCCCCCAAACCTTTCCCAATTCAAAAATTAATCAGCGACAACTTAGAACTAATTTACCCATATAAACCACTTAAACACCCTAACAACGTCCCAGAATCACTAGCCCAATTTCAACTAAAATCCTTACCCCAATTCAGCTACTAACTTCACCTTTAATACCCAAAATTATACCTAACAAACTTAGTAACAATCTAGAGTTGAAAGCAAGATTTCATGCCTCAAACCCACTAGCCTTTCCTCTGAATTCCCAGCATAATTCTCCTTTCCCTTCTATCTAAATTCTCCAAGTTCCAAGCTTCTTCAACAACCAAAAGAACTAAACACTATGAGTGGGAGGGAGGAGGAAATCGCCTAGGGAGAGAGAGAGAGAGCAAGCTGAAGTCTTTTTCCCCTTTTTCCTTACTTCATTGATCTATATCCTTCTACATTAATCTAACATAAAGAGTTGATCATACCCTTAACTAACAAATGACCATAATGCCCTCCCAAAATAAAGCTAACCTTAATCTAAACTAGGGGTGAAGTTGTCATTTATCCCCAATTCCCACTAATTCCTCAAGTGTTCCTAATATTTACCACTTAAATCCCATCATCCAATTATTCACCAATTACTTACCCAATGTCTAATAATCTCCAATATATCTCCTAAATTCCCAAAAATAACCCCAGGCTCCACCGAGCCAGGTATAAATCCCCACCGTGACAATTTTGCCAAACAGCTCAGTAGGACCGTCTCGAGCCGTATGCCACAAATATATCCACATAATAATGTGGTCTCAACAATTTATCACATATATGCCCTCAACAGGCCAAAATTACATATATGCCCTTATAACCTTAACATGGCATACATGCCTACTAATATTCATAATCATGCATCTCATATATCCATATAACCATATAAGCATGCTTATCACATTGTCATGCATTAAATCATTTAAATCATACATAAACCAATAACGCCCTCCCGACACACTAATCAAGGACCTTAAGCCTTATTAGTATTTTTGGGTAGTTACACCTGCGCCCTGGATTAATGACTATTAAGTCAGTCTGGGGTCCAATGCCCTGAATAGTTGACTAATAATACATCCTGGGGTCTTGCGCCATGAATAGATGACTAATAAGACATCCTAGGGTCATGAGCCCTAAATTGATGACTAATTAGACATCCTGGGGTCCTGCGCCCTAAGACATGTGACCATCCAGTCACCTGAGCCTTTTAGCTGTGGCTCTGAGTAACTAGCTATAGACTAGCCAAGTGGTTTAGCTTTCTTTGACCAATAGGTCGGACGAGCATATAATGCTCTTGTTGATTAGGTCTAATCGTATCGACTAGTGCTCTCTACGCTATTGCCGCTCTTGACTCATAAATTGATGCCATACGACCAGCGCTTAGTACTATTGTCGATCTTGACTGATATGTCAAAGCTTCATGACCAACATGGAGCACTGTTGACCCAGATTTTGGCCAACTGACACGGAGTCAGAATATCCTTGATGTGAATTAATGCGTTGAAAAGAATCGAATGACAAAAAGTAATAAGAACAAGATATTTTATAGTGGTTTGGCCCCAGGATCTGGTAATGACCTACGTCCACTTAGATTGTTATTGATATAAGAACCAAAGGAGTGATCAAAGAACAAGGGTTCAATGAGTTTCACTAACCTCTGAAGAACGATACAATATTCCAAGGAGAATTACTCTAGTCTCAAATAATTCAAAAGCCAAAAAAGTCCCTTCCCTTGAGCTATCTTTTTCTATTTATAGGCTCAAGGGGGATTACATGATTTAGTTTCCGATATTCTCTCCTAAATAATCAGATATTCAGGAGATTGTGTGAGATAAATTCAGGATCTACAAAGATTTTTACATTAATATTACATTGCATGCGGAACCATCGACCAGACTGGTCACAGGTAAGACTGGGCCGCTTACTGCTTCTAATACGTCTTCTGGTCGATACACTAGCAGAGTTCTTCCAGGCATCAGCCACGTGTCCAGGGATTACTTTCCACGTCATCAACTCCAATTTTTTGGATAACATTTGCCCCCCAAGTTTATTTATTACGAGCAATAAATAAACTTTTTGAGCGAACGACCCTTCGTTAACCCCGCCTTACGTGTCAGAACCCTTCGTGTGTTCTTGGAAAAAGTAACCTACTCCTGTCTAATCATGACTTTTCGGTTCCCCAGTAATAATTTGACGGCTATTCCGCTTCCCCATACTTCGAAAAAGGGAAACTGATGATTACACCTTTTTTATGCCACAGACAAACTTATATAACATCTCCAAACTTACCTTTTTCTTTTTACGCACGCCATTGCCTTCTCAAGAAACCCTAAAAGCCAGAGCTTTTATCTTCTCCGGAGACCGTTTTTTTGCATTTTCAAGACTCAGTCTGAGAGTTCCTTGACTCCCGAAGACTTTTTACCATTCTCAACGTTCTTCTTTCCAGTAAGTCTTCGAATCTTTATGTTTCAAATTTTCATATTGCATGCTACTGTATGCTGACTTTTGAGTTCATCTGCCTCTGGTTTGAGATGCTTGTGAGTAGAATGTCTTGTAGGTGAAAAAGGGTTACGAGTTAGTTTAATAGTCGAGATCATACTTTTAGGATGTAAAATCGAAGTAAAATTTCGATCTTTACGCTAGTTGGAAAATAGGTTTCTCCCACCCTAAGGGGAGTTGAAAAAGCTTTTTTGAAAAACTTTTTACTATCATCCTTTGATCCGTTTCTCAAACTGTTCGTGTGGAAAAATTTAGCTTTTTGTTAGAATGCTATTGTATAAAAGCTTAACTTTTATACTCGACCAGCGCCATTCTAAAAAGCCTTTAAAAATTCTTTATCCTCTCCTCCCCATTCCTCTGTTTGCAGACTTTGATGCCAGATTTGTGGGGAGGTGAACGGCCCATCGACAACGATCTTCTCGCCCAGCTGCTCGAAGGCGAAGAACAACCGGCTGGCCGAATCCACGAGATTCCCTTCTCACGATCCTCTTCCAGACCTCGTCCTTCTCCATCTCAAATGGCCCGTTCCAAATCTGTAGGCAAGAAAAGACCTGAATCCGAGGATAGTCCAAACCCTCCTGCCCAGCCTGATTCGCAGGCTAGGGTTCCCTCGACCAGCGGTCGAGACAATCCTGTTCCTGACCCTAACATCCAAATTAGAGCCCGCCCTCACCATCAGAATCTGCCTGATGTCGAGTGGTATATCTCCCCGACCAGCGTAGTGACCCCTCGGATGGTTGCTAACTACTTCAGGAAGTATCCTCTCACAGGGGTTACCATTAGAATTGCTGCCGCAGACCAAAGGGCTAACCTCCCCGGAGGTATATACAACGCTTGGTCTCGGTATCACATAGAGGTAGGGGCTTTCCTCCCTCTACATCCTTTTTATCAGAGGGTGGCTAATTATTTCGATGTCGCTCCCTTCCAAATTACTCCAAATGGATATAGAATGCTGGCCGCACTCTATATCTTGTACAAACTTAAAAAATGGCTTGAACCTACCCCCCATGAGGTCAATTATCTCTTCGACCTTAAATCCAACCCGCAACAATATGGGACGGGTTTCTTCCATCTTTGTCACCAGGAGACAAACTGGACATTCCTGAGTGACACTACGCATATATCCAACGTGGGGCAGTACAGTAAGGAGTACTTCCTTACTCCGGACATAACCACCAACAACCTGGCCTTCGCTCGAGGAGGTAAGTGCTGTATTTTACTGGCCGGTACTTTTAATCAAAGAGTCTCCCTTCATTCTTCTCAAACTATACTTTGTCTTTCAGGCCCATGGTTACGTCCAACCCCAACACCAAACATGGTGTTGAGGTCCAATGCACTGGCCAGGATGACGGACGCAGAAAAAAGCGTCAAGTCCCTGGTCACTGATGAAAACCTGAGGCTGTTTGGCCTCCTGGCTCCTCGCCATGAACAAGAGGACCCGTGGTAGCCGATGCCACTGCCGAGGGGGTTCCCGAGCAGCAACCTTCTGCGTCCCCTCCCCGAAGGAGGCCGACGGGGGTTACAATCAGGAAGCCCATGGGCAATCCTTCCGCAGAAAGGCCTTCTGCTCCCCAAGGCAAAGGGAAACAAAAGGCCAAAGAGCCGGTTGTGGACTTGGGGGAATCCTCTGATGAGAACGGTAAAGTTATTTTGCTTTTAAATAGCTTGCCAATTCCCTGTCATTTGTTTGACGGGGAGGGCAACTTTACATATACTCCAAATCTAGGGCCAGACTTCTTCATGCCAGATAATGAGTCTGTGACTAATAGAGTCAATAGTATAGCGACTAGTAGTTGTAGCTCGGGTATTACTTTGTGACCTTTTTTTCTGTTTTGATAAAGAGTCTTCATCTGCCTTTATCTTTACCCCTTGCATGTTTTTACTTGTGTGCAGATATGGCCACTCCCAACGTCTTCGACCTACACCAGGCTGAGGAGGAAGAGGAAGTTCCTCAGCTCCGGCGAAAGTCGTCAAGGAGACACAACGGCGAAACTAGCCAGGGACCCGCCAAAAAGAGTCTAACAGAAGACCCTCCAAAGGACGTGCCAACTGGGCAAACTTCTGCTCATCCTCCGGCTCCTACTGAGAAGCAGACTCCTCCTACCCCATCAAACCCTTCGGCTACGCCCACCAGGGAACAAAACAAGCGGGAAGAAACTCTTGGGGCCAAACTCTCAAGCCATGCCTTACGAGCAGCCAAAGATCGCCTCGCGCACATCGCGAAGAACGACCGCGTCAAAAATGCACTAGTTGAGGCAGAGAGTATGGCGGTCGACCAAATTCTGAACAGGACTCCGAACGAAATAGCCAGCATAAGTGCCTCTTTATCTCTTAGGCCTTAGTCTATCATTCTTTGCAACAGGTTCTAACTTTATCTTCTGTCCTCAGGCTTTGCTGTCTGCAACTGCTGCTCGTACCCGCACCCAAGCCACCATCGAACAGGCTCGGGCAAAGGCTATCGAGAGGCACCAGGTGAAAGAGGCCGAGGAACTTTCGGCTGCAGAGGCCAGGCATGCAAAGGAGTTGGAGGCGATGGTTCAGCAGAGGGATGCCACGGTGACCAAGCTATCGGAGGCTGAAGCTTCGAAGGCTGCTATAATAAAGCAGAGGGAGGAGTATCAGGAGGCCAGCCGAGTCCAGTATCACGAAGTCAAGAGACTGGGTGAGGTGCTTAAGTCCAAGGAGGAGGCCATCGCTACTCTTGAGGGACAAGGGGAGCAGCTGAGGCTTGACAACTCTAAAAATCTGGAAAGATATAAGAGGACGACGCTCCGGTGTTTTTACAACTTCTGGAAACACAATCAGGGCGCTGACTTCAGCTATCTTTCAGAAGCTGTTAGGACTGCAGAGCTGGCTCGCTGCGCTGCTCAACTGGCTGAAGAAGAGGCAAGAGCCAGGGTCCCTGCTTCCCCAAGCATTTCTGGCGTAGAGGAAGAAGGAGTTGCTGAGGATACTGCCAACCAAAATGCTGATAAAGACCCTCCTGCTCCCAATGCCTCTTGAGCTTTTTTATTATTATTTTTTCTTTCTTTTGATTACACAACCTGCGGGTCGTGATTTAAAGACAATACCCTTCTTTTTTTTTTGACTTTGCTGCATGGCCAGCAAACTTTTCCTTTTATTTGAACAGTTACATCCAAGCAGTGATTCTTGCGGTGTAAAAGATTGCATCATGATGCTATAACATTTTCATTTATTATAACATTTGTTCGTATGACCGAACTTAGCATAGTACTTTGGCTTGATTTAACAAAATATAAATTTTGAAAAATACTCTAAGTACCTTAGCATGCTTTCACTCATTTTGTTCATGTGTTTACGTACCTCATGGTACGCTTTGCTATCGATGTGCCTTATATGCCCCCCAAGTGATCGAGTAGCTTTAGGTCCTTGGCCACTTGCCTTGACCATGACCTGTTCGAACATTTCTGCTCGCGTGAAAAAGTAATACTTGTAATACAGCAAAGCAACACACGTAATGAACAAATACTTGTAAATATAAATTCACAAAGGTTGGCAAGAATGACTGGCTGCGCACAGTCCCTTATAATCTCGTATTAAAAATGGACTAAACATGTCTTTACGAGTGATTCTAAAATAGAATCTTACATATACGAGCGATTAGCCATACAAAGTGGCTAACCCTCTTTGCAAAACTTGTAAAAAGTAAAATTTAATACAAGCTAGTCCTTTAAAAAGGATTGTTCACTGATAATACTTGCGCAGGTGTTCTCCATTCCAATAACATGGAACGAGATCTCCATTTAGGCGTGCAAGTTTGTAAGTGCCTGGATGAAGGACCTCTTCAATCTGGTAAGGTCCTTCCCAATCAGGTCTGAGTACTCCCGTAGTGGGGTCGCGGGAGTTTAAGAAAACTCGTCGTAGCACCAAGTCTCCGACGTTGAATCTTCTTTCTTTAACTTTGGAGTTAAAGTACCGGGCTACTTTTTGCTGGTATGCCGCAACTCGGAGTTGGGCTTTCTCCCGTATCTCGTCAATTGAGTCTAGGGATTCCATTATCAGTTGGCTGTTCTGGTCCTGGTCGTATGTTATGCGTCGATGTGAGGGGGGATCTATCTCGACAGGTAACATAGCCTCATATCCGTAAGCTAGGGAAAATGGGGTATGACCTGTCGCTGTTCGGTGAGATGTTCTATACGACTAGAGGACTTCAGGTAGATGCTCCGGCCATGCTCCCTTAGCATCTTCAAGTCTTTTCTTCAGGGTATCTTTAAGAGTTTTATTCACGGCTTCGACCTGCCCGTTTGCTTGAGGATGCGCAACTGAAGAAAAGCTTTTAATAATTCCATGTCTTTCGCAGAAGTCGGTGAATAAGTCACAGTCAAATTGGGTTTTGTTGTCTGAAACTATCTTTCGGGGCAAACCATAGCGGCAAACAATGTTCTTGATGACAAAGTCAAGAACTTTCTTGGTCGTTATGGTGGCGAGTGGTTCAGCCTCGGCCCATTTGGTGAAGTAATCAACTGCCACGACTGCGTACTTTAGTCTGCCTTTCCCTGTAGGAAGGGATCCAATCAAATCTATCCCCCATACTGCAAAAGGCCACGGGCTTTGCATCTGTTTTAATTCGTTTGGAGCTGCTCGTGGGATCTTGGAGAACCTTTGACATTTATCGCATCTTCGTAAAAACCCCATCGAATCCTCGTTCACAGTTGGCCAGAAGTAGCCTTGCCTTAGAATCTTCTTTGCCAAACTCTGCCCCCCAGCCTGATCCCCGCAGAAGCCTTCATGCACCTCTTTCATGAGTTCCTTAGCTTTTTCTGGTGTAACGCATCTGAGTAATGGCATTGAATATCCTCTTCGGTACATAACACCATCGACCGATATGTATCTAGCGGCTCGCCTTTGTAGAGTTCTGGCTTTGTTCCTATCTGCTGGTAGCACACTGTTCGTCAGATACTCCAAGTAAGGTGCCATCCATGTATCCTCCATTCGAATCTCCATATTGGTCTCGACCGCTTGTATGCTTGGCTCACCCAGCTTTTCTACTGGCACAATGTTCAAAGTGTCAGCATCTTTTGCGCTCGCAAGTTTTGCTAAGGCATCTGCGTTTGAATTCTGATCCCGTGGTATTTGCTAGAGGGTGTACTTTGTGAACTGGGCTAGCAGGTCCTTCGTTTTATTTAAGTAGGCTACCATTTTTAAACCTCACGCTTGGTATTCTCCGAAAACTTGGTTTACGACCAGCTGTGAGTCACTGTAAATATCAAGCGTCTTTATGCTCAGATCTTTTTCCATTCTCAACCCAGCGAGGAGCGCTTTGTATTCGGCCTCATTATTTGACCCGGTGAAGTCGAACCTGATGGCGCATTGAAATCGATGCCCTTCCGGCGTTATCAATATCACTCCCGCTCCAGCGTGGGATTCGTTGGATGACCCATCCGTGAATAACTTCCACGAAGGAGCTTTGTCTTGAGGCTCTGGCGCTTTAGGCTGTTCGCACTGTTCGCTGTCTGGGAGTTCGGTGAATTCTGCAATAAGGTCGGCCAAGACTTGTCCCTTTACTGCTGCTTGCGGTGAATAGGTTATATCGAACTGCCCTAGTTCGACTGCCCATTTCAATAATTGTCCAGCCGCTTCTGGTTTTTGGAGGACTTGCCGAAGGGACTGGTCAGTTAAAACTGTGATAGGATGGGCTTGAAAGTAGGGGCGTAGCTTTCTAGAGGCTAGGATTAAGCAATATGCTAACCTTTCAATTGGTGGATATCTCAATTCTGCCCCAATCAGTCTCTTGCTAACATAGTAGACTGCTTTCTGCACGCCTTCGTCCTTTCGCACCAGCACCGCGCTAGCAGCAACTTCAGTAATTGCCAGGTAAATAAACAAAGTTTCTCCTTTGATTGGCTTTGATAAGATGGGAGGCTGTGCCATATGAGTTTTCAAGGCCTGGAATGCTTGCTCGTAGTCTCCTGTCCATTCAAACTTCTTATTTCCCCTAAGTAGATTGAAAAAAGGGACGCATTTGTCTGTTGATTTCGAAATAAATCTACTTAGGGCTGCGATTCTTCCGGTTAAACTTTGTACATCTTTGATCCTTTCTGGGGATTTCATGTCGATCAGGGCTTTTATCTAGTCGGGGTTGGCCTCGATTCCTCTTGAATTTACAATGAACCCCAAAAACTTCCCTGATCCAACCCCGAAGGAACATTTCAGGGGATTTAACTTCATTTGGTATTTGTTCAATACATCAAAGCACTCTTGTAAATCCCTTACATGTCCTTCTACCTTTTTAGACTTTACCAGCATGTCGTCCATGTATACCTCCATGTTTACTCCGATCAGCTCCTTAAACATGTGGTTGACTAGCCGTTGGTAAGTCGCACCTGCGTTTTTCAGTCCAAAGGGCATTACTTTGTAACAGTATAAGCCCGTATCGGTCCGAAAGCTGGTGTGATCCTCGTCAGGGGGGTGCATGCTAATCTGGTTGTAGCCCGAATATGAATCCATGAACGAGAGGATCTCGTGCCCTGCAGTTGCATCAACCAGCTGGTCGATTCTTGGGAGTGGGAAGCAGTCTTTTGGGCAGGCTTTATTGAGGTCTGTAAAATCCACGCAGGTCCGCCACTTGCCGTTAGGCTTAGGAACCAGCCCTGGATTGGAGACCCACGATGGATAAAATGCCACCCTGATGAACCCATTCTCCTTTAGTCTTTCAACTTATTCTTTTAAGGCTTGCGATCTATCCTTATCGAGCAGCCTTCTCTTTTGTTGCACGGGTGGAAAGGTCTTGTCTATATTCAGAACATGGCTGATAACTGTAGGATCTATCCCAGCCATGTCTTTGTGAGACCAGGCAAAAACTTCCTGGTTCTTCCGCAAAAATTCCACCAGTGCGTGCTTCGTGGTGGGCTCTAGGTTCTTCCCGACCTTTACGACTCTGGTCGGGTCTTTTTCATTGAGTTGGACCTCTTCCAGGTCCTCGACGGGTCCAACATTTTCTTCAAAATCCCCAAAGCAAGGATCTAGATCTTTATCCTCACTTTGGGCAACACCCTATTTGGTGACTCCATCACTGGATTGGGCTTGTGTATCAACCGCCATCTGCGACCTATCTGAGGCAGTGCCCTTCGGGGTTCCGTTCTTCGCCTTTGTGATTGAGGCGTTGTAGCACTCCCTGGCTTCCCTCTGGTTCCCCATTACGCGTCCTACCCCTGCGTCTGTTGGGAACTTCATGGCCAAGTGCCATATAGAGATGACGGCTTGTAGATCAACTAGTATAGGCCTCCCAATGACGGCATTGTACGCCGAAGGACAATCGACCACTACAAAGGTGGCGAGTAATGTCCTTGTTGCAGGCGTTGTACCTGTCGTCACTGGCAGTTTGATCAATCCGACGGGGGCGAGTCCTTCTCCAGAGAAGCCGTATATCGTTTGGTTGCAAGGCTCCAAGTCCTTGACGGACAGTTTCGTGCGTTCTAGTGTAGACTTATATAGGATATTTACCGAACTTCCTGTATCGACCAGCACTCTTTTTACCATCATGTTGGCCATTTGGATGTCCACGACCAGCGAATCGGAATGTGGGAACCGGACGTGTTGGGCATCGCCATCAATGAAGGTTATTTCGCCTTCGTCTGACCAAGCCTTTTTTGGTGCACGGTCCTCAACAGTCATCATCTCGATGTCCTGGTCATGGCGCAAGGTCCGAGCATATCGTTCCCTGGCCTTTCCGCTATTTCCCGTGTGGTGCGGGCCTCCACAGATGGTTTAGAGTGTGCCAGTCACGGGGGTAGGCTGTAAGGGTGGCGAGCGTTGGCACGTGGGAGCCTGCTCGTTGCTACCCGGAGCTTCTTGTTGGGAATTTCCCGAGGCCCGCACGTATCTCCTCAAGTGTTCTTGTCTAATAAGGAACTCAATTTCATCTTTCAGCTGGTTGCATTCGTTGGTGTCATGTCCGTAGTCGTTATGATAACGACAGAACTTGGTAGTGTCCCTCTTCAAAATATCCTTTCAAATGGGGCCAGGTTTTTTATAAGGCACACTAGAGCTTGTGGCCTGATAAACCTCTCCCCGAGACTCAACGAGGGCAGTGTAGTTAGTGAACCGAGGTTCATAACGGTTACCCTTCGCTCGTTTATTGTCGGAGGTGGAAGGCTGGTTATACGGCCGTTTTCCACCATTCTTGCCATTGCCGTTGCCGTTCCCGTTGCCTTTGCCGTTGCCGTTAGGTTTGGACCCATTGGCGGCTTTGGCGGGCTCGGCTGCTTTCTTGTCCTTGCCAGATGGCTTTCCATCGTCGGTAATGGCATCTTCGAGCTTGATGTAACGATCAACTCGGTCCAGGAATTACTGGGTAGTTCTTACTCCTTCCTTTCTAAGGCTTTTCCAGAGAGGGGAGCGAAGCCTAACCCCTGCGGTTATGGCCATCATTTTGCCTTCGTCTCCCACCGTTTTTGCTCCAGCTGCTGCTCGCATAAAGCGCTGGATGTAGTCCTTCACTGATTCTCCATCCTGCTGGCGAATTTCAACCAGCTGGTTTGCTTCAGTCGGATGCACACGACCCGCATAGAACTGTCCGTAAAACTCCCTTACGAACATTTCCCAGGAAACTATGCTTACGGGCGGGAACTTAAAAAACCATTCCT
This sequence comes from Humulus lupulus, assembly GCF_963169125.1. Classification (NCBI taxonomy): domain Eukaryota; kingdom Viridiplantae; phylum Streptophyta; class Magnoliopsida; order Rosales; family Cannabaceae; genus Humulus; species Humulus lupulus. The sequence continues at coordinate 253,930,364 of NC_084802.1, read as the reverse complement.
GCGCGGCTTCAGAAAGTGTTGCAGGGAAGATCTTGCACCGAGCGTCTTCGGACACTTTCTGAATGTCCATTTGTAATCAAACTTATTGACATGAGACACTGGGTCTCCGTAACCGTCAAAGTTTGGAAGTGTAGGCATTTTGAACTTGTTTGGAGTTTCTGCAATAGCTATCCTCTATACGAAAGGAGTGCCTTTCCTCCTATCGTGGTCGATATAAGATGTCCTTCCCCCGACCAGCTGTTGCACTGCCTGGTTGAGGGCATCTATCTGGGCCCGTACAGCGGCAGGAATCACTGTGGTCTCTGTTGCTGGGGGGACGTTCTTGCCATGCCGCTCACGGCGATCGTTGAATACGTCTCGCAAATCCTCGTCTCTTCTCCGCTGCTCGCTACCCCCGAGCCGGTTGAAGACATTATTTTTCCTGTGCTGCCCCCCAACATCCCGTCTATTGGGTTGGTTATCTTGAGGTACCTGGCTCCCGCCTCTACCTCTTTCTTCATTCCTCCTACCAGCATTTCCCTTGCCTAAGTCGGCCTCATTATACCCATGGCCATCCCTGAACCTCGATTGTCTATGGTGGTATCGACTATTCCCTCGATTTCCATCCCTGGCTGAAACGTCCCGAGCGTTAGAGGGCGGCCTGCGCTGGTCGTTGTGTCCCCGTTCATTATAATGCCGTGGGGGACCCCGGACTGCAGAGCCTAACTCTGAGTCCCTCCTGTTACCAGGAGGGTTCTGACCTCTGTTCGGTAGGTTTGACTCATCGCCCCTACGGCGTCTAGGACTACGAGGCTGATGCTCGGCCTTATCCTACCTCTGCTGTGGGGGATTACCATGACCAGCTTGGGATGGTGGCTGCATCTCAGGGTCCAGTGGGACATCATCATGGGGCACCTCAGGCTGCTCGGGCCTTTGCGGACTCGAAGGCTGGATTGGTGGGCTAGGATTAGGACCCCTCTGGGGTGGCCCATTGACAGGTTGATCAGGCTGGGAGACAGGTGCGGCCTGATTCCTTGCCAGTTGCAAGGCTGCCTCGAGCGCTGCCATGGCTTCACTCTCGCGGCGGTCCATCTCCGCTTGCCTTTCGCTTAATTCCGCGCGCTGCCGCTCAATCTCCTGCTGCTGCCGCGCCACAACTTCGGCGGCAGTCTCTTGACTGGCTCTCAGATTAGCCAGCTCTTCTTGTAGCGCCCCCAGGGTACTCTTCAGCGTTGCATCATCCATCTCTTCCTCCTCGAAGTCCAGATGTGGCTCATCCTTCGCCACGCTCGCAAGGGGAGGAGGAGGTGGGATTGATGGCGCAGCGGCGGCCGCCTGTCCAGCTTTCCTTGTAGTTTTCGCCATTGATTTTCTCAACAATGATAAACCAAGCTCTCAATGAAAGCACCTGAATGTTGACCCAGATTTTGGCCAATTGACACAGAGTCAGAATATGCTTGATGTGAATTAATGCGTAGAAAAGAATCGAATGACAAAAAGTAATAAGAACAAGATATTTTATAGTGGTTCGGCCCCAGGATCTGGTAATGACCTACGTCCACTTAGATTGTTATTGATATAAGAATCAAAGGAGTGATCAAAGAACGAGGGTTCAATGAGTTTCACTAACCTCTGAAGAACGATTCAATATTCTAAGGAGAATTACTCTAGTCTTAAATAATTCAAAAGCCAAAAAATTCCCCTGCCTTGAGCTATCTTTTTCTATTTATAGGCTCAAGGGGGATTACATGATTTAGTTGCCGATATTCTCTCCTAAATAATCGGATATTCAGGAGATTGTGTGAGATAAATTTGGGATCTACAAAGATCTTTACAGTAATATTACATTGCATGCAGAACCATCGACCAGACTGGTCGGAGGTAAGACTGGGCCGCTTACTGCTTGTAAAACGTCTTCTAGTCGATACACTAGCAGAGTTCTTCCAGGCATCAGCCACGTGTCCAGGGATTACTTGCCACGTCATCAACTCCAATTTTTTGGATAACAAGCACTATCACCGTTTCTAACTAATAAGTCAGTGCGTTGCTCAGATAAACAATGCAATCAAGCATTCATAATGCAATAGATATCCAAACATAGAGCACTCAACATGCTTCAATAATAATCATGTGTGTCACATAATGGGTGTGTAGTTTTCTTACCTCAGGATCGAGCGTAAAATAAGTTAAGAACAACCCTTGAGAACGATCCTGACCTTAGGCCCCTTAGCGGTCACCAAATCATAACCAAACATGAAACCCAGACAGACAGGCCCCCTGTTTGGGTGCCAAAGGCGAGCCGCGAATTACTCTTGAGGGTCGCGGTGCGCCTGCCAAATATAGCCCAGTCAAGGCTCTGGGGTTCACTCAGGTCGTGGCACCCATGAACTCGATCGCTACTTGATCCCACGAACCCAACTGCCATGCATTTTCTTCAATCCAACCTCAACCAAAAACACAACAAAACAACCCCAATATCAAAACCAAACCCCAACACAACATAACCACCAATCTAACAGTAAAACCCAAGCTTCATAACACTTAAAACACCACCAATTACCCAACTCCCAGATCAAACTATCAAGCTTATAAATAACCTTAAAAATAGAGTAAAACTTCAAAGTTCAAGCTTAGAATCCTTACATCAAACATATAATTTTCCCTAAGCTTTTCTCAATAAAGAACCTAGCCCAGATAACTTCAATTCTCCTAAACTTCAAGTTTCAAAAATCAATCTGAGAGAGAGAGAGAGTATGATCGAGAGAGTGAAGAAGAAGAAAGCCCCTATTTTTCTATGGTTCCTTCCACGTTTTTTCCTTGGATGAGTATATCTATAATCCTAAATGAAAAAACTGCCCCTAGGGCCATCCTAATCCCTCAAAGCCACCCAAGGGCGATTTCATCATTTTCACCTACCCTGTTAATCATAATTAACGTCCTCAAATTCCCACCATTCCCAATATCCTCAAATTATTACCAAATCATATCTCATTAATCGCTCAATCCCGGTAATATACTAAGCACCAAATTAACCCTAGGCTCACCCCGAGCCTAGTAATTAACCATGTTATGACCAAACCACTAACTTGCTTCCTAGGATCGTCTCATGCCGAATAGCTCAAACATAATGACGTAATATTGTGATCTCACCCATATATCACATACATGCACATAAATATACAAATATAGCCATATAATAATACAATTCACATTAATAATTATAGAATCATATAATAACACATTAAATCAATTATGGCCCTCCTGGCCCCCTAATCTAGGCACTAATTCATATTAAGGAATTTGGGACATTACACAAACTCCTCTTTCCTTTCCGAACCATCATATCATTGTTAGGTCATAATACTCAGAGAATATAAAGTCCTCAATCCTGGAACCCAATGTTCCCATTTCTAGACTAGCAAACTCTCATGTTCTTGTAATAACGCAGACATTCCTGCCCTCAACGTTCCTTAATAATTTCACTGGTCCTCTGAGCCATTTCTGAACCAAAATACTTCCTATCCCTAGGTTCATTTTCTGGAATAAGCACTTCTCATTCCTTGTCTCAAAATATACTACTCAGAATCACTCTATGACGCTTTTTCCAGAACTTGGGAGTCCATGGGTCTCAATATGACACTATAAACCTCGGTGTCCAACAGAGACATACGATCTGTTTTCATAACCACTCCTACTTTTGATACTTCACTCACACCGACCATGGTGTGTCAATTAAATAGGTCAGATCTCAACTTTCGCATCCACTCACCTCATCTGTAACTAAGGTGGTCCACCCCTTAGGGTTCATGATAATATACATCTATACCAACTTCAGGACACACTAGAGTCATAATAATCCTTCTGGTCTGAGATTATCATCTCCTATTTGCTAAACAATTCGGTCGTGCGCCCTCCCGATATACAGATTGTAGTCTCAACCTCCACTCAAACTTCCTATATACAATAATCATAAGTGGTGATTTAAGGTTCATCCTGCATCACCCCCCTCAATGCTTGCATCCTTCGGATCACTCATCTGACCTACATATCTTAGCCCATCTACTCCAATGTACTAGGATCCTTAACTCTTCCTACAAGATCTTCCTTCTGTGTTACACAATTTATTCATAGAGATATATCTGCCAATTATCAATCATAAGTTCCAAACCAATCCCGGTCACTATTTCAGTCTAACTGTGACTAATCAGCATTACTATCAACTCGATATCCTTGGTAGAACATCCAGTTCCTTATCCCTTCATCCATTGTGAGGTGCAAACGATCACCCTTTTAGTTACACATGGGCGCACCCTAACTCATAACATATTGCACTGTAATTCCATACTCTATGAAAGGACGATGTCTCTCGCATCGTTCTCCTATACCAGTCCACAAGTACAAACTCTAATATCTTGACGTATGAATCAATCTTCATTCTAACATCTAATTTTTTTGCACACAACTATCCATTAAGACCGACTTTAGGTTCTTCCATTACTTTAGTCAAGGTATGTGTTATCCAATAAATTAGCATTTGTGACGTGGCGAATAATCTCTTGACACGTGGCTGACACCTGGAGCGTCTACTAGAGTATCGACCAGGAGACACACCAGAACCATGACAGACCTGTCTTTACCACGACTAGACTGGTCGGTGGTTCCGCTGGCAAAGCAACATTTATAGAAGATCTTATGAATTCCGAACTTATCTCATGCAATCTTCTGAATATCCCATGATTCAGGGGATAATATCTGTAACAATATTGGGCAACCCTCCATGAGCCTGTAAATAGCAGGAGATGGCTCATGGGAAGGGATTTTTTTGGGGGGGAGCCAGGAAATCATAGAGATTATAGAATTTCTCTGAGTAAACTTGTATTGTTTATGAGAAGTGTTGAAACTCATTGAACCCAAGTTCTCTGATCACACTTTTGGTCCCATATCAATATCATTCTAAGTGGACGTAGGTCATTACCAGATCCTGGGGCCGAACCACTATAAATTACTGTGTTTTCTTTGCTTTTGTCATTACGTTATTATCTATATATATTCGTCTATATCATTCATATTTTGACTCCGTGTCAGTTGGCTAAATCGTGGGTCAACATTCTGGTGCTTTCGTTGAGAGGACGATTCATCGTTGTTGATAAAACTAATGGCGAAAGTAGGGAAAAAAGCTGCTCAGACCGCCGCTGCTGCACCATCGAATCCGCCACCTCCTCCTCCCCCTGCAAGCATGGCGGAAGATGAGCCGCAACTAGATTTTGAGGAGGAGGAAATGGACGATGCGACTTTGAGGAGCACCTTGGGCACGTTGCAAGAAGAGTTGGCTAGTCTGAGAGCCAATCAAGAGACTGCTGCAGAAGCTATGGCAAGGCAGCAGCAGGAACTTGATCGTCAGCGAGCGGAGTTAAGCGAGAGACAAGCGGAGGTGGATCGCCGCCAGACCGAGGCCATGGCAGCCCTTGAAGCGGCCTTGCTGTTGGCCAGAAATCAGGCCGCGCCTGCCTCGCAGCCTAATCAACCTGAAAATGGGCCACCCCAGGGAGGTCCCAATCCTAGCCCACCGATCCATCCTTCAAGTCTGCAAAGGCCTGAACAGCCCCAGATGCCCCATGACGACGTCCCACTGGACCCCGAGGCAGATCCACCATCCCACGCTGCTCGAGGTAATCCCCCGCAGCAAAGGCAGAATAGGGCCGAGCGACAGCCTCGTAGTCCTAGACGCCGCGAGAATGATGGGCCACACCAAGCGAACAGGGGTCACTACCCTCCTGGTAACAGGAGAGACTCGGAGTTAGGCTCTGCGGTCCGTGGATCCCAACGGCACAATAATGCACGGGGACATCGCGACCAGCGCAGGCCACCCTTTAACGCTCGGGGTGTTTCTGCCAGAGACGGGAATAGAGGGAACAACCAGTCTTACCACAGCCAGTCAAAGTTCAATGATGGCCACGGCTACAACGAGGCTGACTCAGGCAAGGAAAATGCTGATGGGAGGAACGGAAATAGAGGTAAGAGCAGGAGCCAAATACCTCAAGATGATCAACCAAATAGACAAGATGTTGGGGGGCAGCCCAGGCAAAATAATGTCTTCAACCGGCTCGGAGGTAGCGAACAACGGAGAAGAGAGGAAGATCTGAGAGACATACTGTAATGCCCTACTACCTTAGAGCCGTTACTAAGTGAGTTTAAAACAGAAATTGTGCGTTTAATTGACTCAAAGTGGTTTCTAAAACCAAAAGTGTGATTAAACCAGAGTTTAAGGCTGTATTCTTTTAAAATGGTCAACTTCATTGAAAACGTTAAATATAAAACATCTGGGATCCCAAAATAAGGTTTACAAAATGTTTACAACACCAAAATAGATTTACACTTGATCATCTATCAAAAGAATGGTTAAATACAGCCATATACAAAATGCCCCCAACCAAAGCAGTCGAGCAGGCCGAACATGTACGCGCCGCCCCCACGCTCTCCATACTCATGGCCGGTTGACTGACTCCTTGCTTTTACCTGCCACACGGAGCACCCGTGAGCCGAAGCCCAGCAAGAAAACCCAAATAACACATAACATAGGCAAAACAAATAGCTGGCAATAATTCACTGATACATAGGAAAACCCCCATAATAAACAAGTACGGCCATGCCGCTCCCAAGGCCTTACCAAAGCCTGGAGTTTCGGTTCTCACCGCGAGGATAACTCATGTATCCCTTGGGTCCCACCCTGAATATAAGCATCCCATGTGCTGTGTTACTTTCGGCCCACGGCCGCCCCGGCCTATGCCGTACCCGGCCTCTGCCGCTCGTTTCATCATAATAACACATATAGTACATTCAAAATAAACATTCACACACATCATGGTTCATTTAAGGTTAAGCATTTGCACGTAATACAATCCGGGGCCACGCCCTACAATCACACAGTGGGGCCATGCCCTAAACTCGGGTGTTACGGTTTTCTTACCTTTAGATTAAGTAGCCTTGATCAACCTGACTCCTTGAGCACGATCTTACCCGAGCCCTAGCGCTTACCGTGGGTGGAATTTCGACCTTGAACTGCACCCTAGACCTCCTTGGCTTGCACCTTTACAACCTTGACCTCAAATCTCTGATTTGATCTTGCTAATCTCTTGCAAATCCACAAACCTAGCTTACCACTGAGCTTCACCTCAAGAAAAATCAAAGAAAAAGGGTGGGAGAACCACAAACCAAATCTTCAAAGCCAACCCTTCAGCTTTCCCTCTCTTATTTTCTCTTCTTTCTTTCTTTTCAGCCTAAAATTTTCTCTACTAAATCCACTAAGTATAAAGGCCTCCTTTATTTTATCTCTTGCAAGCCTAATGACCAAAATACCCTCTCTTATCAATTCTAAGCCTTTATGTCCATAAAGGGCATTTTAGTCATAATACCCAAATTCCCACTAATTCCTCAAGTGTTCCTAATAATTCCCGTTCGCTACCCAATGCCTAATAAATCACCAAATACATTCCCAAATTCTCGATTAACTCCCCAGGCTTAACCCAAGCCTGGTACAAGTTCCCGCTAACCCACTCGTTCTAGGATCGTCTCGAGTCATAGATCACAGGTATCAACATAGTCATGCCCAACATGGCCAAATTACAAATATGCTCAATCAGGTCTACATGCATATTAATTCACATAATCATGCACCACAATTAATCACATAATCATAAAACGTGCACTAAATCATAATCATGCATAAAACCCATTAAAGACCCACACAGAATTCCATTATGCCCTCCAGGCACGCTATCTCAGGCCCTAAGCCTTAATACCGAATTTGGGGTCGTTACAACTATCCCCTCCTCATGAAAATTTCGTCCTCGAAATTTACCTGAATAACTCGGGATACCGCTCCCGCATATCCGATTCCAGTTCCCACGTCGCCTCTTCGACCTTGCTATTCCTCCACAGTACTTTAACCAAGGCGATTGTCTTGCTCCTCAAGACCTTGTCCTTCCTATCAAGGATCTGAACAGGCTTTCTTCGTACGATAATTCCCGATCCAACTCCAAGTTCTCATAGCTCAACACATGAGTAGTGTCCGAAACATACTTCCGGAGCATGGATACATGAAACACGTCATGAACCCCTGATAGAGCTGGAGGCATTGCTAACCTGTAAGCCACCTCCCCAACTCGCTCTAGAACTTCGAATGGACCAACAAACCTGGGACTCAGCTTGCCCCGAACGCCAAATCGTTTTACTCCTCTCAGGGGTGAAACCCTGAGGAATACATGGTCACCAACCTGAAATTCCACGTTCCTGCGTTTCTGATCTGAATAACTCTTCTGGCGACTCTGGGAGGCGAGCATACGAGCTCTAATTTTCTCAAGTGCCTCATTGGTCCTCTGAACCATCTCAGGACCTAAATACCTTCTCTCCCCTGCCTCCTCCCAATGAATCGGTGATCTGCACTTTCTTCCATACAGCATCTCATACGGAGCCACTCCGATAGTCGCCTGATAACTATAATTGTACGAGAACTCAATCAGAGGGAGATACTTACTCCAAGATCCCTCAAAATCCAACACACACGCTCGTAACATGTACTCCAGTATCTGAATTGTCCTCTCAGACTGTCCATCCGTCTGAGGATGATAAGCGGTACTAAACCGAAGCTGCGTGCCCATAGCCTTCTGCAGGCTCTTCCAAAACTTGGAAGTGAAAGTGGGGTCTCTGTCGGATACTATCGACCTCGGAGCCCCATGAAGTCGAACAATCTCCTTAACATAAAGCTCTGCATACTGCTCCACAGTATAAGTCGTCTTCACAGGTAAGAAGTGGGCGGACTTTGTATACCTGTCCACAATCACCCATACCGAGTCATGCTGACCCACGGTCTTTGGCAATCCTACCACAAAGTCCATGGAAATATCTTCTCATTTCCACTCGGGAATCCCAAGAGGCTGTAATAATCCTGCTGGCCTCTGGTGTTCTGCCTTAATCTACTGACAGGTTAGGCATCTAGCCACATAATCCACCACGTCCCTCTTCATGCCTGACCACCAATACAAAACCTTCAGGTCATAGTACATCTTTGTAGAACCTGGGTGTAAGGAGTAAGGAGTGGTATGAGACTCGTCCAGAATCTCTCGCCGAATGTCTGGATCAATCGGAACACAAATCCGTCCTTTGTACTTCAACAAACCCATCTCAGAAATAGAGAAGTCCTTAGCTGCTCCCGATAGGACATTCTCTCTACGTTCAACTAACTGAGGGTCCTTTCCCTGTGCTTCCTTAATCCTCTCGAGGAGCGTTGACTGAAGAGTAATGTTGGCTAACCTACCAACCACTAGCTCTATACCCGCTCTGGTCATCTCTCCTGCTAGTCTGTCAGATATCTGCCTCGAACTATACAACTGTCCTGGGCCCCTCCGGCTCAATGCATCAGCCACCACATTAGCCTTCCCAGGATGGTATAGGATATCACAATCATAATCCTTTACCAGCTCTAGCCACCGTCTCTGGCGCATGTTCAAGTCCTTCTGGGTAAAGAAATACTTTAGACTCTTGTGATCAGTGTATATCTCGCACCTCTCTCCATATAGATAGTGTCTCCAAATCTTAAGTGCGAATACCACTGCAGCTAATTCCAGGTCATGCGTGGGATACCTCTGCTCGTACTCCTTTAATTGCCTTCATGCGTACGCTATCACTTTCCCAGCCTGCATCAACACGCATCCCAGACCCTGTCTGGAAGCGTCACAGTAGACCACAAACTTCTCATTATCTGTTGGCAGGCTCAGCACTGGTGCAGTAATCAACCGCCGCTTCAGCTCTTTGAAGCTATTCTCGCATCGATCTGTCCACACAAACTTGGTCTTCTTCCTTGTCAATTCTGTCAACGGAGTAGCAATTCTGGAGAACCCCTCTACAAACCGCCGGTAGTAACCTGCTAGTCCAAGGAAACTTCTAACTTCAGGAACATTGCTGGGTCTAGGCCAATCTCTTACTGCTTCCGTCTTGCTTGGGTCGACTAGTAACCCATCCTTACTGATAATGTGGCCTAGAAATGAAACTTGCGATAACCAAAACTCGCATTTGCTAAACTTAGCATATAACTTATGCTCTCTTAACCGATGCAACACCAGGCGCAGATGATGCTCATGTTCTGACTCTGACTGGGAGTATACTAGGATATCATCAATAAACACATTCACGAACTTATCCAAGTAATCCTTGAAAATTCTGTTCATCAAATCCATAAATGCCGCTGGGGCATTGGTTAATCCAAAGGACATAACCAGAAATTCATAATGCCCATACCGTGTCCGAAATGCAGTCTTTGGTATGTCCTCAGCTCTGATCCTCAACTGATAGTAGCCTGATCGGAGATCAATCTTCGAAAACACTGTACTCCCTTGAAGCTGATCAAATAAATCGTCGATCCTAGGCAATGGATATTTGTTCTTGATGGTCAACTTATTCAACTCCCTGTAATCGATGCACATCCTGAGCGATCCATCCTTTTTCTTAACAAATAAAACTGGAGCACCCCACGGCGAGAAACTCGGTCTGACAAACCCCAAATCAAGTAGTTCCTGCAGCTGAATCTTCAATTCCTTTAATTCTGCTGGAGCCATTCTGTAAGGTGCCTTGGAAACTGGCTCTGCTCCCGGAGCCAACTCTATGACGAACTCAATCTCCCGCTGTGGCGGCAACCCCGGTAGATCTGCTGGAAACAGGTCTGAAAACTCGCAGACGACTCTGGTTTCATTCGGTCCCACTACCGCCACCTTAGAGGAATCCACTATACTTGCTAGGAATCCTATGCAACCCTCTTGCATCAGGTCTCTAGCCTTTAGTGCCGAGATCACAGGTACCCGCGGTCGATCCACCGTTCCCACGAACACAAAGGGTGCCTCGCCCTCCGGTTCGAAGGTCACCATTCGTCGCCTACAATCAATTGTTGCTCCATACCGCGTCAACCAATCCATCCCTAGTATTATGTCAAAATCGCCCATATCTAGTTCAATCAGGTCAACAAACAATTCTCTACCGTCTACCACTACTGGTAAGGCTCTAACCCACCTCCTAGAGACTACCAGCTCCCCTGTAGGCAATATAGTCTGAAAACCCCTAGCATACAAAATACTAGGTCTACACAGCTGATCAATCACCCTAGCAGAAACAAATGAGTGCGTAGCACCAGAATCAATCAATGCAGTAAACAAGGATCCAGCGCTAAAAATCTGACCTGTAACCACTGATGGACTGGCCTCTGCCTCAGTCTGAGTCAAGGTGAAGACCCTAGCAGGTGCGAGGCTGTCTCCCTGCCTAGGCTCCTCCTTCTTAGCCTGCGGGCAATCTTTCTTCAAGTGACTGGTGCTTCCACAAACAAAACAGGCCCTGATGCCGGTACCCGCCCCAGAGGCGGACCGGCACTCGCCCTGATGCCGTCGCCTGCATCGAGGACACCATGGATAACTCCTCCAGTTGTCATTACCGCCCTGGCAGCCACCCACAGAACCGCGAACCCTCCTGTTAGAACCATAGGGAGTAAAGGAGTCTGGTACTCTCCTCTTCTGCTCACTGGGGCCGCTGCCCCGACTAGGCCCAGAAGAAGAAGGCACTACCCTCCTGGTATCACGCCTAGCAGCGTTATCCTTCCAGATCTGATCCTCAGCCCTCTCAGCAGTGAGGGCCTTGTCCACAACTTGCGCATAGGTAGTCTCTGGAGCCATTGTAATACTCACGTCACGGGCGATCATTGCACCTAATCCCCGTACAAATCTGTCCCTTCTGGCCGTATCAGTCGGCACAAGCTCTGGCGCAAACTTCGCCAATCTATCAAATACCAAGGCATACTCAGTGACAGATAACCTGCCCTGAGTCAGACTGTTAAACTCATCCGCCTTCGCCGCTCGAACGGCTACGCTGTAGTATTTCTCGTTGAAAAGGCTCTTGAATTCCTCCCAGGTCATAATAGCAGTATCCCTTCGCTGCCCTACCACCTCCCACCATATTCATGCATCATGTCTAAGCATATAACTTGCACAATCAACCCTATCCCTTCCTTCAACCCTCATGAAGTCCAGGATTACAGACATTGTACTCATCCACTGCTCAGCTTGCAGTGGGTCTGCTCCCCCCTCAAAGGTAGGAGGTTGTTGTTTTCTGAATCTTTCATATAGAGGTTCCAACCTGTTCCCAGTCACAGGTTGAACCGGAGCCAGTACCACACTAGGCGGTGGTGGTATCACAGTGGCCGGTGGAGGAGCTGGTTGCCTGTACTGACTAAGCTCATCCTCTGTTTTCTTCAACCTAGCCTCCATCTCTGCTAAAATATGCTGCCAGTTCTGAGGAGCAGGTGGAGGGTCCTGCCCCTGGTTATCATCCTCGGCCTGAATGCCGCGGAGTCTCGATGATTGGCGAGGCATTGAAACTAAATGCCTGCAATCAATGACACCGCTCATTAGGCATGATAACAAGGTCCAATTTCCACCTCTACATCTCAACAACAACCAAGATCAATCGACCAGAATGACATACAAATATCATGCAGCATACAACGGGCCTCGCCCTGGCATCATGCATATGTTATTTGAATCATCATGCTCATAACAATCAAGGCAGGCACACAAAGCATTAAACACATATTCATGAATATATCAATCGACCATACCAAACCACCCTGAGTCGAGCTTTTCAATGGCAGCGTGCGTACATGTTCGGTCAATCTCCAGAACCAATAAACCTTGGCTCGCTCTGATACCAAGTTGTAACGCCCTACTACCTTAGAGCCGTTACTAAGTGAGTTTAAAACAGAAATTGTGCGTTTAATTGACTCAAAGTGGTTTCTAAAACCAAAAGTGTGATTAAACCAGAGTTTAAGGCTGTATTCTTTTAAAATGGTCAACTTCATTGAAAACGTTAAATATAAAACATCTGGGATCCCAAAATAAGGTTTACAAAATGTTTACAACACCAAAATAGATTTACACTTGATCATCTATCAAAAGAATGGTTACATACAGCCATATACAAAATGCCCCCAACCAAAGCAGTCGGGCAGGCCGAACATGTACGCGCTACCCCCACGCTCTCCATACTCATGGCCGGTTGACTGACTCCTTGCTTTTACCTGCCACACGGAGCACCCGTGAGCCGAAGCCCAGCAAGAAAACCCAAATAACACATAAGATATGCAAAACAAATAGCTGGCAATAATTCACTGATACATAGGAAAACCACCATAATAAACAAGTACGGCCATGCCGCTCCCAAGGCCTTACCAAAGCCTGGAGTTTCGGTTCTCACCGCGAGGATAACTCATGTATCCCTTGGGTCCCACCCTGAATATAAGCATCCCATGTGCTGTGTTACTTTCGGCCCACGGCCGCCCCGGCCTATGCCGTACCCGGCCTCTGCCGCTCGTTTCATCATAATAACACATATAGTACATTCAAAATAAACATTCACACACATCATGGTTCATTTAAGGTTAAGCATTTGCACGTAATACAATTCGGGGCCACGCCCTACAATCACACAGTGGGGCCATGCCCTAAACTCGGGTGTTACGGTTTTCTTACCTTTAGATTAAGTAGCCTTGATCAACCTGACTCCTTGAGCACGATCTTACCCGAGCCCTAGCGCTTACCGTGGATGGAATTTCGACCTTGAACTGCACCCTAGACCTCCTTGGCTTGCACCTTTACAACCTTGACCTCAAATCTCTGATTTGATCTTGCTAATCTCTTGCAAATCCACAAACCTAGCTTACCACTGAGCTTCACCTCAAGAAAAATCAAAGAAAAAGGGTGGGAGAACCACAAACCAAATCTTCAAAGCCAACCCTTCAGCTTTCCCTCTCTTATTTTCTCTTCTTTCTTTCTTTTCAGCCTAAAATTTTCTCTACTAAATCCACTAAGTATAAAGGCCTCCTTTATTTTATCTCTTGCAAGCCTAATGACCAAAATACCCTCTCTTATCAATTCTAAGCCTTTATGTCCATAAAGGGCATTTTAGTCATAATACCCAAATTCCCACTAATTCCTCAAGTGTTCCTAATAATTCCCGTTCGCTACCCAATGCCTAATAAATCACCAAATACATTCCCAAATTCTCGATTAACTCCCCAGGCTTAACCCAAGCCTGGTACAGGTTCCCGCTAACCCACTCGTTCTAGGATCGTCTCGAGTCATAGATCACAGGTATCAACATAGTCATGCCCAACATGGCCAAATTACAAATATGCTCAATCAGGTCTACATGCATATTAATTCACATAATCATGCACCACAATTAATCACATAATCATAAAACGTGCACTAAATCATAATCATGCATAAAACCCATTAAAGACCCACACAGAATTCCATTATGCCCTCCAGGCACGCTATCTCAGGCCCTAAGCCTTAATACCGAATTTGGGGTCGTTACACATACTCAATGATTGTCGAGAGAAGCATGGTGAGAACATCCCCCCAGCGGCAGAGACCGTAGCTATTCCTACTGCGTTGCAAGCCCAAATAGACGCACTAAATCAGGCTGTGCAACAGCTGGTCGGAGGAAGGACCTCTTACATCGACCACGATAGAAGAAAAGGCACTCCATTTATCCAAAGAATAGCCAACGCAGAGACTCCCGGCAAGTTCAACATGCCTACGCTCCCAAACTTTGATGGATACGGGGATCCCGTCTCACATGTGAATAAGTTTGAAATCCAGATGGACATTCAGAAAGTGTCCGAAGACGCTCGGTGCAGGATCTTTCCTGCAACACTTTCTGAAGCCGCGCAGGAATGGTTCTTTAAGTTCCCACCTGCAAGCATATTTTCCTGGGAAATGTTCGTAAGGGAGTTCTACGGACAGTTCTACGCAGGCCGTGTCCACCCGACCGAAGCAAACCAACTGGTCGAGATCCGCCAGCAGGATGGAGAATCACTGAAGGATTACATCCAGCGCTTTATGCGAGCGGCAGCCGGAGCAAAGACAGTCGGGGACGAAGGAAAAATGATGGCTATAACCGCGGGAGTGAGGCGCCGTTCGCCCCTATGGAAAAGTCTTCGTAAGGATGGGGTTAGAACCACCCAGGAGTTCTTAGACCGAGCTGATCGGTATATCAAACTCGAAGAAGCCATTGCCGATGATGGAAAACCCTCGAACAAGGGTAAGAAGGCTGCTGAACCCGCCAAAGCCGCCAATGGCACCAAACCAAATGGCAACGGCAAGGGCAACGGAAACGGCAACGGTAATGGCAAGAAAGGTGGGAAACGGCCACACAATGAGCCTTCCACCTCCGACAATAAACGAGCCAAGGGTAATCGTTATGAACCTAGGTTCACTAACTACACTGCCCTCGTTGAGTCTCGAGGAGAGGTTTACCAGGCCACAAGCTCTAGTGTGCCCTACAAGAGACCTGGGCCCATTCGAAAAGACATTTCAAAAAGAGACACTACCAAATTCTGTCGTTACCATAACAACTACGGACATGACACTAACGAATGCAACCAGCTTAAAGAAGAAATTGAGTTCCTCATTAGAGAAGGACACTTGAGAAGGTACGTACGGGCCTCGGGAACTTCCCAACGAGAAGCTCCAAGTGGCAACGAGCAGACGACCACACGCCAACGCTCGCCACCATTACAGCCTGCCCTCGTAGCCGGAACACTTTTAACCATCTGTGGAGGTCCGCACCTCGCAGGAAATAGCGGAAAGGCTAGAGAACGATATGCTCGAACTCTACGCCACGACCAGGATATCGAAATGATGACTGTGGAGGATTGAGCGCCGAAAAAGGCCCGCTCAGAAGAGTGCGGGATAACCTTCTCTGAGGGCGATGCCCAACACGTCCGATTCCCACATTCTGATCCGCTGGTCGTAGATATCCAAATGGCCAATATGATGGTAAAAAGAGTACTGGTCGATACAGGAAGTTCAGTGAACATCCTGTATAAATCAACGCTGGAACGCATGAAGCTGTCCGTGAAGGACTTGGAGCCCTGCAATCAAACCATATACGGCTTCTCTGGAGAAGGACTCGCACCAGCCGGAATGATCAAACTCCCAGTGACAACGGGTACAGCGCCTGCCTCAAGGACATTACTCGCCACTTTTGTAGTGGTCGATTGTCCTTCAGCGTATAACGCCGTTATTGGGAGACCCATATTGGATGAACTGAGGGCCATCATCTCCATGTGGCATCTAGCCATGAAGTTCCCAACGGACGCAGGGGTAGGATGCGTTTTGGGAAACCAAAGGGAAGCCAGGGAGTGCTATAACGCCTCGATCACAAAGGAAAAAAGTGGAGCATCGAGGAGCGCTACCCCAGAACGATTGCAGATGACGGAAGACAGACAAACCCAATCAGGTGGAAAAGTCACCAAATAGGGTGTTGCCCAAAGTGAGGATATAGATTTGGATCCTCGCTTTGGGGATTTTGAAGAAAATGTTGGACCCATCGAGGACCTAGAGGAGGTCCAGCTCGATGAAAAAGACCCGACCCGAATCGTAAGGGTTGGGAAGAATTTAGAACCTACCGCAAAGCAGGCGCTGGTGGAATTCTTGCAAGAGAACCAGGAAGTTTTCGCCTGGTCGCATAAAGACATGGTCGGAATAGATCCTGCAGTGATCAGCCATGTCCTGAACATAAACAAAGTCTTTCCACCGGTGCAACAAAAAAGAAGGCTGCTCGATAAAGACAGATCAAGAGCCTTGAAAGAAGAAGTCGAAAGACTTAAAGAAAATGGGTTCATCAGGGTGGCGTTTTATCCATCATGGGTCTCCAATCCGGTGCTGGTCCCCAAGCCTAACGACAAATGGCAGACCTGTGTGGATTTTACAGACCTCAATAAAGCCTGCCCGAAAGACTGCTTCCCACTCCCGAGGATCGACCAGCTAGTCGATGCAACTGCTGGGCATGAGACCCTCTCGTTCATGGATGCGTATTCAGGCTACAATCAGATCAGCATGCATCCCCCTGATGAGGATCATACCAGCTTTTGGACCGATACGGGCTTATATTGTTACAAAGTAATGCCCTTTGGACTGAAAAACGCAGGTGCGACTTACCAAGGACTGGTCAACCACATGTTCAAGGAACTGATCGGGGTAAGCATGGAGGTATATGTGGATGACATGCTGGTAAAGTCCAAGAAGGCTGAAGAACACGTGAGGGATTTGCGAAGGTGCTTTGATGTGTTAAACAAGTACCATATGAAGTTGAATCCCCTCAAATGTTCCTTTGGAGTCGGGTCAGGAAAGTTTTTAGGGTTTATAGTGAATTCAAGGGGAATCGAGGCCAACCCCGACAAGATAAAAGCCCTGATCGATATGAAGTCGCTAGGAAAGATCAAGGATGTCCAAAGCCTGACCGGAAGGATAGCTGCCCTTAGTAGATTCATCTCAAAATCAACTGACAAGTGCGTTCCATTCTTCAGTCTACTTAGGGGAAATAAGAAGTTTGAATGGACGGAAGATTGCGAGCAAGCATTCCAAACAATAAAGGCTCATATGTCGCAACCTCCCATCCTATCAAAACCAATCGAAGGAGAGACTTTGTATATTTATCTGGCGATTACCGAAGTTGCTGCTAGTGTTGTACTGATACGGGAGGAAGAAGGCGTGCAGAAAGCTGTTTACTACGTCAGCAAAAGGCTTATCGGTGCAGAATTAAAATATCCACCGATCGAAAGATTAGCATATTGCCTAATTCTAGCCTCCCGAAAGTTGCGACCGTACTTCCAAGCCCATCCTATCACGGTTCTGACCGACCAGCCCCTTCGGCAGGTCCTCCAAAAACCTGAGGCGGCTGGACGACTGTTAAAATGGGCGGTCGAATTGGGACAGTTCGACGTAACTTATTCACCGCGAGCAGCAATAAAAGGGCAAGCCTTAGCCGATTTTATTGCAGAATTCACCGAACTCCCCAGCAACGAGTTGTGCGAAAAGCCTGAGGCGCCCATGCCTCAAGACAAGACTCCTTCGTGGAAATTATTCACAGATGGATCATCTAATGAATCTCACGCTGGAGTGGGAGTGATATTGATAACGCCCGATGGGCATCGATTTCACTGCGCAATCAGGTTTGACTTCGCAGCGTCAAACAATGAAGCGGAATACGAAGCACTCCTCACTGGACTGAGAATGGCCAGGGATATGAACATAAAAGCGCTCGATATTTACAGCGACTCTCAGCTGGTCGTGAATCAAGTCCTGGGAGAATATCAAGCGCGAGGGTTAAAAATGATGGCCTACCTTAACAAAACAAAAGATTTGCTAGCACAGTTTACAAAATACACCCTCCAGCAGATTCCGCGAGACCAAAATTCGAATGCAGACGCCTTGGCCAAACTTGCAAGCGCTAAAGATGCTGACACCTTGAACATTGTCCCAGTAGAGAGATTAAGTGAACCAAGCATTGATGCGACCGAAGTCAGCATGGAAATTCGAATAGAAGATACATGGATACAACCTTACCTGGAATATCTAACAAATGGGACATTTCCAGAAGATAGAAACAAGGCCAGAACTCTGCAAAGACAAGCTGCTAGGTACATACTGCTCGACGGTGTTATGTACCGAAGAGGATATTCAATGCCATTGCTCAGGTGCATTACATCAGAAAAAGCTAAGGAACTCATGAAAGAGGTGCATGAAGGCTTTTGCGGAGATCACGCTGGGGGGCAGAGTTTGGCGAAAAAAATTCTCCGACAGGGCTATTTTTGGCCAACGATGAACGAGGATTCAATGGAGTACGTACGAAGGTGTGATAAATGTCAGAGGTTCTCCAAAATCCCACGAGCAGCTCCAAACGAGCTAAAGCAGATGCAGAGCCCGTGGCCTTTCGCAATATGGGGAATAGATTTAATTGGATCACTGCCAACAGGAAAAGGAGGAGTAAAGTACGCAGTTGTGGCAGTCGATTACTTTACAAAATGGGTCGAAGCTGAACCACTCGCAACCATAACGACCAAGAAAGTTCTCGACTTTGTCATCAAGAACATTGTGTGCCGGTATGGTTTGCCCAGAAAAATAGTATCAGACAACGGAACCCAATTTGACAGCGACCTGTTCACCGATTTCTGCGAAAGGCATGGGGTAATTAAGAGCTTTTCTTCAGTCGCACACCCCCAAGCGAATGGGCAAGTCGAAGCTGTAAACAAAACCTTCAAGGACACCCTGAAGGAAAGACTTGAAGAAGCTAAAGGAGCATGGCCAGAACAACTACCTGAAGTCCTCTGGTCGTATAGAACATCTCATCGAACAGCCACAGGACGTACCCCATTTTCCTTAGCTTATGGGTATGAGGCTATGTTACCCGTCGAGATAGATCCCCCCTCACATCGGCGTTTAACGTACGATCAAGACCAAAACAGCCAGCTAATGCTGGAGTCCTTAGACTCGATTGACGAGATACGAGAAAAATCCCAACTCCGAGTTGCTGCTTATCAACAAAAAGTCGCCCGGTACTTTAACTCCAAAGTTAAAGAAAGAAGATTCAATGTCGGAGACTTGGTGTTACGACGAGTTTTCTTGAATACCTGCGACCCCACTGCTGGCGTGCTCGGACCTAACTGGGAAGGACCTTACCAGATTGAAGAAGTCCTTCACACAGGCACCTACAAACTTGCACGCTTAAATGGAGATCTCGTTCCACGTTACTGGAATGGAGAACACCTGCGCAAGTATTATCAATAAACAGCCCTTCTTAAAGGACTGGCTTGTTCAAATTTTTCTATTAATTTTTACAAGTTTTGCAAAGAGGGTTAGCCACGGTGTATGGCTAACTGCTCGTATATGTAAGATTCTGTTTCAGAATCATTCGTAAAGACATGATTAGTCTATTTTTAATACGAAATTATAAGGGACTGTGCTCAGCCAGTCGTTCTTGCAAACCTTTGTGAATTTACATTTACAAGTATTTGTTCATTACGTGTGTTGTTTTGCTGTATTACAAGTATCATTTTTCCGCACGAACAGGAATGTTCGGACAGGCCATGGTCAAGGCAAGTGACCAAGGACCTAAAGCTCCTCGATCACTTGGGGGGCATATAAGGCACATCGATAGCAAAGCATACTCTCAAGGTATGTAAACACATGAACAAAATGAGTGAAAGCATGCTTCAAGTACTTAGAGTATTTTTTTTCAAAATATATGTTTTGATAAATCATGCCAAAGTACTATGCTAAGTTCGGTCATACGGACAAACGTTATAATAAGTAAAAATATTATAGCACCAAGAGTTAAGCTTTTACACCACAAGCATTCCTGCTTGAACGTAATTGTTCGAACAAAGAGATTTACTGCCCGTGCAGCAAAGTTTAAAAAGAAACTATTGTCTTTACATTGCGACCCGTGGGTCGCATGTTCAAAAAGAAAGAAAAACAGTTAAATAAATTAAGAGGCATGGGGGGCAGGAGGATCCTGGGCAACAACCTGGTCAGTCTCTTCCTCGATGGTTTCTTCATCCAAACCAACGACGCTTGGGGTTGCAGGAGTCGCAGCTCTCGCCTCCTCTTCAGCCAGTTGAGCAGCGCACCGAGCCAACTCTGCAACTCTGACTTCCTCTGAAAGGTAGCTAAAGTCAGCACCCTGATTGTGTTTCCAGAAGTTATAGAAACATCGGAGCGTCGTCCTCTTGTACTTTTCCAGACTCTTGGAGTTGTCAAGCTCCGACTGCTGAACCTTGCCCTCGAGAGTGGCAATAGTCTCGTCCTTAGACTTGACTACCACCTCCAGATGCTTGATCTCGCGGAGATGAGTTTTGTTGTACGACCGGTACTCTTCCCTCAGCTTAACCGCTGCATCTTTTGCAGCTTCAGCCGCGGACAGTTTGGTCACCGCTGCATCCCTCTCTTGGACCACCGTCTCCAACTCCTTAGCATGTTTGGCCTCAGCAGCCGAAAGCTCCTCAGGCGCCTTCACCTGATGTTTCTCGAGAACTTTAGCCTCAATCTGCTCAAAGTAGGCCTGGGCTCGGGTACGAGCAGTAATGGTAGAAAGTAAGGCCTGTAAACGAAAGAAAAAGAAGTCAAGACTTATCACAAGGGCTGAAAAAACAAAGACTCGAGGAATAAAGAAATACTTACGCTGGAGATCTCGTTCAGAGCCCTGTTCAGGATCTGATCGACTGGTAGCTCTTCAGCTTGGATCATGGCGGCCCCAACACGCTCACCTTTACCTATGCGTTCAATTCGATCCTTAGCGGATCGGATGGTACGGCTCACGAGCCTGGCCTCATGAGCCTCTTCGCGAGAAAGATGCTCCCTAGCAGGCGCAGGTGGAGGGTTGGGCCGAGCAGGGGTGTTTTGCTGTTCAGAAGGAGCTGGAGGAGGGGTAGGAGTTCGCCCAGTTGGCGCAGGACTTTGCCCGGTTGGTGTACCCTGAGGAAGGTCTTCTGGTCGACTCTTCTTGGCTGAAGGGCCTTGACTGGTTTCACCAGTTCGTTTCTTTGACCTCCGTTGAAGTTGAGGGACTTCCTCTTCCTCTTCGGCCTGGTACATGTCAAAGATATTGGGAGTCGACATATCTGCATAAAAATAAACACAAGAGGTTAGTAAGGGAAGAAAAAGGTGAAAGTAAGTAATACAACAGAAAGAAGATAATAAAGTGAATACCCGAGCTACAACTACTGGTCGCTATACTATTGACTCTATTAATCATATACTCATTTTCTGGCATGAAGAAGTTTGGCCCTAGATTTGGAGCATATGTAAAGTTACCATCCCCGTCAAACATGTGACAGGGGATTGGCAGACCATTTAAAAGCGAAATAACGTTACCATTGTCATCAGAAGACTCTTCCAAGTCAACAACTGGTTCTGTGGCCTTTTCTTTCCCCTTGCCTTGGGGAGCAGAAGGCCTTTCTGCAGAAGGGCTGCCCGCGGGTTCCCTGATCGTAACTCCTGTTGGCCTCCTCCTTGGAGAGGGCACAGGAGGTTGCTGCTTGGGAACCCCCCCGGCAGTGGGTTCATCCGTTTCGGACCCTCTATTTTCATGGCGAGGAGCCAGAAGGCCAGACGACCTCAAATTCTTTTCTAGTGTCAAGGTCTTGACACATTTTGTTGTGGCAGGCATCTTGGCCAGAGTATCAGACCTCGACACCATGTCTGGTGTTGGGGTCGGGCGCAACCAGGGGCCTGAAAAGCAGATAAGTTTGAGAAATGACGAAAGGAAATACTTTATGATAAAGTATCGACCAAGGCAAAGACAAATTTGTACCTCCTCTCGCGAAGGCCAAGTTGTTACTGGATATATCCGGAGTAAAGAAGTACTCCTTGTTGTAATGTCCCACGTTTGATATATGGGTGGTGCCACTCAAAAACGTCCGGTCAGTTTCCTGATGACAGAAGTGAAAAAAGCCCGTCCCGTTGTGTTGAGGATTGGATTTGAGGTCAAAGAGGTAGTTAACCTCATGAGGTGAAGGTTCTGGCCATTTGTTAAGTTTGTACAGGACATAGAGTGCAGCCAACATCCTATATCCGTTAGGGGTTATTTGAAAGGGAGTGACGCCGAAATAATTGGCCACCCCCACAAAGAAAGGATGAAGAGGGAGATAAGCCCCCGCTTCAATGTGATACCGGGACCAGGCGCTGTTTGCTCCTCCTGGACGGTTAGCCCTCTGCTCCGCAGTAGGACGTGTAATGGATACCCCCGTTAGGGGGTATTTTCTGAAGCAGTTGGCGACCATCCGAGGGGTCATCGAACTGACTGGAGGAGTGTACCACTCGACATCAGGCGGATTGCGATGACGAGGTCGAGCCCTAGTTTGGATATTGGGGTCAGGAACAAGATTCTCTCGACCACTGGTCGAGGGAGCCCCCGCCTGCGAATCAGGTTGGGCAGAAGAAGGGTTACTTTCAGATTCGGGCCTTTTCTTGCCAGAGGATTTTGAACGGGCCATTGAAGGAGAAGGGTGCGGTCTGGAAGAGGCTCGTGAGAAAGGTATCTGGTGGATGCGATCGGCTGGTTGTTCTTCTCCCTCGAGCAGTTGGGCGAGGAGGTCGTCGTCAATGGGTCTCTCACCTCCCCACAAATCTGGCATTAAAATCTGCAAACAGAAGAATGGGGAGGCAAGGTCAGAGGAATCTAGGAGATTCTTAAAGTAGCGCTGGTCGAGTATAAAAGCTAAGCCTTTATATAACAGCATTCTAACTAAGTCTCTCTGTGCAAACAGTTTAAAAAACGGGCCAAAGGGTGAAAGTGAAAAGTTTTCCTGAAAAGCTTTTTCGACTCCCCTTACGACGGGAAAAATTATTTCGAACTGGTTTAAAAAATCGAAATGCTACTTCGATCCTACGTCCTAAAAAGCACTGATCCTAGGTTTTAAACCTACTCAAAAGCCTACTTTGCCTACAAAAACATCTTATCTACAGGCGTTCAAAAAACCAGAAACCAAAAGATTCAAACAGTATACCATTTAAAAGCATGCACCACGAAAGGTTAGAAGCATGGAGTTTCAAAGTAACTTACCAAGGAAAATGGTCGTGAAGATGGAAGTGAGAGTTTCGGGAGTCAATGAGCCCACCGTCTGATCCTACAGCACAAAGGAAGGTTCGCCGGAGGGAGTAAAGCTCTGGTTTTTAGGGTTTTCGATAGAGAGGTGGCGTGCGTAAAAAGGAAAGAAGTGGCTCAAGTAACCTTATATAAGTTTGTCTTTGGTATTCAAAAGGCGTGATCATTAGTTTTCCATTTTCGAAGTATGGAGAAACGTGATGGCCGTCAAAATTGTTTCTGGGAAACTGAAAAGCCTTGATTAGACAGGAGTGGTTTGCTTTTTTCAAGAACGCACGAAGGGCTCTGACACGTCAGGAGGGGTTACCGAAGGGTCGTTCGTTCAAAGTTTATTTACTGTTCGTGGTAAATAAACTTTGGGGGGCAAATGTTATCCAATAAATTAGCATTTGTGACGTGGCGAATAATCTCTTGACACGTGGCTGACACCTGGAGCGTCTACTAGAGTATCGACCAGGAGACACACCAGAACCATGACAGACCTGTCTTTACCACGACTAGACTGGTCGGTGGTTCCGCTGGCAAAGCAACATTTATAGAAGATCTTATGAATTCCGAACTTATCTCATGCAATCTTCTGAATATCCCATGATTCAGGGGATAATATCTGTAACAATATTGGGCAACCCTCCATGAGCCTATAAATAGCAGGAGATGGCTCATGGGAAGGGATTTTTTTGGGGGGGAGCCAGGAAATCATAGAGATTATAGAATTTATCTGAGTAAACTTGTATTGTTTATGAGAAGTGTTGAAACTCATTGAACCCAAGTTCTCTGATCACACTTTTGGTCCCATATCAATATCATTCTAAGTGGACGTAGGTCATTACCAGATCCTGGGGCCGAACCACTATAAATTACTGTGTTTTCTTTGCTTTTTTCATTACGTTATTATCTATATATATTCGTCTATATCATTCATATTTTGACTCCATGTCAGTTGGCTAAATCGTGGGTCAACAGTATGGTTGTCCTCAAAGATGCTTCAAGTAGTAGCTGATGTGTCCCACTAGTTTCACTATGCTTCTTGCCCCTAGGGCGTTCCTTTAGCAATTTCTTTACGATTTTCATCTTAGTTGCCTCATACATGATCCCATTACTTCCAATAGAATAACCTTGACTGTTCACAGGAAAAAATTGAAACTTGATCCTCTTAGAACTTTACCTGCAACCCTGTTTCCTTTGCCTTGGTACTATCAATGAAGTTGATAATCACGTTCTGCTTCTAACTGGGAGTAGTCTGAAACAACCTTGATCAATCTGAATACGACATCTCCATACCATCCCTATACTCTCTGCTTGTCAAACTTACCTGGGCCACTGAAGCATTGATTAGTTTAAAAGTCTTCACTGATACGCCATCACATCCTACTTAGTGAAAGAGGCAATTCTTGAAACGTCTCCTGCCTTTATCCTCAACTGGTTAATTCTTGAGAGCATTGTCCTACCCTCCCAACCGGGCAATGCATCATTTATTTTTGGCAAACGGTGTTGGCATGTCCCATGATAAGATGTTCCATTTGATCAACCCTCAAATCAAGTACTTCTTCAACTGAACCTTTAATTCGATCTACTGGGCTAGTATCATTCTTCATGATGTCCCTGATACCAATTCTATCTCTGCCTTAATCCCGTTGCATGCTCAATTCCCTAAATGAGACAATTATCTCAAGGAATCCTCTTGAACCCATTTGAAACCCTACCAGCCAATCCAGTGGTCATCTGGTGGAACTGATATAACCTTAGTGGTATCTTCCTCAATAGCTAGGCACCCTATAACTGCAACCGGGTCCTTTCCTTTTAAGCTCAGATGTCACCATCTTATTTTATAGTCCATGGTCATCCATTATTTGACAGGAAAATCTACACTCAAGATCACCTCGTATACCGCATAAAACCAGCTCAATCAATTACTACCAATTTTCCTAGATAGATGCTCAAATCTCAAGCCCCTTGGCGTGACAACCATATAGCATGTACCACATGTTGATGTCTCCTTTAAGGGGTACGTAAAACTAAAATCAATCAGCTAAATTTATAAACAGGAACAAGAACTAGAAAGCCAACCGACGCCTCCGAGGGTTAGCCTCAGGCTCTAACCATATCAAGACGGTCTCTCGAACTTGGGTAGGGTTATTTGTACTCTTTGGTTCTTTTGTCTTTCTCTTCGAGAAATTCCTCTTGATGTGCCCCACCATTCATCATCGAAAACATGCCTTCGCTTGGTAATCTCTCACACGACGTCTCCTCCAAACCTCATCGTCGTTCTGGTGACCGCACTGAATACTATGGCCCCTCCCACCAGGACCAGAGGTAACAGAACTTTCAGAGGTTTCTCTTTTCTAGTTATTGGACCTCCACTCTTACCTGATCCCGCAAATTGGGATGCCATTGCCTGAGCTTTCTGCCCAATGACACTCGTTGTAACGCCCTACTACCTTAGAGCCGTTACTTAGTGAGTTTAAAATAGAAATCGTGCTTTTGGACTGACTCTACGCGGTTTCTAAAACCAAAAGTGTGAATAAACCAGAATCTAAGGCTGTACTCTTTGAAAATGTTTAGTTTCATTGAAAACGTTAAGTATCAAACATCTGGGATCCCAAAATAAGGTTTACAAAATATTTACAACTCAAAAATAGATTTACACCAGGTTAACTATCAAAAGAATGAGTTAATACAGCCATATACAAAAATGCCCCCAACCAAAGCAGTCGGGCAGGCCAAACATGTACGCGCCGCCCCCACGCTCTCCATACTCATGGCCGGTTGACTGACTCCTTGCTTTTACCTACAACACGGAGCACCCGTGAGCCGAAGCCCAGCAAGAAAACCCAAATAGTACATAACATATGCAAATGATATAGCTGACATAATCCATTGATAAATAGGAGAACCATCAGACTAAACAAGCACGACCATGCCGCCCCAGAGGCCTTACCAAAGCCTGGGGTCTCGGTCCTCACCGTAAGGATAACTCATGTATCCCTTGGGTCCCACCCTGGCTATAGCATCCCATGTGCTGAGTGTTACTTCCGGCCCCAAGGCCGTACCCGACCTTCGCCGCTCTCGGCCTTAGCCGTTCATTTCATTATAATTGCACGTATAATACATTTTGAAATAACCATTCAAACATATAATAGTTCATCTAAGATTACACATTTACACATAATACAATCTAGGGCTATGCCCTGCAATCACACTGTGTGCCCATGCCCTATTCTCGGGTGTTACGTTTTTCTTACCTGTATCCCGAGCTTTCCGATGCACCAAGGTCACAAGCACGGTCCTCTAGCACGAGCCTTTCCGAAATCCTAGTCACAACACACATAAAACACTTTTAATACAAACCAATCCCAAAACCACTTCCCGGGACCAATCCCGCACTCTCGGGACTCCCAAATTCTTAAAACAAATCAGTGGAAACATCCCCCGAACCCCCGGAGCAAAAGCTCAAATTTGCAAAATTTCAAGTCCTGAAAAAGGCGTAGCGCCGCGGCGCTACCCGCAAGGGCCGTGGCGCCCAGAGAAGTCAGAAAGCCCCCTGACTGTAAACAGCCTCGCGCCGCAGCGCCTAAGAACAGGGCCGCAGCGCTCCTTCGCGAACCTAGATTTTCTGGGTTTTTCTCCTGCATTTCCCCGAGCCAATACCCCTCCAAATCATCCCAAACAAATACTTAAACCCCAAAATCAAATCAAAACCTCATATGAACCATCTAACAACCTATAGATATTAGAATCAAGATCAAAACACCATCACACCCAAAAATCCACCCTTTGATTTCTAATTTCAGCAACTCAAACCAAAACCTTAAAAAGCTTAACTCATGCTTTAAATTCCTCAAATCAAAACAGAAACCAAACTTAAATGTGTATAAAATCCATACCTTGAGTGGGGAATACACCCAAAAGCTTCCTTGATCTCTTCCTAGACTCCCACTTCAGCCCCCTCTACACTTCTTCTTCTTTTTCTTCTACTTGCCCTAGCTCTTCTTTCTTCTTCTTTTTCTTCTCTTCAATTTTTATCAAAACACCAAATGACCCAATGCCCAAACCGTGTACCCCCATATCCCAGTTGAAAGTTGTCTAATTCCCTTGCCAAAAGACCATTTTACCCCTTCCTAATAACCCTTCCTAACTAAACCTTCAAGGGCACTCAAGTCCTTTCACTTCTATTTTAATTCTACCACTTTCTATCTTAAAACTTGTTACTCAAAGCAGTTACAAACAGTTACACAAGTTACTCAATCGCCAAAACTATAACCATTAGTTCTCACTTCAACTTACGAAATTCCTAAAGTACCCCTAGGCTCCTCTCGAGCCGGGTATAAAAATCCCGTTGTGACTTTTAGACTAATTGGCTCACTAGGACCGTCTCGATGCGTGCATCCTGATAAAAACACCACACTCACATGGCACCAATCACATAATACAATTATCACAGTTATGCCCTAAAATGGCCAAATTACGATTATGCTCAATCAGGTCTACATGCATACTAATTCACATAGTCATGCATCACAAATAATCAAATAGTTATATAACGTGCATTAAATCATAATCATGCATTAAACTCATTAAAGTCACACACAGAATCCCATTATGCCCTCCAGGCACACTACTCAAGGCCCTTAAGCCTTAATAGCGAATTTGGGTCGTTACACTCGTACTCCATGTCTCGTCTCCTGCATCCTCTATAACAAGGGCCCTCCCTACTGCCCAAGTGTAGGTAACAATCTCCTACACTAGAGTGATCCTAACACTCTGGGCCATCCCAGGGTTCAATCTTCGAGGGGACCGCTTCTTCCAGGCCACATTTGCTAATACCAAATCAAATGAAAATTTAGCCGATCTACGAAGCTTACTGACATAATCTGTCACTGTCTTACTATCTTGAACAGAGTTTATGAACTCATCAGCCTTTGAAATTAAAACTGTGTCACAGTAGTGCCTCTCGTTGAACCATTGTTTGTGTTTCCTTCCAACCCACCATGACAATATTATGAGTCTTGGATACAACTTCCCACAATTTCTAGGCATCCTTCCGCAACATGTATGTAGCACAAGCCACCCTATCACTACCTTTCGCTCCTATATAGCCGAGGACTGAGCTAACGATGCTCGTCAACTATTCAACTCTGAACAGGTCCAAACCTCCCTCGGGAACTGGAAGATAACACATCTCAAATCCTGCATATAGTATTTCCTATCTATTTCCACCCTAATGTTAAATCGTAATTGGTTCCATTGTTGCCATCGCACAGAGGACAGCATTCCCTGACGGAACCCGCAGTCTTAACCAAGTAAGTCAACTTTTATTTTGTTTGCTATAACATGAAATGACTTGTTTAATGTGTGTTAGAATAGGGACACACGCACATATACACACGTGTCATAGAAGGTTTACTAAAAGACTATTTTTAATGCCCCACGTCACTATGGCTGCTTCTTGGAATGACGACTAGCCCTGCAAACCAACACGAGTCTTTCGAGCGTGCTTTGTCCTCACTTGCACGCTTCCTGGGAAAACTTCCCAGGAGGTCACCAATCATGAGACTACACTAGGTCAAGCATGCTTAACATTGGAGTGGGCTATCAAAAAGAAGACGCATCTTATTGGCATAGGTAGTACCCATCAATCCATTTAATCCTCTTCAACTGTGTAGTCCCGTACCTACACAGTCCTCGAATCATCATACATGACCTTCCTTAGTCCTAAAATAGTGCAAGACTTGCTAATCAAGTCGTTTGAACAATATATTATGATCCTAAAGTCAACTATCAGGTTAGGGTTAAAATATTTTGGTCATAAACGGTTAATTTTCATTAAAACAGATGTTTGATACATAAGATCCCAAAAGCAGGGTATAAGTTGTAATTTACAATCCCAAAATGTTAATACAACTGAAAGCCACTCTAATGGAAAAAGACAAGTTTTAGGGCTCTGTCTCTACACTTTCCCTCAGCCATTGTGGATGAGCAGCTGACTATGTACACTCAGCCCCCAGAGCTCTCCAACTCATGGTTGGTCCAGCTTCCCTCTGCCTTTACCTGCACCACATAGCACCCGTGAGCCAAGGCCAGCAAGAAAACCATAAACAACAAATCCATATAGCAACAATAGTATTCAATCAATCTTAATGCAAGTCATTCAGAAATTCAACAGACTACAAGTATCAAGCTAATAATGGTAAACACATATTTTCTTGCATATATTTTAATAAGTAATGCAAATGCTCACGGTCGGCGCCCTTAGACCGAGCCCTCTAATTATTAAGCTGACCCCGGCTCACTTGGGCCGGGTCAAATGTTTATTTAGCTGACCCCGGCTCACATTGGCCGAGCCGCATCCAATGCACTAATCGTCAGCCCCGACTCCCTTAGGCCGTACTTTCACATTTCACATAACAAAAATACAATTACACAACACATATATCTAGATAGAAGGAACCTTTGTCCCGAACACAACCACATGTGTGCAATTTTCTTACCTTGAATCTCGAGTGAAGAATTAAGAACGGTCCGCACTACGATCCTCAGTCCTGAGCCTTAGCGATAAACTTAGTCACAACAACAATGGGTCACCATTAATTTCTAATCCAAATAAATACATATGGAACAGATATTAGCATCTGGGACCTCGAATTCTACTAAACTGGTAGTAGAATTCATCACGAGCGCCTAGGTTTGAATCCCCGAGCCTAAAACCTTGTCTTCCCTTAATTTCACATTTAGGGCTACGACTTGCCCCTAAGGGCTGGGGCCTGCCCCTTAGACAGAGGCCCAGTCCTCCCTTATGGAGGACACGGGCCTCGACTTGCACCCCTCCAAGTTGTGATGCACCTAGTGAACAAAGGCTCCCAACCTCCAAAAGCATGCAGTCTGCAGCGCCTGAAGAACAGGGCCGCGACCCGAGCCCCCAAACCCATATAAACCATACTTTCCAGCATTTTTTTCCTCGAGCCTAACCCCAAATGACCAGCCAAACTCAAATTCAAGCCCAAAATTCCTATCCTTATATCCAAACCATCCTAACTTACCTATAACCATTTTCTTGCACCATCAAACACCCAAACCTAGCTAATAAACCAAAACTCATGCAACTCTAACTTTAATATAATCTCCAACAGAATTCAGCAATTGAATTTGAAATTACCTCAGTTAATGGCCTGAATTTCTCCCGCTATCCTCTTCCCACTTTTAACATTAATTCTTCAGTTTATCCCAGCCCAAACTAAACTAAAATCATGCTTAGACTAAGTATTTTCCTTCAGCAAACTCAAAGCCTCCACACAAGAGGGAGAGAAGGAGTGAACTGAGTGAGAGGGTGAGAGAAAGAGCTGAGAGTCTTCCACTAAATTCTGGTTGTTCCTTAGAGTTTTACTGAGTATATAACTTAATTAGAAAGGACCAAATTGCCCTTTATTATTAATCCAGCCCTCCAATTACCTCTAAGGGTAGAATGGTCATTTCCCTATTCCCGCTAATTCCTCAAGTGTTCTTACCATTTATCAATTAATCTCATCACGCCCAACTAATTACCAAATAGTTATCCATTGCTCAATAAATCCCAAAATATTCTCTAAATTCCCAAAATACCCCTAGGCTTTACCCGTGCTGGGTATTAAACCCCACTGTGACTATTTTGCTAATTCGCTCACTAGGACCGTCTCGAGCCAAATACTGCAAATATATCCCCATAATAATGTGGTCTCAACCATTTATCACATATAATCACATTTATGCCTTTAACGGGCCAAAATTACAAACATGCCTTTATGAGCAGTAGAGGGCCCACATGCATACTTAATACTCACAACCATGCATATAATATATTCACATAATAATATTAATCATCCATGCAACATAGTCATGCATTTAATCAATTAAACACATATATAAACCAATTATGCCCTCCCTACATGCTAATCAAGGCACTAAGCCCTATTAGCAATTTTGG
This sequence comes from Humulus lupulus, assembly GCF_963169125.1. Taxonomy (NCBI): domain Eukaryota; kingdom Viridiplantae; phylum Streptophyta; class Magnoliopsida; order Rosales; family Cannabaceae; genus Humulus; species Humulus lupulus. The sequence goes on along the minus strand of NC_084802.1, from coordinate 253,898,941 downwards.
GTTATTACAGAAAACTTCCCATGAGGTCACCCATCATGAGACTACTCTAGGTCATGCACACTTAACTTTGGAGTTCTCAAGTGATGGACTACCAAAAAGAAGATGCATCTTGTTGGCATAGGTAGTACCCATCAATCCATTTAAGCATTTTCAACTATGTAGTCCCATGCCTACATAGTCTAAGAATCATCACACTTGACCTTCCTCGGCAATGTGGGATTGCACTGCTTTTACCCAGTCTTTCCCCTTGCAGATCACAAGATTCTGACTGTCACAATCACCCTCCCTTAGGGATCCGACGTCACCATCGACCACACATCTAGCTAGGTCAAGGCTCTTATACCATTTTTAACGCCCCACATCACTATGCCTGCTTCTTGGATTGATGACTGGCCCTGCAAACCAACACGAGTCTTTCAAGAATGCTTTGTCCTCACTCGCACGCTTCCTGGGGAGACTTCGCAGGAGGTCACCCATTATGACACTACACCAGGTCAAGCACGCTTAACTTTGGAGTTCTCAAGTTATGGGCTACCGAAAAGAAGATGCCCCTTGTTGGCATAGGTAGTACCCATCAATCCATGTAAGCCACTAAAACTATTTAGTCCCATACCTACACAGCCCTAGAATCATCACGGTATTGCACGGCTTTACCTGGTCTTTCCCCCTGAATATCACGGAATTCTGACTGTCAGTCCCACATCGCCTGGGGAAGGTCAAGTGTGATGATTCTAAGATTGTGTAGGTATGGGACTACACAATTGAAGAGGCTTAAATGGATTGATGGGTACTACTTTTACCAAGAAGACGCATCTTGTAACAGCCCAATAAATGCTAATACGGTTTAGGGTCTCGATTAGCGTGCTGGGAGGGCATAATTGGATGTGTGTGTGATTAATTGATCAAATGTGTGACTTTGTGGCATGCATGATATATATGATGATATGAATATATCTATATGCATGTTTATAAGTACTAGATATGCATGTGGGCCTAATAGTGTTTATGAGGGCATATCTGTAATTTTGGCCCGTTAAGGGCATAAATGTGATTATATGTGTTAAATGATTGAGGCCACATTATTACGTGGGTATATTTGTAGTACATGGCTCGAGGAGATCCTAGTGAGCGGATTAGCGAAATAGTCACAGCAGGGTTTAATCCCCGGCTTAGGGTGAGCCTAGGGGTATTTTGGGAAGTTCAGGGTATATTTGGGATTTATTGGGAAATGGGTAGGTATTTGGAGATTAATTGGGCATGTAGGGATTAAATGGGATATCGGGGGATTTGAAATTTTTTTCCCTCGAGGATGTTTCTGGTATCCCGAGCCTCGAGATTAGCTTAAGTTACTTGAACCTTAAGAAACGAAACACAAAACACAAAAAATATTGTTAGCAACTCTCCCAAACAACTCTCTCTCTCTCTCTCTATCTGTAACGCCCTACTTCCTTAGAGCCGTTACCAAGTGAGTTTTAAGATAAAACAATGTGCAATGAACTCGCTAACTAAGGTTTTTAAAACAAAAGTGTGACTAAGCAAAAGTTAAGGCTGTAATCTTTAAAAATGCGTTGTTTCATTGAAAACTTCTAGTATTTAACATTTGGGATCCCAAAATAAGGTTTGAAAACTATTTACAACTTAAAATAAGATTACAGTTGATCCGCTATTAAAATCATAGGTTATTACAGCCATTTCTCGAAAATACCCCCAACCAAAGCAGTCGGGCAGGCCAAACATGTACGCGTCGCTTCATGCTCTCCGTACTCATGGCAGGTTGACTCAATCTTTGCCCTTACCTGCAACACAGAGCACCCGTGAGCCGAAGCCAAGCAGGAAAACTCATATAGTACATAACATATGCAAATTATACAGTTAATCATATCAGATAGTCCACAGATAAACGGGTCAACCAATAGACTTAAGCGACCCAGCCATGCCGCCCCAGAAGCCTTACCAAAGCCTGGGGTCTCGGTCCTCACCGTAAGGATATCAAATGTATCCATGGGGTCCCACCCTGACTACAAGCACTTCACGTGCTCAGTGGTACTTCCGGCCCCACTGCCATTCTTAGCCTTTCGCCGTTCTCGGCTCCATTGCCGTTCTCGACTCCTCGCCGTTTCATTCAACTATAATCACAGATAGTCTAACTCAAATAACATTTGAACATATATCAATACAATCAAGTCTGCACCCTAAATGTAATGCAATATAGGGCCGTGCCCTGCAATCACACTATGGGCCCATGCCCTGTCCTATGGGTGCTATAGTTTTCTTACTTGTCAATTTGATAGCTTTCAACACTTGACTCCTTGAGCACGATCCCACTCGAGCCTTAGCGCACACCTAAGCACAAACATAGGTCAAAGTCAACACCAAACCTCGAGTCCAAAACCTCACCTCGGGACCAATCTCGAGCCCCCCGGGAAGTCCTAGATCCACAAAACAAGGTGGTGGAATCGAACCCAGAACCCTAGGTCAAAATCCCTCACAAATAGCCCAAAAACCCCTTTCTGGGCACAGGGTAGTGCTATAGCGCTACAAGCAGAATCAGCACCACCCCAGAAACAGGGCCTAGCGCTACAGCGCCCAAAGACTAGCGCTGTAGCGCTAGTTGCAGGAAGGCAACACCAGTTTTCTTTTTCTGGGATTTCTTTGAGTCATTCTCAACCCAAACTTCCCCAAATCTTTACCGAACTCAAAATCAAGCTTATAAACACTCTCCACTCATCCCAAGCATCCCAAATCTTCAAAACCCAAGCACATACATCCCAAATCTCAAAATTTACCATGATGAACCCTAAACCAAGAAATTCAGTTAAACATCAAGTTAAAGGCTTAGAATTCATACCGTTGATGAAATTTCGACCTTGATTCATTTCCTAGACATCCTTAGCTTGCTCTTCCTCGAAGCTTGCCTAGAAATTCCTTAAAGTTCCCATCAACTCAGCTCAAAACACAGCTCAAACCAGCCAAACCCTTAAAACTGAAATTTCTAAAAACTTACCTCAAAAGTTGATGTGTTCTTGCTAATCCTTGCCAAATCTTCAAGTCTAACTTTAAGATCCTTGATGCTCAGCCTATCCTAGCTCTCCACTGAGCTTTGCCCCAAGAAAAATGAAGAGAAATGGTGGGAGAACCACAAACCGATCCTTTGAAACAAAACCCCTCTGTTTTTCTCTCTTTTCTTTTTCTTCCTTTTTCTTTCTTTTCCTTCAGATTTCTCACACTCTCTAACAATCCCACTCACTAAAAAAAGCCTCATTTAATCTATCTCTAAAAGGCCAATTGACCAAAATACCCTCCCTATTAATTCTAAACCCTTTGTCCAAGTAGGGCCATTTTAGTCATTTTACCCAATTCCTGCTAATCCTCAAGTGTCTCTAATATTTTCCCGCTTGCTTCCCAATACTTGATAAATCACCAAATATGTATTCCTCATTATCAAAATTAGCCTCAATATATTCTCTAAATTTCCTGTTTATACCCCCAGGCTCGCCCCGAGCCAGGTATAAATTTCCGCCATGACTTTCCGCTAATCTGCTCTCTAGGATCGTCTCGAGTCACAAATCACAGATACATCCACGTACCACTGTGGTCTCAACAATCATCACATAACAATACAGTTATGCCCAAAATGGCCAAAATTACAATTATGCCCTTCTAACACAATCAGGGCCTACATGCATACTAATACACATAGTCATGCATCTCAAATAGTCATATAACATGCTTTAAATCATAATCATGCATTTCACTCATTAAAGTCACACATAAATCCCATCATGCCCTCCTGGCACGCTAATCAAGGCCCTTAAGCCTTATTAGCGAATTTGGGTCGTTACACTATCTAACTCTCTCTCAATTGTGAGTGAATTTCTTGAGGAAACTAAGGAGATTTTTGGCTGAACGCTTGGGAATTGAAGGCCTGAACTTGGGATTGGATTTGTTGCAGCTAGGGGAATTTAATATTCATTTGAGGTAAGCTTTAGACTTTTATTTTTCACTGAAATCTGTTGTAGTTTGGCTGTTCTTTAGCTTTGGGGCTCAAGGATTTAAATTTGAGTTTTTGGTGGAGTTTTGAGTGTGTTGAGCTGGGGTTTTGTTGCTTGTGTTATTTTAAATCTATTTTGGGGATTGAATTGTGGTTCTAGGATTGATTTGGGGTGGTTTATGTTTAAGTTTTCTTACTAGGCCTTGGCTCACGGGTGCTATGTAATGTAGGTAAGAGAAAAGGAAAGCTAGACCAGCCATGAGTTGGAAAGCTTCGATGGTAGCGTGTACATATGCGGCTACTCGTCTACCACAACCGAGGGTATCTCAGAGGAACTACGGTTGTATCCCTTATTTTGCCGCTTAGGTCGGCTGGGTGTAACTTATGATTTGTATACACCTTTTTAAACGTTTGTTTGTAATATTTTGGGATCCCATGTATGTATGAAACTTTTAAATGAAAAGTCAACAATTCATTTGACCAAAATTTTTAACCTTAACCCTTGATGTTAACCTTAGTTACACGTTTATGACCAAATGACTTGATTAGCAAGTCTGACACTATTAAAAGTACACAATGTAATGGTCCTAGATTAGGAGTACGTTACTGTGCAAGTTCTTCATCATCCTGATACAAGTGACTCATGGAGTAGGGTTAATTAATAACCTGAACCACGTAAAAATAGGTGTTCTTCCTTCATTTTCTTTAAGCTTTTCTATTATTTTAGTTTTTAGCAAAAAATAAGTGAACTTGTAGGTTACATGGCACAACATCCCGAGGTAGTAAACCTGGTTGTAATAGATCCCCCAATAGGATAGGACCTTTAACAGAGGGCCCAGATTAATCAATCCTTCATGACACTAACGTTCCCAGTCCTCGCCTGATCTTTGACTTACTCTTTTGCACTAGTCTTTCATGACTTAATGACACCCCTGGAATATAGGGTTATGTTAGCCAGTCTACATTTAAAGGGTGATGCGTTTCAAAGGTATACTCTAAGGTATATAAGGTCCCCTACTAGAAACTGGGCGGAATTCAGAGCTTTGATAGAGACAGCATTTTGACAATCTTTTGTGAGGTTAGTTTGGTATGATCGTTATGTAGAGATTCTAATGAAGCAAAACGCTCATGCTGCAGCTCTAGCTGTAGCTCATGCCTCAACAAATAAGAAAGAGAATCCTTGTGGTTAGGAGGACTCTGAGGAAGATCCCAAAGAGGATAGCGAGGGAGACTCAGACATGGAGATACTAGTCTGACTTAGCAAAAAGGATACACATCATTTTGGCATTATATTGATAAAACAATGGTTAGGATATATCCAAGGAGGAGAACCCAAACCCATAGTTCGGGCTAACTATGTAAAATTCTTTTTCGTAAATGAAAATACCAAGTTAGGACTAATCTTTTTGTGTGTAATTAAGATAACCTAAAATGGAAGTGTAATTGTGCTTGAATGTGAATGAATAAGTCTGGTATTTTATTGTTTCTTCGTCTATTATGTTAGTGGTTACACTTCACATTGTTCTTGATACAACTATTTTCGTGATAATTGGAGTTGTATTACTTCATAAACTTGAATAACTCCCATCACCCAAGCAGTAGGACAAGCAGGACTTGAATTGAGACCTCAATTTGGACAACTCAAGTTGGAGCAAGCTTAAATGCCTACCAAAGCTCAAAGAATTGCATAATAGATTCCTGAAATAAATCAGATAATGAAGGGTCAAGCGGTTCAGATTGAACAAGGTAGAAAAACACATGAGGATGCAGAGATTCACCAAACCCGAATGTTCGAAGCATTGCTACAACAACTCCCGCCAGCACTCAATAATGTTCAGAATAATCCTGGTCAACCTGTGGTTGAAGAACAAGACCAAGAATAGCCATGAGAAGTTCAACAACAAAATCCATCATTCGTGTTTCCTATTGCGGCTCGAAAGAAGCCTATATTTGAGAGATTTGGTAAGCAAAACCCTCCAACTTTTGAGGTGACCACTGACCCATTGGTGGCTGAAGATTGGATCAACATGTTGAAGAAGATTTTTGACTTCATTGAAATCATTGGAAAGGAGAAGGTGATTTGCGTAGTCTATACGCTTAGCAAGATGTTAGAATTTAATGGGATGCGGAAAAGAAAAGTTGTGCAGTTGCGGAGACGCAATCAAGCACAAAGTAAGTGAGTTTGCTAATCTGAAGCAAGGTTCAATATATTTACTAGAGCATGTAAGAAGTTTGATTAGATGGCCTGATTTGCAACAGATCTAGTGAGTACCGTAGCTGGCAAGATGTGGAAATTTATGAAGGGACGTAAGGGAGACATAGTAAAGTTTGAGGACACTAGAAAGACTGGTCCATAATTATATGTTGAGGCGATAAAACAAGATATTTTTTCAAGAATCGTGTGTTGTAATGGATAAAAGAAAAGCACATAAACTAGATGAAAGAAAGAAAAATACTAATAGTTCTGGACAATTTTAGTTTAGCCGAATCATACTACGAGGGATATTCAGTCCTAAGTTCAACCAGAACCCAGGAAGACAAGGTTATCAGGGAAACTCAAGACCGACTAATAGCTAAACCAACATTAGAATGGAACGACTTTCCAATCTAGAAACGACTAGTTTCAACAAAAAAAGGGACGACCTTCCATTTTACATCAAATGTAGCTGATGCCATCAGGGTGACTGTAATTTGAGGGAGTGCTTTACTTTTGGCATGCTGAGACATTACTCCAGAGATTTCCCAAACTTAGGCACGAATGATTGGAACGATAAGAAAAAGCATATTGGAACCTCACACGAGTTTATGCCATCACACAAGGTGACAAAGGAGCCAGACCATTTGAGAAGGTTTAGGTCAGATTTTTTATCGCTCGAGCCTATGCATATGCATTAATGGGTACATGATCATGTCCCTTGGACTTACCAATATGCCTGCGACATTCATGGATCTCATGAATCTGGTATTTCATGAGTATCTAGATAAGTACATCACCATTTTTATTGATGACGATTTGATATATTTGAGAAGCTTGGAAAAGCATGCAACGCATCTAGAGATGGTTCTGCAATGTTTGCGGGAACAAAAGTTGTATGCAAAATTCTCAAAGTCTGAATTATGGTATGAAAAAGTGAACTTCAAGGACATATATTATCAGGAGACAGAATATCAGTGGATCTTACCAAGATCGAGGCTGTGAACCATAGGCAACCTCCATTGAATGTCCGTGAAGTTAGGAGCTTTCTTGGACTAACAAGATATTACAGGAGATACGTGGAAGAATTTTCCAAAATAGTCACACCTATGAAGTTTGAATGGACAGACAAGTGCGAGAAGAGTTTTCAGGACATGAAAACTTGGTTGAAAACTGCCCTAGTACTAACTATCCTTAATTGTATGGAGGGATACACAATTTACATTGATTCATTAGGGCAGGGACTGGGAGCACTAACATGGCAAGATGATTGTTTACACATTATGATAATTGAAGAACTATCCTATGCATGATTTGGAGCTAGCGTCAGTGGTGTTCGCGGTCAAAATCTAGAGACATTACTAGTATGGGATACACTGCGACATTTATACCGACCACAAAAGCTTAAAATAATTTTGTTGGGATTTGTGGCCTTAAAGCGTATTTTTATATGAATGATTACTTTGAATTAAATAAAATTAATATTTTACACTCATATTTGTATTTAATTATACATGTCATTGATCATGAAGATCAAATATTATTTATGTTGACTTGAAGTATATGTATAATGATATATATACAAGAGGATTTAATTCAAGATAATAACATAAAATTTTTATGTAATTGCTAAATAAAGTGGGAGTCTTATTTATAAATATTATGAGTATGGTTTATCTTCTGTTTAAGACAAAGCAGTTTATCCGGACTATTTTGTGTAACAACACATAGCGATAGAAGTACAATATACAATATAGATTAAATTGGACTGGGACACGATGAAAGAAAGAACCATTGATATTCTCCGTTAAAATATAAAAGTTTAACATTCATCAATCGATGGTCGTTTGAGATTTGACCTCATTTACGAAGTGAAAAATGAACTCCTCTTTGTGCTTTTATAACTTTTAACTTAACGATTAAGGTTCAATATAAGTAATTATGAATTCCTGATTTCTTGGAATCATAGAACTGCAAGTGGCCGGGAACATACTTCAAAGATATAGAATCTACTCCTTACTTAAATAAAAGCAGCTTAGTTGTTTATTTTAGTGTTGATTCTGTTGATATTTTTATCATGTTATTGGCAGTGCAACGGAAGCATGAGATCACATTTCAATGCGAAAATAAAAATTGTTAAAGCATAAGAATGAATCTGTAACGACCCAAATTCGCTAATAAGGCTTAAGGGCCTTGATTAGCGTGCCAGGAGGGCATGATGGGATTGATGTGTGATTTTAATTATTTAAATGCATGGTTATGATTTAAAGCATGTTATATGACTATTTGTTTATCTGAGATGCATGACTATGTAAGTTAGTGTGCATGTAGGCCCGGATCGTGTTAGAAGGGCATAATTGTAATTTTGGCCATGATTGGGCGTAACTGTATTGATATGTGTTGATTGTTGAGGCCACAGTGGTATGTGGATGTATCTGTGCTTTGTGACTCGAGGCGATCCCAATGAGCAGGCTAGCGGAAAGTGTTGACAGGAATTTATACCCAGCTCGGGGCGAGCCTGGGGGTATAAGCAGGAATTCAGAGAAATGGATTGAGATTTATTTTGATGATGGGGGATAATTATTTGGTGATTTATCAGGTATTGGGAAGCAACGGGAAAATATTAGAGACACTTGAAGATTAGCGGGAATTGGGTGAATGACTAAAATGGCCCTACTTGAACAAAAAGGATTTAGAATTTATAGGGAGGGCGTTTTGGTCATTTGGCTTTTGGAGATAGGTTTTTATAAGGCTTTATAGAGAGAGGGAATGCTGAAAGAAAAAGAAAAGAAAGAAGAAGGAAAGAAAGAAAAGAGGGAAAAACAGGTGGGTTTTCTCAAGGAACGGTTTGTGCGTTCTTGCACTGTTCCTCTCCGTTTTTCTTGGGGAAAAGCTCGGTGGAGAGTAAGGGTAGGCTGAGCATCAAGGATCTTGGGTTAGACTTGAAGATTTGGCAAGAACACATCAATGTTTGAGGTAAGTTTTAGAGATTTTCGGTTTTAAGGGTTTTGATGGTTTGAGCTGTGTTTTGAGCTGGATTGATGGGAATCTCAGGGGATTTCTGGGCAAGCTTTGAGGGAGAGCAAGCTAAGGAGGCCTAGGGTTGATTCAAGGTCGAAATTTGCAGCAATGGTATGATTTCTAAGACTTTATCTTTGTGGTTTGCATGAATTTCTGGTTTAGGGTTGTTCATGGTAGATTTTGAGATTTGGGATAAATGATCTTGGGATTTGAGGATTTGGGATGCTTGGGATGAATGGAGAGTGTTCATAAGCTTGATTTTGAGTTTGGTAAAGATTTGGGGAAGTTTGGTTTGAGATTGGGTGAAAGAAATCGCAGAAATGCGATTTTGGGATTTCTGGGCTGCAACTAGCGCTACAGCGCTAGTCAGTGGGCGCTGTAGCGCTAGTCCCTATTTCTGGAGGGGTGTTCTGCTTGTAGCGCTACAGCGCCTTCTTTAGAGCGCTGTAGCGCTGCACTGTTCACAGAGGGGAATTTTTGAGTTTTGATGATGGATTTTGACCTAGGGTTCGGGGCTTGTTTCCGCCACTTTGTTTTGGGGATTTGGGACTTCCCGGGGGCTCGGGATTGGTCCCGAGGCTAGGTATTCGGACTTGGGGTTCGGTGTTGACTTTGACCTATGTTTGTGCCTAGGTGTGCGCTAAGGCTCGGGTGGGATCGTGCTCAAGGGGTCAGGTGATCTAAGCTATTGATTGGAAAGGTAAGAAAACTATAACACCTGAGGTTAGGGCATGGCCCCAGATTGTATTATGTGCAAATGTTTAAACCTTAAATGAATCATGATGTGTGTGAATGATTATTTCGAATGTACTATATGTGTGATTATGATGAAATGAGCGGCAAGGGCCGAGTACGGCGTAAGCCGGGGCGGCCGTGGGCCGAAAGTAACACCTAGCACATGGGATGCTATAATCAGGGCGGGGCCCGGTGGATACATGTGTTTGCTTAGTCTAAATGGTTGACTTATTTATTTGTGGATTATCTGTTATGATAAAACTGTATACATTGCATATGTTATGTTCTGCATGAGTTTTCTTGCTGGGCTTCGGCTCACGGGTGCTCTGTGTTGCAGGTAAGGGCAATGACTGAGTCAACCAACCATGAGTACGGAGAGCGTGAAGCGACGTGTACATGTTTGGTCTGCCCGACTGCTTTGGTTGGGGGTTTATTCGAAAATGGCTGTAATAATCTATGATTTTATGATTTCTCAACTGTAACCTTATTTCAAGATGTAATTAGTTTTCAAACCTTATTTTGGGATCCCAAATGTTTAATAATAGAAGTTTTAATGAAATGACGCATTTTCAAAGATTACAGCCTTAACTTTTAATTAGTCACACTTTTGTTTCAAAACCTCGGTTAGCGAGTCCATTGCACACTGTTTTGTCTTAAAAACTCACTTAGTAACGGCTCTAAGGAAGTAGGGCGTTACCACTTGGTATCAGAGCGAGCCAAGGTTTATTGGTTCTGGAGATCGACCGAACATGTACGCTCGCTGTCAGTGACAAGCTCGACTCAGGGTTGGTTGGTGTGATTAATTGACATGTCTGAATATATGTTGAATGCCCTGTTTGCCTGCTTATTTATATGGAGCATGAGGAATGAGATGACATATGCATGAGATACTGATAGGGCCTGGCCCTTGACTGTTGCATGTTGAGATCAATGTGTGCTAAATAACATTGTTATGCATGTGGATGAAAATTGGCATAATGGTTCGCATATTGAGCGTATGTGGTTAGTTTTCTGAATTAAATTCATATGTTATATCCGTTTATTAGCTTGTATGAAGCATGATGAGCATGGATATACTTAGTGATGTTAAACCTGGTAGCTAAATGTATATCATTGTGGATTTGAACTAGTATATGCTTGTGTGTGCATTATACCTGTGGATATTTGGACCTAGTGGTGGTTTGGTTCAGAGTAGGAACCACAGAGTTCAGGAGTTGGTCGGTTTTGACAGATGAACTCGAGTTGTCGGTTCCTAGAAGGGTTTGGGGACCTGATATTGTGTTGAAAAAGGGGTTTCTAGATGTAAGTTGGAGTTGAGATCTCCAGTTATCCCTGGAAGCAGCAGCGGAGGGTCACTAGGGTGTGAGTAAGCTGCGGAGTTTGTTAGTTGAGATGGGATGGGAGAACAGCGGATTTCTCTGGGGAAATGGCTGATTTAGATGTTTTAACAGTAAGGTTACCGGTGATGGTTTACTGTGAGGTATGGACAGATAAGAGTACTATATGAAAGGCGTATAGGATGTTATCCTCTAGAGTTGAGGAAGGTATGAGCTGACAAGGAATTTATCAATAAATGAGCTGAGTTAATTCCACCCTTGGTTAAGAGGACGAGAGATCCTGATTAGAGGGTTATGTTAAATGTTGAGGTAGAGGGATGCCTGGAATTGGTACTCGGGCTGAGGTACTGGCTTAATGGGTTGGAAAGAACCTAGATGATGAATGGTTAGAAGAGATTTTAAAGACATGATTTGAACTGTGGAGACTGGTGGACTTATAAGTTTGGTTCGGACTGTTGGGGGTAACAACAGCGTAGATCGATGGGTGTGGTGATTTGGGTAATTCATGTCGGAAAGTTATACTGATGGATGTATCCTGAATTGATGGCGACCCATTTAAGGATTTGAGATCGGGAATGGTCTAAGGTATTTGGGCTGCGCTGAGGTATGAGGCTATCGTCTGTATGTGGATGGCGGAGAGGGCCATGATGTCGAGGAACTGATGGTTGATGATTAGAACATGAGTGCTAGAGCCGCAAGGGCAGTGCTTCCTTTGATGGAATTAGTAAGGATAGATTCGGGAAAATCAAGTTAAAAGAACCCCGGATAGGGTTGTGGCTTCTGTAATTGCCAAGAAAGGGGAGAGGTCTGGGTGAAAGGATGGTACTGCTATTTGATAGAACGCAGCAAGGTTGGATTCATGATTGTCGAGGTAGAAGGACCCCAGACAGTGCTTGGGCACCTAATTTGAGATTTGAAAGAAGCTTGATTGCTAAGGTGGTTGTCGAGCTGGCGACAGGAACCAGGGAGGTTAGTTAGTATGCGCTTGGGGGAGAGGATGCCACCTGAGAGGAGGTCAGGTGAGGACTTCTGCATAGAATGACTCGATATGTTGGGATGGATTTCCCCTGGTGAGGGAACGGAGAACCAGAGTGCAGCGATGCATTCAAAGTTCGAGGCTGAGTCCTCAAGGGTGAGTATTTAACTGAATGGTTATGCTATGATTGCGTAACGAACTAGAAGGACTCGGTGTTCTGAATGTCCCGAGTGGGAGTTGGACATAGAGAGGTCGACTCAAAGGTGCCATTTGAGAGGCCGAGGACAGTAATACTTATTGGGAAGGAATTAGAGACTCTGGCAGACGGATTGTAGAGGATCTCATCTGGAGTACGTAAAGGAGACAGAGCTGACCAGTGGGAAAGTTATGTGAGTATGCAAAGAAAGATTTAGGGAATACTTCAAGGTCAGACTACAGATAGGTTGGTATAGGGGATGTTGTAGAAGACGGTTTTGGCCGACAGAAAGTCTATTGAAGCAATCGAAGAAATTTGATCTTGGATTAGCCAGAGTGTTATACTGCGGAGATTGCTAGTATCGTCGGGTTAGGACGAAAAGTACAATGTTGGATACAAGATGGGACGATGTCCCCAAGAGTTGATCTACGACCTGATTATTGCCAGTTGGAAACCAAGGATAAAGACTTTTCGTGAATTGATTAGGTTGCACCGGGCAGGGTGTGAGGAATTGGTAACAAGGATTCTGGAACGGTTCAAGCTGCAGCAGCACAGGTAAGTTCTTTAGACAGAGAATGCATGAACGGTGTGGGCAAGTTCCCTTCAAGTTCACGAGCAGTACATATGGATTACTCCCAGACAGAAATGGTGAGCAAGTGACTATGCGAAAGACGTTTGTACCCAGAAGGCGAAGTCACAGGTAAGGTTCTACGGAGTGTTAGTTTGGATGTCGTCAGGAGTTCTCAGATTACGGCTGCAAGAAGAAAGGACAGGTAAGAGAAGAATTGATCTGAAGCCGCAAAGAAGCTAATGATGGGCGTCTGAAGAATTGAAAGCATAACAAGATTGGTAAGCGCGTCATCTATTGCACAAGCATCTCCGGGGACAACTACATCAGAGATGAGGAGGACAGTAAAACTTGAGGTTAGACGGACTGAATGTGTCGAATCAGAAAGAAATTCAGAAGACAAGGTAAGAATTGATTAATATCTGGGAATGCTGTAATGCGTGTGTGTTATGGTTAAGTCGACTGTTGTGCATGGCATAAGGTACTTAAGTCTAGGGTATTAGTAAGAAAGGTTATCGTGAGACACAGATGTGGTGAAAAGTAATAGACGGATGATCAGTGTTTGAATCCTCGATTAAGCGAGGGGAGATTTAAATGGAGACGGAACTCCTAGCTGGGAGGCGTGTGTCAGTCGGCGAATAACGCCATAGATTGTGATGGAGGATATAAGGCAACGAATGAGATTGGCGTAACGTTAGTAGGTTTGATTAGCTGGTGAGAGTCACTGAGCTATGGAATCCAAAGTGTCGGCTTGGGTCGAAGCAGGGAAGAACCCTGCTAAGGTGGTGCAAGTTAGGATACCAGGAATGGATGAAGGATCCAATTAGATTTGGTTTATGAATGAGAATTCTGAATGGACATTATTCCACCTCCTAGGGTACGTCGTACCGGGAGGGTCGAGCGGGTGCCGGAATATAGCATTTTCCTTTGGACCCTGAGGGGTTAGGTGATGTGGTAGTGTATCATGGGAATAGACCACTTTAGACCCTGAGTAAATTGTTTGAGCATGAAAAGTTTTAACTCAGTTGAGGGAGTTAATGTTGTTGGGTCAAGTGAACTGGTTTCGAGATAGAACGTCGATGATACTGAATTGAGGCCTTATGATATTTTAAATTTTGGAATGGGTCTAGAGAACGAAAAAGAACAGAGTGGAAATCAGGAATTATCAGTTGATTGCAAGTGGAATGGCAGCCTGAAAGTTATCGGATATCTAAAGAATTAAGCGCTGAGTAGGCGAATACTTGAGGTATTAAGGGAAGTGTAATCCCTGACGAGTTAGTCGTTGTGGCAGTTATTGGTGTCTTGTTAATGTAACGCATAGTGAATACTACGGTTTGGCTTTAGTTCAGAGAGAAAGCCAAAGAGGTCGTTGAAACTTCTCAAGGCAGGGGTGTCTGCCTATTTGAAAGAATAAAGAGCTGGTAAATTGTTAAATGTTGAGGAAATAAAGTTCCGGAAGGAAAGAGTTGCGTCTCTGCGTAATAACAGACGAGGATCTGTAAGGTGTTCAGAGAAAGAAGGGAGAGTTCTGATTCCTATTTCAACATGAAATTCAGAAGTTGTACTAAGGGTTAGGCCGGCGGGGCCTACAAGCTGATCCCACCTAGTAGAGGTGATGACTTTTGAGTATCTCTGGAATCAAGAATAAGACAGTGAAGTGGTCATTATAACCTAGGCAGACCCTGGGCTTCGGCAGGGTTGCGGTGTAACGAGAGGCTATCAAGAGTATGGCTATTAGACAAGATCTTGTGGGGAAAAATTGTTACTCTTGTAAGAGTGTGGTTGAAAAGTAAAGTAAAGGCGGTGGACCTTGGAAGTATGGTCAGAGTTGCGGGTTTACAGACTGATAGGTTGGATAAATTTCGAGGACGAAATTTTAATGAGGAGGGAATAGTTGTAACGACCCAAATTCGCTAATAAGGCTTAAGGGCCTTGATTAGCGTGCCAGGAGGGCATGATGGGATTGATGTGTGATTTTAATTATTTAAATGCATGGTTATGATTTAAAGCATGTTATATGACTATTTGTTTATCTCAGATGCATGACTATGTAAGTTAGTGTGCATGTAGGCCCGGATCGTGTTAGAAGGGCATAATTGTAATTTTGGCCATGATTGGGCGTAACTGTATTGATATGTGTTGATTGTTGAGGCCACAGTGGTATGTGGATGTATCTGTGCTTTGTGACTCGAGGCGATCCCAATGAGCAGGCTAGCGGAAAGTGTTGACAGGAATTTATACCCAGCTCGGGGCGAGCCTGGGGGTATAAGCAGGAATTCAGAGAAATGGATTGAGATTTATTTTGATGATGGGGGATAATTATTTGGTGATTTATCAGGTATTGGGAAGCAACGGGAAAATATTAGAGACACTTGAAGATTAGCGGGAATTGGGTGAATGACTAAAATGGCCCTACTTGAACAAAAAGGATTTAGAATTTATAGGGAGGGCGTTTTGGTCATTTGGCTTTTGGAGATAGGTTTTTATAAGGCTTTATAGAGAGAGGGAATGCTGAAAGAAAAAGAAAAGAAAGAAGAAGGAAAGAAAGAAAAGAGGGAAAAACAGGTGGGTTTTCTCAAGGAACGGTTTGTGCGTTCTTGCACCGTTCCTCTCCGTTTTTCTTGGGGAAAAGCTCGGTGGAGAGTAAGGGTAGGCTGAGCATCAAGGATCTTGGGTTAGACTTGAAGATTTGGCAAGAACACATCAATGTTTGAGGTAAGTTTTAGAGATTTTCGGTTTTAAGGGTTTTGATGGTTTGAGCTGTGTTTTGAGCTGGATTGATGGGAATCTCAGGGGATTTCTGGGCAAGCTTTGAGGGAGAGCAAGCTAAGGAGGCCTAGGGTTGATTCAAGGTCGAAATTTGCAGCAATGGTATGATTTCTAAGACTTTATCTTTGTGGTTTGCATGAATTTCTAGTTTAGGGTTGTTCATGGTAGATTTTGAGATTTGGGATAAATGATCTTGGGATTTGAGGATTTGGGATGCTTGGGATGAATGGAGAGTGTTCATAAGCTTGATTTTGAGTTTGGTAAAGATTTGGGGAAGTTTGGTTTGAGATTGGGTGAAAGAAATCGCAGAAATGCGATTTTGGGATTTCTGGGCTGCAACTAGCGCTACAGCGCTAGTCAGTGGGCGCTGTAGCGCTAGTCCCTGTTTCTGGAGCGGTGTTCTGCTTGTAGCGCTACAGCGCCCTCTTTAGAGCGCTGTAGCGCTGCACTGTTCACAGAGGGGAATTTTTGAGTTTTGATGATGGATTTTGACCTAGGGTTCGGGGCTTGTTTCCGCCACTTTGTTTTGGGGATTTGAGACTTCCCGGGGGCTCGGGATTGGTCCCGAGGCTAGGTATTCGGACTTGGGGTTCGGTGTTGACTTTGACCTATGTTTGTGCCTAGGTGTGCGCTAAGGCTCGGGTGGGATCGTGCTCAAGGGGTCAGGTGATCTAAGCTATTGATTGGAAAGGTAAGTAAACTATAACACCCGAGGTTAGGGCATGGCCCCAGATTGTATTATGTGCAAATGTTTAAACCTTAAATGAATCATGATGTGTGTGAATGATTATTTCGAATGTACTATATGTGTGATTATGATGAAATGAGCGGCAAGGGCCGAGTACGGCGTAAGCCGGGGCGGCCGTGGGCCGAGTACGGCGTAAGCCGGGGCGGCCGTGGGCCGAGTACGGCGTAAGCCGGGGCGGCCGTGGGCCGAGTACGGCGTAAGCCGGGGCGGCCGTGGGCCGAAAGTAACACCTAGCACATGGGATGCTATAATCAGGGCGGGGCCCGGTGGATTCATGTGTTATGCTATAATCAGGGCGGGGCCCGGTGGATACATGTGTTTGCTTAGTCTAAATGGTTGACTTATTTATTTGTGGATTATCTGTTATGATAAAACTGTATACATTGCATATGTTATGTTCTGCATGAGTTTTCTTGCTGGGCTTCGGCTCACGGGTGCTCTGTGTTGCAGGTAAGGGCAATGACTGAGTCAACCAACCATGAGTACGGAGAGCGTGAAGCGACGTGTACATGTTTGGTCTGCCCGACTGCTTTGGTTGGGAGTTTATTCGAAAATGGCTGTAATAATCTATGATTTTATGATTTCTCAACTGTAACCTTATTTCAAGATGTAATTAGTTTTCAAACCTTATTTTGGGATCCCAAATGTTTAATAATAGAAGTTTTAATGAAATGACGCATTTTCAAAGATTACAGCCTTAACTTTTAATTAGTCACACTTTTGTTTCAAAACCTCGGTTAGCGAGTCCATTGCACACTGTTTTGTCTTAAAAACTCACTTAGTAACGGCTCTAAGGAAGTAGGGCGTTACAGAATCTCTCTAGGAACCATAACTAGAATTGGATCTGTCTCATGCAACGTGAATTTGAATAAAAAGAAAAAAATAAAAAGACCATTTTGTAGATGTAGAACACGTGTAGATCAAACAACGTCTTTGTAACGACCCGAATTTGCTAATCAGGCTTAGGGCCTTGATTAGTGTGCCCGCAGGGCAATAAGTGGTTTAATATGCTTATATGTGAATTTATGTGTATATATGATTATGATGCATGTTGAATTGAGTTAAATGTATATGTGGGCCCCGTCTGGATATTAGGGGCATAAATGTGATAAATGAGATATATGTTGTATATGTGTGATATGTCTATACAGCACAATCCGAGATAGTCCTGGGGAGCGGTTAGCCAGAGAGACACAATGGGGTTGAGATTCGGACTCGGGGCGAGTCAAGGGGTAATTTGGGTATTATTTGAGTTATGGGATTACCGGGACAAAGAAATAAATATTTGGAGATATATTTGAGGATAGAATGCCTAGGCAGGAATATTTGGGGAATTTACCATTTCTGCCCTCTGGGACATTTTGGTACCCCGAGCCTTGTGGTAACCTTTAGACTTAAGTTATATAAAACAAATAAAAGAAAGGAACTGTTTAGAAACCTTGAGAAACCGACCAAAACCTTCTTAGAACTAAAGATAGCTTTAGCTTTCCTCTATCTTTCACTTTCTAAGGTAAAACTCAAGAGGAAACTCAAAGGAAATTCTTGGTGCAAGCTAGCATAAGCAAGGGGATTCAACTGTGTTAACTCAGAAGCTTAAGGCTTGTGGATTAAGGTTCAACATCAGGGGTTTGAATTCAGCAAGAGGTAAGTTTTCCATGGAAGTTATGTTCAAGTTTCAGCTGTGTTTTCATGGTTTGCATGTGGGTAGAATCTAGGCTGTTTTTGGGTGTTCTAGTTGTATTTTGGAGTAGATTTCTGTTGGGTTTTGGTGTTGAAATTAAGCTGGAACGATGGTGTTATTAGTTGGAAATGTTAGCTTGGTTTTGGCAGGAATTGGCTTGAAGGAGGGATGGAAAACTTGTGTAGAAATTTGGGTTCGCTGTATAGCGCCGCGGCCCTAGGAGGAGTGCGCCGCGGCCCGCGTGCGCGCGCTGCCATGGGAGGTTGAGAGAATTCAAGCGCACCGCGGCGCTTGCAGGGCGCGCCGCGGGCCGTGTTGGGGTCAGTGGAGAGCTAGCCTCTGTTTTGAGGCTATCCGAGGCTTTAGTGGGAGGGGCCGCGGCCCTTAGTGCCAGTTTGGATTTTAATGATATTTTAGACTTGGGAACTCAAAGGGTAAGGCTCGGGATGGATTTTATCGTCCGGATTGATAGAATTCAAAGCCCCGGAGGTTACGGTTATGGTTTGAGGTTATTTATTGGGTTAGAATTTGATGGACGATGTTGTTAATGTATTATGTCTAGGTATTCGGCGAGGCTCACATTAACGGATTGTGCTCGGGGCATCGGTGCTCAGGAAGCTCGGAACTCAGGTGAGGAAACCCCTGTTTCCATAGAGCTTATGTGCAGGGCCGAGCCCTATATACTAGAATTGCAGAGCATGGCTCTTTATCTGTTTATGCTTGAATTCTGTGCTTGTTGCTATATCGTGTTTGATATTATATGTGTGATCGGCAAGAGCCGGGAACGGTGTAGACCGGGAACGGCGTGGGGCCGGGAATGGCATCAAGCACGATGAGTGCAAGGCTAAGAACGGCTTGAGGCTGGGAGCGACATTGAGCACGTGGGGTGCAGATTGCCAGGGCGAGACCCTAACAGGATACCTGGGATATCCTAACGGCATGGTCTGCGAACCCAGGGTTTGGTAAACGCCTGGGACGGCTAGGCCGTATGTATTTAGCCAATGGTGGCCTGTTTATATGTTCAATTTATGTATTGCGTATGTTATCTGTTATGGGTTTTCTTGCTGGGCTTCGGCTCATAGATGCTCAGTGGTGCAGGTAAGGGTAAAGAGAAGATCAACCAACCATGAGCATAGCTGGCGTGAGGCAGCGTGTACATGTCCGGCCAGCCTGGCTACCACAGCTAGGGGATTTTGGGAGATGCTTGTAAATGAACTTAGATTTTGTCGTTTAGTCGACTCTGATCAGTTTTGTGTTGTAAATATTTTCTAAACTATGTTTTGGGATCCCAGGTGAAAACTTTTATGATTAGCTATGAAAAACTACTTTCTTCAATGTTTTCTTTTTAATTGTGGCTTAGTTACACGGTTTGACCTAAAACCTCGATTAAAGAGTTGAAAGCACAATTTTAAACTCACTTAGTAATGGCTCTAAGGATTTAGGGCATTACAACTTGGTATCAGAGCGAGCCAAGGTTATTGGTTCTCAAGATTGACCGAACATGTACACACGCAGTCAGTGACAGGCTTAACTCAGGGTCGGTTGGTAAGATTGGTTGGTATGTCTGAATATGTGTTAAAATGCAGTGTATACCTGTTTATTTTGTATAGAGCATGATGATGTAGTTAACATATGCATGATGTTAGGGCATGGCCCGCTGTGTGTTATATGCTATATGATTTGTTTTGTGTGGATTACTGATGTGCCTGGGAGGTGGTTTTGGATGTTGTTATCTTGCCTAATGAGCGGCGTCGTTGGTTGCAGGCATATTTGTTGAGATGCCTCATCAATCAGCTAGACTCCGTGGCAGTAGGGCCGAGGATGACAATCAGGGTCAGAACCCTCCACCTGCCCCACAGAACTGGCAACAGATATTGGCCGAAATGGAGGCCAGACTGCAGAGAACAGAGGAAGAGCTACGACAGATGAGGCAGCAGGCCCCGCCTCAGGTTACTAGGCTGCCAATGCAGCAGGCTGCAGTGCCAGTGCCTGTTCAGTCTACTCTGGAGAATAGGTTGGAACCTTTGTATGAAAGGTTCAGGAAGCAGCAACCTCCTACTTTTGAGGGTGGTTCGGACCCATTGCTGGCAGAGCAGTGGATGAACCTGATTTCCTTGATCTTGGATTTTGTGAGGGTCGAAGGACATGAAAGGGTTGACTGTGCAAGCTATATGCTCAGGGCTGATGCTCGCATTTAGTGGGATGTGGTGAGCCAGCAGAGGAATGTTGCAGTTATGACATGGGAGGAGTTTAAAAGTGTTTTTAACGAGAAATATTACAGTGTGGCAGTGCGAGCTACGAAGGTTGATGAGTTTATCAACCTGACTCAGAATCAATCGACAGTGACAAAGTATGCCATAAAGTTTGATAGATTGGCAAAGTTTGCGCCAGATCTAGTGCCGACAGATGCGGCCAGGAGGGATAAGTTTGTGCGGGGGTTGAATGTTATGATTGCCCGCGATGTGAATATTACCTTGGATCCAGCGATTACCACTTATGGCCAAGCGGTGGATAAGGCCCTTACTGCAGAGAGAGCTGAGGATCAAATATGGAAGGACATCGCTATTAGGCGCGATGCCAAGAGGACAGTGCCTCCTTTTGTTGGGTCCAGTCGGGGAAGTGGCCCCAGTGAGTAGAAAAGAAGAGCTCCAGATTCATTTACTCCTCCTTGTACTGATAGGAGAGTGCGGAGTGCTTTCACCGGCCATCAGGGAGGCAGTGATAATTGGAGGAGTTTCCTTATGTGTCCACGGTGCAGGCGTCGACACCAGGGTGAGTGCAGGATCAGGGCCTGCTTTGTTTGTGGGAGTGCCAGCCATTTGAAGAGGGATTGCCCTCAAGTTAAGAAGGAGGAGCAGAAGCAGAGTGACAGTCTTGCTCCTGCCAGGGTATTCACTTTGACACAGACTGAGGCGGAGGCTAGCCCCTCAGTGGTGACAGGTCAGATCTCTAGTGCTGGTTCTTTGTATACTGCATTGTTTGATTCAGGGGTTACCCATTCATTTGTATCTGCTAGAGTGATAGATCAGCTTTGTAGACCTAGTGGTGTGTATGCTAGGGGATTTCAGACTTTGTTGCCAACAGGAGAGTTGGTAGTCTCTAGGAAGTGGATTAGGGCATTGCCTGTGGAGGTAGATGGTAGGGAATTGTTTGTTGATTTGATTGAGTTAGAGATGGATGATTTTGACATGATCTTGGGAATGGATTGGCTATCCAAGTATGGGGCAACAATAGACTGCAGGCGCAGGATGGTGACTTTTGAACCGGAAGGGGAGATTCCCTTTGTGTTTGTGGGGACAGTTAGTGGACCGCGTATATCGATGATTTCAGCCTTATGGTCTAGGGACCTGACGCAGAAAGGTTGCATAGGATTCCTGGCAAGTGTTGTGGATACTTCTAGGGTGGTGCCGGTTGGACCGGGTGAGACAAGGGTGGTGTGTGAGTTTCCGGAGTTGTTTCCAGCGGATCTACCAGGGTTGCCGCCTCAAAGGGAGATTGATTTTGTTATAGAGTTGATACCAGGAGTGGAGCCAGTATTTAGGACACCTTATAGAATGGCTCCGACGGAGTTAAAGGAGTTGAAGATTCAGCTGCAGGAGTTGCTTGATTTGGGGTTCATTAGACCGAGTTTCTCGCCGTGGGGTGCTCCAGTGTTGTTCGTTAAGAAGAAGGATGGGTCCCTTAGGATGTGTATTGATTACAAGGAGCTGAATAAGTTAACCATTAAGAATAAGTATCCACTACCTAGGATCGACGATTTGTTTGATCAGCTATAGGGAAGAATAGTATTCTCCAAGATAGATCTCTGATCAGGTTACCATCAGCTAAGGATTAAAGAGGAGGACATACCAAAGACCGCTTTCCGAATGAGATATGGACACTATGAATTCCTGGTCATGTCCTTTGGATTAACCAATGCTCCAGCAGCTTTTATGGATATGATGAATAGAGTTTTCAAGGACTATCTGGATAAGTTTGTGATCGTGTTCATCGACGATATCTTGGTGTACTCTCAGACAGAGATGGAACACGAGCAGCATCTGCGATTGGTACTACAGCGGTTGAGGGAGCATAAGTTGTATGCTAAGTTCAGTAAGTGTGAGTTTTGGTTGCCACAAGTTACATTTCTGGGCCATATCGTTAGTAAGGAGGGGATTCTGGTTGACCCAAGCAAGATTGAGGCGGTCAGAGATTGGCCTAGACCAAGTAATGTTCCTGAGGTTAGAAGCTTTCTGGGTTTGGCAGGGTACTATCAGCGATTTGTTGAGGGGTTCTCCAGAATAGCTACGCCATTGACAAAGCTGACAAAGAAGAAGACCAGGTATGTCTGGAGGGACAGATGTGAGAACAGTTTTAAGGAACTTAAGCGGCGATTGATTACTGCGCCAGTACTTAGCTTGCCGACAGAGAATGAAAAGTTTGTGGTCTGCTGTGATGCATCTAGGCAGGGTTTGGGGTGTGTGCTGATGCAAGTTGGCAAGGTGATAGCCTATGCATCAAGGCAGTTAAAGGAGTATGAGCAGAGGTATCCTACACATGACCTTGAGTTAGCAGCAGTGGTGTTTGCACTTAAGATTTGGAGGCATTAGCTTTATGGTGAGAAGTGCGAGATTTATACCGACCATAAGAGCCTAAAGTATTTCTTTACCCAGAAGGACTTGAATATGTGCCAAAGGCGGTGGCTGGAGTTGGTTAAGGATTATGATTGTGATATCCTTTACCATCCTAGGAAGGCTAATGTTGTGGCAGATGCATTGAGTCGGAAGGGCCCAGGACAGTTCTTTAGCTCAAGGCAGATATCTGACAAGTTAGCTAAGGAGATGACCAGAGCGGGTATAGAGTTGGTGGTTGGACAATTAGCCAACATCACTCTTCAGTCTACACTCCTTGAGAGAATCAAGGAAGCACAGGAGAAAGATTCTCTGCTGCGAAGTCATAGAGAGAGTGCCTTAGTCGGAGCGACAAAGGACTTCTCCATTTCAGAGATGGGATTACTGAAGTATAAGGGTTGGATCTGTGTTCCGATGGATTCTGATCTCCGGCGAGAGATCTTGGATGAATCGCATACCACTCCCTATTCTTTGCACCCGGGTACAACGAAGATGTATCAGGACTTGAAAGTTTTATATTGGTGGTCGGGCATGAAGATGGATGTGGTAGAGTATGTGGCTAGGTGCTTAACTTGTCAGCAGGTTAAGGCTAAGCACCAGAGGCCCGTGGGGTTATTGCAGCCTTTGGGGATTCCAGAATGGAAGTGGGAAGATATTACTATGGATTTTGTGGTTGGTTTACAGAGAACTGTGGGACAGCATGACTCTGTCTGGGTGATTGTGGATAGGTATACCAAATCCGCCCACTTCTTGCCTATTAGGACAACTTATACTGTAGAGCAGTACGCTGAGTTGTATGTAAAGGAGATTGTTCGACTTCATGGGGCTCCAAGGTCGATAGTGTCGGACAGAGACCCCACCTTCACTTCCAAGTTTTGGGAGAGTTTGCAGAAGGCTATGGGCACGCAGTTACGGTTTAGTACCGCTTATCATCCTCAGATGGATGGGCATTCTGAGAGGACGATTCAGATATTGGAGGATCTCCTGCGAGCCTGTGTGCTTGACTTTGGGGGATCGTGGAGTAGGTATCTTCCTTTAATCGAATTCTCGTACAACAACAGTTATCAAGCGACCATTGGTGTGGCTCCATACGAGATGTTTTATGGAAGAAAGTGTCGATCACCTATTCATTGGGATGAGACAGGTGAGAGAAGGTATTTGGGTCCAGAGATGGTTCAGAGGACCAATGAGGCAGTTGAGAAGATCAGAGCGCGTATGCTTGCCTCCCAGAGTCGACAAAAAAGTTATTCAGACCTGAGACGTAGGAGCGTGGAGTTTCAGGTGGGTGATCATGTGTTCCTTAGGGTTTCACCCATGAGGGGTGTGAAACGATTTGGCGTTCGGGGTAAGTTGAGCCCCAGGTTTGTTGGTCCCTTCGAGATACTGGAACGAGTTGGAGAGGTAGCTTACAGGTTAGCGATGTGTAACGCCCTACTACCTTAGAGCCGTTACTAAGTGAGTTTAAAATGGAAATAGTGCAACTAACTGACTCTATGAGGTTTCTAAAACCAAAAGTGTGACTAAACCAGAGTTTAACGCTATACTCTTTGAAAATGTTTAGTTTCATTGAAAACATTAAGTATCAAACATCTGGGATCCCAAAAATAAGGTCTACAAAATAATTACAACTCAAAAATAGATTTACACCAGGTTAACTATCAAAAAATAAGTTAATACAGCCATATACGAAATGCCCCCAACCAAAGCAGTCGGGCAGGCCGAACATGTATGCGCCGCCCCCACGCTCTCCATACTCATGGCCGGTTGACTGACTCCTTGCTTTTACCTGCCACACAGAGCACCCGTGAGCCGAAGCCCAGCAAGAAAACTCATACAGTATATAACATATGCATAGAATATAGCTGACATATAATCCACTGATAAATAGGAAAAAACCATTAGACTGGACAAGCACGGCCATGCCGCCCCAGAGGCCTTACCAAAGCCTGGGGTATCGGTCCTTACCATAAGGATAACTCATGTATCCATTGGGTCCCACCCTGGCTATAAGCACTCCATGTGCTAAGTGTTACTTCCGGCCCCAAGGCCGTTCTCGGCCTTCGCCGCACTCGGCCTTAGCCGTTCGTTTCATTATAATCACACATATAGTACATTTCGAAATAATCATTCAAACATATAATAATTAATTTAAGGTTATACATTTGCACATAATACAATCTAGTGCCATGCCCTGCAATAACACTGTGGGCCCATGCCCTGTTCTCGGGTGTTACGGCTTTCTTACCTTTCAATTCGATAGCTTTGATCACCTGACTCCTCGAGCACGATCCTACTCGAGCCCTAGCACTCACCTAAACAAAATCCATAATTCAAAGTCATCACCAAACCTCAAGTCCAAAACCTAGCCTCGGGACTAATCCCGAGCCCCCGGGAAGTCCTAGATCCCCAAAACAAGGTGGTGGAATCGAGCCCCGAACCCTAGGTCAAAATCCCTCAACAAAAGCCCAAAAACCCCTTTCTGTGAACAAAGCAGCGCTACATCGCTCTTAAGAGGGCGCTGTAGCGCTACAAGCAGAACAACACATCCCCAGAAACAGGGCCTAGCGCTACAGCGCCCAAAGACTAGCGCTGTAGCGCTAGTTGCAGACAGGCCACACCCAAAAATCTTTTTCTGCGATTTCCTTCAACCATTTCAACCCCAAAGTTGTTCAAATCTTTCCCAAACCCAAAAAAAAACTTATCAACACCTCACATTCATCCCAAGCATCCCAAGAACTCATAACCCAAGCTCAAGCAACCCAAAACTCAAGATCTACCACAATGAACCCTAAACCCAAAAATTCAATCAAACATCAAAGTTAAGGACTTAGAAATCATACCGTGGATGGAAATTCGACCTTGAGTTGAACCCTAAACCTCCTTAGCTTGATCCTTCTAAATCTTGGCCTGATTTCCCCAAAAATCCCCATCTATTTAGCTCAAATACACAGCTCAAACCAGTCAAACCCTAAAACTGAAATTTCTAGAAACTTACCTCAAATTTCTGATGTGTTCTTGCTAATCCCTTGCCAATCTTCAAGTCTAGCTTAGGATCCTTGATGCTCAGCTTACCCTAGCTCACCACTGAGCTTAGCTCCAAGAAAAATGAAGGGAAATGGTGGGAGAACCACAAACCGATCCTTTGAAACAAAACCCCTCTGTTTTTTTTTCTCTCTTTTCCTTTTTCTTCCTTCTTTCTTTCTTTTCTCAGCCTTATAACTTTATTCTACCAATTCCACAAAGCATAAAGCTCCCTTTAACTTATCTCTAAAAAGCCTAAAGACCAAAATTCCCTCCATATTAAATCTAACCCTTTTGTCCATGTAGGGCCATTTTAGTCATTTTACCCAATTCCCACTAATTCCTCGAGTGTCTCTAATAATTTCCCGCTTGCTACCCAATACCTGATTAATCACCAAATATATATATATATCCCTCACCATCAAGATTTACCTCAATATATTTTTCCAAATTCCCAATTAAACTCCCCAGGCTTAACCCAAGCCGGGTATAAATTCCCGCTTTGACTTTTCCGCTAACCTGCTCATTCTAGGATCATCTCGAGTCACAGATCACAGATATCAACACAGTCATGCCCAAAATGGCCAAATTACAATTATGCTCTTTCTAAGATAATCAGGTCTACCTGCATACTAATTCACATAGCCATGCATCTCAAATAATCAAATAGTCATATAACATGCATTAAATCATAATCATGCATTTAACTCATTAAAGTCACACACAAAATCCCATTATGCCCTCCAGGCACACTAATCAAGGCCCTTAAGCCTTATTAGTGAATTTGGGTCGTTACACGATGCTTCCAGCTTTATCGGGGGTTCATGATGTATTTCATAATCTATGCTCCGGAAGTATATGTTAGATTCGACGCATGTCTTGAGTTTTGAGAACTTGGAGCTTGATCAGGATTTATCCTATGAAGAAAATCCAGTTCAGATTCTTGACCGAAAAGATAAGGTCTTGGGAACAAGACCATCGCCTTAGTGAAAGTGCTGTGGAGAAACAACAAGGTTGAGGAGGCGACGTGGGAACTTGAGTCAGAGAAGAGGGAGCGGTACCCCGAGTTGTTCAGGTAATTTCGAGGACGAAATTTCTATAAGGAGGGGATAGTTGTAACAACCCGAATTTGCTAATCAGACTTAGGGCCTTGATTAGTGTGCCCGGAGGGCAATAAGTGGTTTAATATGCTTATATGTGAACTTATGTGTATATATGATTATGATGCATGTTTAATTGAGTTAAATGTGCATGTGGGCCCCGTCTGGATATTAGGGGCATAAATGTGATAAATGAGATATATGTTGTATATGTGTGATATGTCTGTACAGCACGATCCGAGACCGTCCTGGGGAGCGGTTAGCCAGAGAGACCCAACGGGGTTGAGATTCGGACTCGGGGCGAGTCGAGGGGTAATTCGGGTATTAGTTGAGTTATGGGATTATCGGGACATAGAAATAAATATTTGGAGATATATTTGAGGATAGAATGCCTAGGCGGGAATATTTGGGGAATTTACCATTTTTGCCCTCGGGGACGTTTTGGTACCCCGAGCCTTGAGGTAACCTTTAGACTTAAGTTATATAAAATAAATAAAAGGAAGGAACTGTTTAGAAACCTTGAGAAACCGACCCATACCTTCCTAGAACTGAAGATAGCTTTAGCTTTCCTCTCTCTTTCACTTTCTAAGGTAAAACTCAAGAGGAAACTCAATGGAAATTCTTGGTGCAAGCTAGCATAAGCAAGGGGATTCAACTGTGTTAACTCAGAAGCTTAAGGCTTGTGGATTAAGGTTCAACATCAGGGGTTTGAATTCAGCAAGAGGTAAGCTTTCCATGGAAGTTATGTTCAAGTTTCAGCTGTGTTTTCAAGCTTTTCATGTGGGTAGAATCTAGGCTATTTTTGGGTGTTCTAGTTGCATTTTGGAGTAGATTTCTATTGGGTTTTGGTATTGAAATTAAGCTGGAATGATGGTGTTATTAGCAGGGAATGTTAGCTTGGTTTTGGTAGGAATTGGCTTGAAGGAGGGATGGAAAACTGGTGTAGAAATCTGGGTTCGTTGTATAGCGCCACGGCCCTAGGAGGGGTGCGCCACGGCCCACGTGCGCGCGCTACCATGGGAGGCTGAGAGAATTCAAGCGCGCCGCGGCCCGCGTGGGGGTCAGTGGAGAGCTAGCCTCTGTTTTGAGGCTATCCGCGGCTCTAGTGGGAGGGGTCGCGGCCCTTAGTGCCAGTTTGAATTTTAATGATATTTTAGACTTGGGAACTCAAAGGGTAAGGCTCGGGATGGATTTTATCGTCCGGATTGATAGAATTCAAAGCCCCGGAGGTTAGGGTTATGGTTTGAGGTTATTTATTGGGTTAGAATTTGATGGACAATGTTGTTAATGTATTGTGTCTAAGTTTTTGGCGAGGCTCACATTAACGGACTGTGCTCGGGGCATCGGTGCTCAGGAAGCTCGGAACTCAGGTGAGGAAACCCCTGTTTCCATAGAGCTTGTGTGCAGGGCCGAGCCCTATATACTAGAATTGCAGAGCATGGATCTTTATCTTTTTATGCTTGAATTTTGTGCTTGCTGCTATATCGTGTTTGATATTATATGTGTGATCGGCAAGATCCGGGAACGGTGTAGACCGGGAACGGCGTGGGGCCGGGAATGGCATCAAGCACGATGAGTGCAAGTCCAAGAACGACTTGAGGCTGGGAGCGACATTGAGAACGTGGGGTGCAGGTTTCCAGGGCGAGACCCTAACAGGATACCTGGGATATCCTAACGGCATGGTCTGCGAACCCAGGGTTTGGTAAACGCCTGGGACGGCTAGGCCGTATGTATTTAGCCAATGGTGGCCTGTTTATATGTTCGATTTATGTATTGCGTATGTTATCTGTTATGGATTTTCTTGCTAGGCTTCGGCTCCGGCTCACAGATGCTCTGTGGTGCAGGTAAGGGTAAAGAGAAGATCAACCAACCATGAGCACAGCTGGCGTGAGGCGGCGTGTACATGTCCGGCCAGCCTGGCTGCCACAGCTAGGGGATTTTGGGAGATGCTTGTAAATGAACTTAGATTTTGTCGTTTAGTCGACACTAATCAGTTTTGTGTTGTAAATATTATCTAAACTATGTTTTGGGATCCCAGGTGAAAACTTTTATGATTAGCTATGAAAAACTACTTTCTTCAATGTTTTCTTTTTAATTGTGGCTTAGTTACACGGTTTGACCTAAAACCTCGATTAACGAGTTGAAAGCACAATTTTAAACTCACTTAGTAATGGCTCTAAGGATGTAGGGCGTTACAGTCTTAGCCTCCTATCCCACCATCTTCCATATTGTGGCTCACACAAATAGAATAGGCATGTGGATGTCTATGTTATTCGGTAGGATACAAAAGAATAAACTTTTGAATCTCAACACATGAGAGAGTGTTCTTCTCACAATACAGAGAGAACAAAGTTCTCTATTTTTCTTTCTTGGCAAATGTATCATGAAATTTCATATGATGTATTTTTCTCATGATGTTATGCTTTATTAATATAACAATCAAAAGAAGACCTAGACCTAATATCATTGGGCATATGCGTGGGCCACAATTCATTTGGACTGTGGTTGGCGCCAACTTCAGGTTTGTTGAGAATTTATCATATTATTTAATGTAGTATACAATTATACCACAAAATTAAATATGATAAAATTAATTTTAAACAAAAATTAATTTCACAAAATTAATAATATAATTTTATTTTCCATTAAATATTATTACATAAATAATATTGTAAATATTATTACGTAAATAATATTGTAAATATTATTTCACAAATAATATTAATTTGTGAGATTAAATATAATATTGTATTATTTTTAATTATTTCCTTTTAATTCCAAAATCCTATCTCTGTGTTATCGAACTATTATGGGGATAGTATGGATACGTAGTTCAAAGCTTCAATAATTTGATTAATTTCACTAACTCTTAGTTCCATTAATTAGAGCTAGGTCTTAATGTCTGTTCTCCTCTCTAATTATCTTTTGATCAATTAGTTTCATTGATCCTCTCGTGAACGTTATTCTATAAATTTAATAATAGAATGAAATTTTTGTTCTCTAACAAAAATTGAGCGCTCTATGATCAAGCCCTGAATCAACACTAAAAGGAAAAACTACTATGCTTTCTTTTAAGTAAGGAACAGATCCCATATTTTTGAAGTATGTTCCCAACCACTTGTACCTCAATGACTCGAAGATATCAGGAATTTAGTCCTAGGAATATTGAACCATACCCAATAAGTCAAAATTCATAAAAGCACAAATAGGAGTTCATTACTCACTTCAGAGTTGAGGTCAAGTTTAAAACGATCATCGATTGATGAATGTTGAACTTCTATATTTTAACAGAGGTTATCAGAAGTAGTTTCTTTCATCATGTCCCTGTCCAATACAATCTATATTGTATACGGTACCGCTATCTTTATGTGTCGCTACACTTAACAGCCAAGATAAACTGCTCTGTCTTAAATAGAAGAAAGACCGTACTCATAATCTTTATTAAAAAAAGGTCCCACTATATTTAGTGATTAAGGATAATTTTTATATTATTATCTTGAATTTAAATTCTCTTGTATATATATCCTTATACATATACTTAATTATAGATCACATCAATAATATTGGATATTCATGAAAAATGGCATGTATAATTAAATACAAATATGACTGCAAAATATTAACTTTATTAAATCAATAGTAATTTTTGATACAGAAATACGCTTTAAGGGCACAAATCCAAACAATCTCCCACTTGCCCTAAAGTAGATTAAACATGTTGCGTAATCCAAAATCTAAGAAATGAATATTAGATCTCGTAGTAGATAGCGTCTTCGTACATGGATAAACATGGTTGTTTGTTGATTTAATCTTCTGAATCATTACAGCCCCTCTTTGTACAATCTCTCATATGAGGTGGTACTTACGCTCTATATGCTTGGCTCTCTTATGCCATCTCTGTTCTCTGGATTTGGAAACGACTCTTATATTGTAATAGTAGAGTACAACATCCATATCTGGAACAATTTCCAAATCACCCAAAACATCCTAAGCCATACAACCTCCTTAGATGCATCTCTTGCAGCAACATATTCAGCTTTTATGGTGGAGTCAGCAATGTAAGCTTGCTTTATACTCCTCCATATAATTTGTCAACCCCCAAGTGTGAAAACAGATCTAGACGTAGATTTCCAAGAATCTTTGTCGGATTGGAAGTTAGGCTTTGTATATCAGATTATAATCAAATTCTCTCCAAATTATGCTAGCATATACTCTCTTGTTCTCCTAAGATACTTGAGAATGTGTTGGACTGCTATCCAGTGATTGAATGATGGATTTGACTAGTACCTACTGACTATACCCACATTGTAGCAAATGTTAGGTCTGGTACATAACATTGCATACATTAAGCTGCCTACTGTGGAGGCATAGGGTTTCCTCTTCGTCATGGGATGTCCTAGGACATTGGTTCCTGGAGAGGTGCACACCATGATGATATGGGAGGTTTCCCTTTTTAGAGTTATGCATCGCATACTTTAGAAGTATTTTATCTATATAATATGCTTGAGACTGTGCCAACAACTTCTTCTTGTAGTCACGAATTAATCTTATCCTAAGAATAGAGATTGCCTCTCCCAAATCTTTCATTTGGAATTGGTTTGCTTGCAAGACTTTTACATTAGATAATTTATTCACATATTCCCAATCATTAATATATCATCTACGTACAAAACTAGAAAAACAACCTTGTCCTTGTTGATTTACTTGTCTACATAAAGCTCATCCATATTTTGATAAAAAACATAAGATTAAAGAGCTTGTTAAAATATTATGTTACATGATTTGGACGCTTTCTTAAGTCCATAAATGGACCTTTCCAGTTTGCAAACCTTTTGCTCTTCGCCATGTTCTATGAAACCCTCTTGTTGTTCCATAGAGATACTTTCATCAAGGTGGCCATTTAGAGAAGCCATTTTGACCTCCATTTGCAATGGATAAGAGGATCTAGATGGATTTTAGCATGGCCATAGAAGATAATGTTTCTTCATAATCCACACCTTCTTTCTGTGTGTATCCTTTAGCTACTAGCCTCGCTTTGAAACTCTCTACTTTCTTGTCAACTTCTCTCTTTCTCTTGTATATCCATTTGCCCCCAATGGTTTTTACATATTGAGGTGGATTTACATGTTTCAAGACTAAGGTGGAATACATTAAATCCATCTCGAGTTTCATAGATTCAAGCAATTTTTTCTGATCAGGATCATTCATCGCTTGACCAAAAGTCAACCAGTCGTCAACATTTTCATAAGATATTACAACTCGTGCTTTTCCGAATCCAATGTGATGACTAGGTTGTCTTACAACTCTCCCACTACGATGAACTACTGTAGTATCCTAATTTGGAATTGTGGTCTGTTCCGCTCCAACTTCTAAAGTCGGTAGTGGTGTAAACTTATCACCAAGTAAATCCTCGAGTACAACCTTTCTCTGAGGTTTGAAGTCCGTCATATAGACTTCTTCCAAAAAAGTAGCATTTGTCGATACAAATATTTCTATCTGTCAGACTCTATAAGTAACCTAAACTAGTGCCTCTAGGTATCCAACAAATAAACATACTTTAGATCTCGGTTCTAACTTCTCGGCCTTAGCTTTTAACACATGTGTTGTACATCCCCATATACGCACATACCTCAGACTTGGTTTGCGACCTATCCAAAATTCTAAGGGTGTCTTAGCTACAGACTTAGATGGAACTAGGTTTATGATGTATGCAACTATTTGTAAAGAATATCCCCAAAATAATAGGGGCAACGATGAGTAACTGAACATTGATCTCATCATGTCCAGCAAAGTCCTATTCCTCCTTTCTACAACAACATTTTGTTGTGGAGTGTCTAGTGCAGTGAGCTATGAAACAATTCCATGCTCTATCAAGAAATCTTTGAATTCTTTGTCAAGGTATTCCCCACCTCGATATAGTCGTAGCATTTAAGGGTTTTTCCAAACTGATTTACAGCTTCGGATCAGAATTGTTTGAACTTTTCTTAGGTTTCTGATTTCCTTTGCATCAAGCACACGTAACCGTATCTTGAGTAGTCATAAATGAAGGTGACATAATACTCATAATCACCTCGAGCTTGTACATTCATTGGATCACAAATGTCTGTGTGAATTAACTCGAGAGGTCCTTTGGCTCTAACACCGTTAAAGGAAAAAGGTCTTTCAGTCATTTTTCCTTATAAACAAGATTCAAAAACCAGTAGTGTTCTGACCTTAAACTCACTTAGAGGCATGTTCATAACTAGTGTTTGAATCATATATAAGTTAATATGACCTAGTCATTGGTGCCAAAGATACGCATCGTCCTGATTTAATTTTGGCCGTTTTGTCTTTGGTTGTTCAGATTTGAACATTTTAGTATTGAGTAGTGAAGACATTTAAGATCTTATCACATATAGACCTTCCTCTAGATTTTTGTGAAAAGCATGCAAACAATTTCTTGAAATAATAGGAGAATTATTATTAAAAGTAATAGAATAACATTGTTCTAAACATTTTGAAACATAAATTAAATTCCTTCTTAAATTAGGAATAAGATTGATGTCTTGTAGAGATAAAAATTTATTTTCTCTAAAATAAATTTTCGCTTCTCCTACTGCTTCTGCTGAAACAAAAGCCCCTGTCCCCACTCTCAGTGCGAACTCCCTTTCTTGGAGGTTTCTCCAAGAGGTAAGCATTTGCAAATAAAAAAAAAACATTATTAGTGTCTCCTGAATCAACTATCCAGGTATAACAATAATTTTCAACTAAACAAGAATCAATGTCCATCAAATTAGATTTACTTTCCTTTTTGCTCTGTAACTGCTCGAGGTTCCTTTTATAGTTCCTCTTACAATACCCATCTGTATTATAATAGGAACAATTCCCATTGAAGTTGGAGTGGGCAATTTCTTTGCGATTTCCTTTGCTAATGCTAGGCTTTTGATTTATGTGCTCAGTCATTTGCAATAAATTCTTATTACTTTTCCACCTTTTAATATTACCAGTTAATTTTCCATTAGCAAAAATGGACATATGTGAGTTTTCTCTAGTCATTGTATTACTTTAATTAAAAAAGAAAAATAATAAATACAACCATACACCCATACACCATAAATCAAAGTATTCGTACAATGAAATAAAAATAAATAGGATGCATGCTTACAAAATCCTATTCATATAAGTGTAAGGATGAGGTAACTAACACAATTAAGTGCCTTCGATACGATAGGTCAAATACTTGCTCGTCAAAATGAGACGCTCTCAATTATTATTATATCAGGATAACTTATATCTTTATAATAAACAATTACCTTTATTTTGGTCAAAAATATATCTACCTAGGGTTGGTATATTTTTCATGAGTGTACCATACTATTTCAGGTTTCTCGACTTAACCCATCTGTGTCGTCGATAGAATAGGTAAAACATGGAATACATCTTAAAATCTTATCGCAAAGAGGCTTAGTTGTTACAACATAGCCAAGACAACATTCGATAGGGAGGACGAAAGCAAATTCGTCTCAAGGACTTGACTTGAACAACTGTTTTTCAACCAATAGTAAAGACCACAGGTCATAATGCCTTATAACCTTCTCCCACTCACTATTTTAGAAACAAAAAGGTTTTCTATTAAAATATCTCTTAATTTAATTACTAAGTGATTATTACAAAATTTTAACAATTAAATCTAAATAACTTATGTAATCCAAATTTTAACTCTTAAAATTCTAAGATTACCAAATTCAAAATAATTACTAACAATTACAAATTAATTCTAAACTATGTTTTTCCTAGTTATTAAACTCATTAATAACCCTAAAACATATTAAAGTAATCTAGACATGCGAATTCACATTATTTGTGTCCATTTATGGTAGAAGAAGAACTATTCTACTTTTCTATCCTATGAAACATGTCAATTATAAAAATTAGCATTCACACATTGCATGTCATTGAAATCATGCAATGAGTGGGTGGTTCATATTCTAATTGGCATGTGAAGTGTAATGTCCCAAAACACCTAATAAGGTTTAGTCACTTGGTTAGTATGTCGGGAGGGCATAATTGGACTTATGCGATTTTAATTGAGTAGATATGTGATTATGTGAATCATATGCGCTATATTATGATATGACTACTAATGCATGGTTACGTGTATTGAATGTGCTTAAAGACACACTTTTGTTAAAAAGGATATTTTCGTAATTTTGATTCATTAAGATTATTATTGTAATTTTATATGATATGTGCTTGGAGAGATTCGGCATGAGTCGATCATTTTGAGAAAATTAGCGGAAAAGTCACAATGGGAATAAATACCTGGCTCGTGGTGAACGTAGGGGTATTTTTGTAATTTGAGAAACTACCGGGATTTATTGGTAATTGGAATTAATTGGGAGAAATATTGGGATTAGTGGATTAAATTTCGAGTTAATGGTGAAATTGGATGTTTAGTGGGGATTTAGGCAAAATAACCAAAACTCCCTTGGCTTAGCTTTGAGGGTAAGTCAACCCTAGGGGCAAAATGGTCATTTGAGCAATAGTATAGACAAGCTAGGGACCAAGTGTTGAGCACTTGGCTCATCCACGTTCATTCATCTCTTTCTCTCTCTTGGTTTCCTACTTTGAGTGGTTTTGAGAACTTAGGTTCAAGGGGGGATTAGCAGGTGTTAGCAACCTCAATCAAGCTAGGGTTTTCGTCCATCTCAGTGGTAAGCTAATTTTTGGTGAATTTTCTTAAAGTTCTTGGTGTTCATATGTGTTCTTCATGGAAATTAGAATTTTGATTATTTTTTTGATTTGGGGATTGTTAATAATTTTTAATGAGTATGTTTTGATTAGGTATAGGCTTAGAACTTGCTATGTTATCTCTGTTACCCTCAGCGGCCATGGACTGAGTTTGATTCTCATTTGGGGCAAGAATGAGTATTGAACTCTAAAATATGCAAAGCTTGGATTTTAGGGTGTAACTGATGTTTTGATGTTGTTTTTGTGATCTTTGGCACAGGGGTAAGCTATATTGGGGTCAAAGTTACTTTGAAATCTAGTTAGAAAATTTGATTTGGTGATTTTTGGAGGCTTAGGTCGGTTTTGGGTGATTTTGGGTGGGAGAAAATGCAGAAAAAAGAAACCCATAATTTTGAGCTCATGTTGTGGCTCCCCTGTGCTGAAGCAGAGGATTTTTGGTGTCTCTATGCTTCTAGACGCCCCTGCGCTACGGGTGGCGCCCCTGCGTTGTCGCCATTTCAAAATATGGTTTTTTTTGGGTTTTGGAAAAAGCTTGGGGGCTTGTGGGACGTTTCCATCACCCGGGTTTGTGGAATTTGACCTAGTTCCCTTTGTTAAACAAAATTACAAAAATACACCAAGACATTCCTTGGGCTTCAATGCTTCTTGTAATCTCCATGGGGTTCGTCCTTCATTGTGGGCTTTGGGAATTGCACAATCAAATCCTAACCCTAGGTTCTAAATGAGATGACCTAATTTCCAAAATTAGGATATTATCAAAAGTTTGTAAAATAATAATTTCATAAATTATTAATTAATAACTAATGAAAAGTGGATAGGCGTGCGATTTTCTCTTTGGTTCTCTCCATGGCAAGACGCAAGAAAGTGAAGCAGAAGCCTGTTGTTCGTTCTTCTGTGACTGAATCCCCTTCGTCCAAGATCGCTAAAGAGGAGGGATTGACTGGTGTTGAGGATGAGCCATCGGCTATTGTGGAGGAGATATTCAAGGATTCTATGGCAGATTTTCCTGAGGTTGGGGAAAACCTATCTTCGGCTGTGTGTGAGATAAATCCTGGCACTATGGAGTCTGGTTTGAAATGGAGTGAGAAGGATGATAGTGCGAATGATTTTCAAAATTTGGCCAAAGACAAATGGTCCCAATTTCGAGCAATGATGCCTACCCAAGGTGGAACTCGCCTGAATTTTGAGGAACCATTATTACGAGATGGTAAACTGATTGCTCAGGTAGATGTGGAGGAGATAGAAGTTAAAGCATCCTTCTGGAATTTAGCAGTGGTTTGTATTGTCCTTTGAGCCAATCCCCCATTTGTAGTGTTTGAAGGATTTATCAACAGAATTTGGGGAAAACTGGGTATTGAAAGGATAGCTAGAATGAATGCCGGCTATACTATTGTGAAATTTAGGGATGAAGTCACACATGATATGGTGTTGGAAGCTGGAGTCGTGCATTTTGATAGGAAACCAGTAATTCTGAGGTCGTGGTCTACTAATCTAGACACCATGAGGTTAGTGAAATCTGTTCCTGTATGGGTTAGGTTGCCTGGTCTTGGGTTGCAATATTAGTGTGTTAAGTGTTTGAGTGCCCTTGTTAGTACCATTGGTAAACCTATGTTAGTTGATAAAGTTACTAAAGAAAGATCAATGTTGAAATTTGCAAGGGTTTTAGTGGATGTTGAAATATCAGATGATGTTCCTAAAACCATTAATTTCCTAAATGAGAGAGGCCAATCGATGGAACAACTGCTGGAATTTGAATGGCTTCCTACTCAGTGTAAAGGATGCAAAAGTTCTAGGTCATTCTGAAGCCTTTTGTAATCGAAAACAGGGAGCTGTTTGGAGGAAGAAAGAAGTGAAGCCTGGGACAATGCATTCCGAAGAAGTTCTTGATCGAAAAATCAATGAACCCCATTCTGTCTCAATTCCAAATGGCACTGATGGTGATTTAGTCTCAAAAGATACCCAGAAAGTTGTTGATAAGAAGGTGTGTGATACTAAAAATGGGCAAGATTCATGTTGGACCACTCCTAAACAAGTTGGGGGAGTTA
The DNA here is from genome assembly GCF_963169125.1 of Humulus lupulus. NCBI lineage: Eukaryota > Viridiplantae > Streptophyta > Magnoliopsida > Rosales > Cannabaceae > Humulus > Humulus lupulus. The sequence continues at coordinate 253,861,219 of NC_084802.1, read as the reverse complement.
AACATTTGGCACCTGCTTCTCAGAATCAGATGAAGAACTCATATAGTGCTTTACAAGATAGATTAATGGAGGTCACGAATTTGGGATTATCTACAACAATATTTTCAATGGAGGATTGCAACATACTTAGTTGGAATGTAAGGGGCCTTAATAAAAGGGAGAAGCAGAGATCCCTTCGTACTTTTTGCTTTTTAAATAAAATTTGTATAGGACCGTTTCTTGAAACCAAGCTTCGGGGTAATAAAATTAAGGAGATGATGACAAATAATTTTGTTGGCTGGAATTTTTATATTGGTCCAGCAAGTGAAGGTAGAATTCTTCTGGTTTGGCAGTCTAATATGGTTTCAGTTGAGGTGTTGCAGGAAAGCGATCATTTTATTCACTCTCGAGTGAAAGATTTGGGATCGGGCAAAGAGTTCTGTTTGTATTTTGTTTATGGGAGGAATACGGTTGAGGAAAGACATCAGTTATTGCTTGCTTTGACTCGTATGTATTTTCCAGTTAAACCGTGGCTTTTGGGTAGAGATTTTAATACAACTTTTGATTTTGATGATCATCTTGGTGGCCGAGCTGTTACTGATATGGAAATGGCTGATGCTCAGAGGTGGAGGGCTCTTGGTATGGTTGATGAACTTCGCACTAGTGGTTCCCGTTATACTTAGTCGAATAAACAAGCTGTTGAGGCCAGAATTTTTTCCAAATTGGATCGAATCTTCAAAAATGAAGCTTGGATGGATTTATACCCTCAGTCTGAAACCTGTGCCAATTGGGATGTATTATCTGATCACTATTTTTACATTATTAAGTCCATAACAACTTTGACTACAGGAATTAAACCATTTAGATATTTCGATATGTGGGCTGAACATACTGGTTTCAGGGATATTGTGTTGCAGAGCAGGTCTAAGCCGATTAATGCTCAAGGTCTAGAGGGAATTATGAGGAAATTGATTAAACTTAAGCATGTCCTTTGCCAGTTTAATAGAAGGGAGATTGGTGATGTTGTTCACAAGTATTCAGCAGCTGAGGATCACTACCAATCTGCCCAATATAATCTTCAAAAGGACCCTCATTAAACTGATCTTCAAAGGGAGGAAAGGTCTGCTTGTGAGGTTTTTACTGGCCAATCTAGAATCTATGAAAGCTTTCTTAGACAAAGAAGCAAGATTAACTGGCTTCGTTTTGGTGATGAAAATACAGCCTATTTTCATTCCTGTCTAAAATAGTGGAAGTCTACTAATCGTATCACCTCCTATATAGATGATTCTGGTCAGCTTAATGATAAATTTGAGAATGTAGTGTCTCATTTTTTGAATCATTTTCGCAGCATCATGGGCAGTCATAGTTCAACCTCTTCTCCTATTTAGGAAGAGTTCTTTATTCATGGTGGTATTTTGTCTCTGGATCAGCAACTGAGCTTGCTGAAACCTTTTACCAATAAGGATGTGGAAGCTGCTATGTTCAGTATTAACTCTATTAAAAGCCCGGGTCCTGATGGATATGGTTCGGGTTTTTTTAAAGTTATGTGGAAAGACTTAGGAGAGGAAATTTCTGCTGCAATCTTGGGGTTTTTTTATCATGGTGTGCTTCCAGCTGCGATAAATAATACAACCCTCTCGCTTATTCCTAAAGTTGAGACTCCAACTAGGGCTATGGAGTATAGACCTATAGCGTGTTGTAATACAGTTTATAAGTGTATTTCGAAAATGCTTTGTGTTAGACTGGCTAAGGTTCTCCCTCTATTAATTAATCAAAATCAAGGAGCTTTTTTCAAAGATAGATTGTTGGCTCACAATATTCTCATCTTCCAGGATATTATCAAAGGCTACAAGAGGAAAAATATCTCCCCCAGATGTGTGATGAAGATTGATCTTAGCAAAGCGTATGATACCATAGATTGGCAATTTTTGGAGGACATATTGAGAGCCTACTGTTTTCCCAGCCGGTTTATTCCTTGGATTATGATCTGTTTGAAGGGCACCTCTTACTCTATTTTGATGAATGGTAGATTACAAGGGAGTTTTCTTGGTATAAAAGGGTTAAGACAAGGGGACCCTATCTCAGCCTTGCTGTTTGTGCTTGTCATGGAATACCTTACTCGTCTACTTATTCAAGCTTCTCATAAAAATGAATTCAGATTCCATCCTAAGTGTAAAAAGTTCAAGCTTGTTAGCCTCTGTTTTGTAGATGACTTGGTGCTGTTTTATAAGGGTTCTCCCACTTCAGTTCAAATTATCCAAGAGAGCTTCAACTCCTTTAGTCTAGCATCTGGTTTGTCAGCCAATATGGCTAAATCTCATGTTTATTTTGGTGGTATGAAAGATGAGGATTCGAGGAGTATTTTGGATAGGCTTCAATTTACTGAAGGTTTGTTTTCATTAAGATATCTTGGGATCCCTCTCCGCTCTACTAAATGGAAGGCTGGAGACAGTGGCTTAATCATTAAAAAGATTCAACTTTGGCTTCACTCATGGTCCAGTCGTCATCTATATTTCGCTGGTCGTGCTCAGCTTATCCATTCGGTGTTATTGGGTATAAGATCCTTCTGGATGAGCATATTTCTCCTTCTTAAGAGTGTCACTTATGAGATTAATCAATTATGCATAAATTTTTTATAGGGTTCTAACGACAACAAAAGAAATAGAAGTAAATTGCATCTCACTGCTTGGGACCAGGTCTGTTTACCAAAGAGCTTGGGAGGAATTGGGTTTAAGGAGGGGTCCAAATGGAATAAAGTGTTATTAGCTAAGTATGTTTGGGCTCTATTCTCTAAGCAAGATATTCTTTGGGTGAAATGGGTTGATGCACTTTACCTCAAAGGGTAGAATTTTTTGGAGTATAATACAAAGACTGATGTGAGCTGGTACTGGAGAAAGTTAGTTAATTTGAAATCTATCCTTTCTCTTGCTGATTCGGAAGCTGCGGTTAAGAACATGAAACTTAATCTTAGTTTACTCTATAATATGTTGCTGAATAAGGAGAGGGTTCACTTTGCTAATGTTGTTTGGTGTGATCTTGCTATTCCGAGACATAGGTTTATATTATAGCAAGCTACCCTTGGTCACTTACTCACTCGAGATAAACTTGTTCATTGCCATATCAATCTTGATTCCATATTGTGCCCTGTTTGTGAGCTTGAGCTAGAGACACATGCCCATATGTTTTTTGACTGTATCTATTCTCATCAAGTTAGATTAAGGGTAGCTTCTTAGCTGGGAGAAGACATTTGGCCGGCTAAGTATGATGACCGGACCTCTTGGATGGTTGGGAGACCGAAAGGTCTTAAGCAAAAAATTGTAGCAGTAGCACTTGCAGCTACAGTCTATGTTATTTGGCGTAATCGTAACTCTTGTATATTTAGATATTCTTCTTTGTTAGTTGCTAGTGTAGATCACTTTATCAAATCTTGCTTGAAAGCTAGAGTGTTAAGTCTTTCTAGGAAAAAGTTTGGGAAAAATATCAGGTTGCAGTAGAGATGATTGACCATTTGTAATTGTTCTTTCTGTTGGTGCTCCTTGTGAGCTTGTTTTGTACTTGTTTTTTTGTGGTTCAATATATTCCCTTTTTTATCAAAAAAAAAAAACTAATGAAAAGTGGTTACCATTTATTAAATAATAATTTCAGAAGATTTTAATTAATCACTAATAATTTCAAAATCTATTATCAAATTTTTGGGAAAAATAATTCATAACTATTTTGATTTATAATAAATAGTTTCTCAAGCTTTTATTGTATGAGAGTTAGGAGGACACTAGTAGATAATGGAAGTTCTATGAATCTACTCTTTAGGTCCACTTTAGAAAAAATGGGATTGTCTGTAACCAACCTGAAGGCAACTTCCATGATTGTATATGGGTTTTCTGGTGAAGGGTCGGCTGCTATCGGAATAATCGAATTAGTGGTGACATTGGGTGAAGGCCCATGAACTGTATCCAAACTTCTTGAGTTTGTGGTCATTGATTGTCCAGCCGCATACAATGCGATTTTGGGCTGACTTGCATTGATGGTGTTTGCAGCCATAACCTCTATCTGCCACCTAGCAATCAAATTCCCCTCATCTGCGGGAATATTCACTGTTAGAGGCGATCAGCTCGCTACCAGAGAATGTTATAGCATTTCCATGAAGGGAAAATCACAACCCGGGCAGCAGGCGATGGCCATAAGTGACGGAGGTGAGGAGTCCCAAGAAGTGGAAGTTGTCTCCGGGATGGAAGAACCTCAAGAAACAAAGGATAGAGGCGTCGTCCCAAGTAATGACATCAATCCACGAATGGGCGAGGACAGGTCAGAGTTCCAAGCTATTGAGGAGCTCGAGGAAGTAAATATAGATCCCAAAGACACTTCAAGAGACACTTCAAGGCGGTGATAGGAAAAAGGAGCTGGTTAAAATTCTACAAGGGAATCTAGATGTTTTCACCTGGTCTCATGAAGATGTGGTTGGAATAAGCCCGAGTTTGATCATGCACACCCTAAACTTGGATAAAAGCGTGCTTACGAAATCCCAAAAACATAGATGATTAGGAATAGTTCGAGCTGAGGAATTGGAAGAAGTAGCTCAGTTATTAATGTGCGGGTTCATTCATCAAGCAAAATACTCGATCTAGGTCACGAATCCTATCCTAGTACCGAAGTCGAATGGAAAGTGGCAGACCTACATCGATTTCTCTGACCTGAATAAAGCTTGTCCTAAGGATTGCTTCCTATTGCCAAGAATTGATTAGTTGGTAGACGCCACCGCAGGACACGAGCTCATGTCCTTTATGGATGCGTACTCTGCATATAAGCAGATGGCGATGAATCCCCCGAACCAGGAGCATAATAGCTTTATCACTCCAATGAATGTATATTGTTATAAAGTTATGCCCTTCGAGCTGAAGAACGTCGGGGCTACCTACCAACGGTTAGTCAATAGAATGTTCGTTGAGAAAATTGGGAAAAATATGGAAGTGTATGTCGACGATATGCTAGTCAAATCCAAGACTGTTAATAACCATGTTTTTGATCTAAAGGAATGTCTTGAAATCTTGAGGAAATACAATATGAGGCTAAATCCCCATAAATACTTTTGGAGTAGCGTCGGGAAAGTTTATGGGATTCCTAGTCAATACAAGGGGGATAGAGGCGAACGCAGAGAAAATCAGGTCATTATTGGAGATGCCTTCACCCATCTCGCATAAAGAAGTTCAGAGCTTGACTAAAAAAGTGGCGGCGGTAAACTAATTTATTTCAAAGTCCACTGACAAGTGTTTGCCCTTTTACAACTTACTCAGAGGAAAGAAGAAATTTGACCAGACTGAGGAGTGCGAGCAGGCATTCCTCGCCCTAAAGACGCATTTGGCCGAACCCCAAATATTGTCTAAGCCTATATCTGGAGAGCCCCTGTTCCTATATTTGGCCATGACCAAAAATGCAGCCAATGCCATGTTAGTTCGGGAAGAAGACTGTGCTCAAAAATCGGTGTACTATATAAGCAAAAGACTTCTGGTGGTTGAATCACGGTATCCACTGATAGAAAAGATAGCATTCTGCTTGATATTAGCTTCCAAGAAGATTAGACTATACTTCCAGTCCCATTCAATCCACGTCATGATCGACCAACCTCTAAGGCAGGTATTGCAAAATCCTGAAGCGTCGGGACATCTTTTAAAATGGGCAGTAGAACTCAGCCAGTTTGAGATACTGTACACACCTTAGACCTCGATCAAAAGCCAAGCCCTTGCTAATTTTGTGGCTGAATGCACCGGATTTCAAGAGGAGCATTTGAATGAGCCGGTGCAGGAGTCGTGGAGAATATTCGTGGACGGTTCATCTAACGAGAATGGATCTGGAGCTGGGATCATATCGATCTCTCCAAAGGGGCATCGATTCCATTTAGCGTTGAGATTCGAATTCGAAGCATCAAACAATGAAGCCGAGTATAAGGCTTTGTTACCCGGGCTTAGAGTGGCAAAGGAATTGAAATCGAGGGTCATCCAGTGTTACAGCGATTCCCAACTCGTGGTCAATCAAGTGTTGGACGAATATGAAGCGCGTGGTACCAAGATGGTGGCTTATCTAGATAAGGTGAGGGGAGAGCTATCAGAGTTTGAATATAGTACTATTGAACAGATACCTCGCGAGCAGAACTCTAATGTTGACACTTTGGCAAGACTTGCCACCACCAAGGAAGTTGAGACTTTGAACGTAGTACTAGTGGAATTCTTGGAGAATCCAAGCGTGGTAGAAAAAATGGTCGAGGTCGAGATGATTGACACAAGGTTGACCTGGATGACCTCGATAGTGGAATACCTTACAACAGGAAGGCTACCTGAGGAAAGAAAGGATGCGAGAAAAATATTCTATCAAGCTGTGAGGTAAGTGATAGTGGATGGTGCATTATACCGACGTGATCATTCACTGCCTCTCCTATGGTGTGTTCTGCCTGAGGAGTCTACAACCATCCTATAAGAGGTGCATGAAGGCTTCTGTGGAGATCATGCATGGGGGCAAAACCTGGCTTTAAAAATATTGAGGTAGAGTTATTTTTGGCCCACTTTAACAAAAGATTCCATCTCCCATGTTCAGAAATGCGACAAATGCCAGTACTTCGCCACAGTCGCCCGAGCTGCTCCAATCGAGCTGACGATGATCTCATCCCCGTGGCCATTTGTAGTATGGGGAATTGACTTAATAGGATCCTTACCTATGGGAAAGGGAGGAGTTCGCTACGCGGTGGTGGCAATTGATTATTTTACAAAGTGGGTAGAGGCCGAGCCTTAGGAAACCATCACTTCAAAGAGAGTCTTGGACTATGTGGTGAAAAACATTGTATGCCGATTTGGCCTTCCTAAAAAGATCGTGTCAGATAATGGAACCCAGTTTGACAGTGATCTCTTCACCAATTTCTATGAAAAGTACGGAGTTATTAAAAGTTTTTCTTCGGTTGCATATCCACAGGCCAATGGACAGGTCGAGGCTATAAATAAGACCCTAAAGGCGAGCCTTAAGAAAATGTTAGATGAGGCGAAAGGAGTATGGCCCGAGCAGCTCCTGCAAGTACTTTGGGCATACCGAACTTCCCACAGGACATACTCCTTTCTCCTTGACCTTTGGAAGTGAGGACGTCCTTCCCGTCGAAGCAAAGGTAGCCATGCATAGATAAAGGACATTCAGTCAGGAGCGGAATGATGAGTTACTTAATGCGTCTCTCGACGTGATCGATGAAAAGTGACAGGATTCACAGTTACAGCTTGTGCACTATCAATAGAAAATCACTCGGTATTTTAATTCTAAGGTCAAAAGACGTAGTTTTGAATTGGGCGACCTAGTTCTCCGAAGGGTCCTTTTAGCAAACAGAGATCCTAAGGATGGCGCTTTAGGCCTGAACTGGGAAGGACCTTATTAGATCGTGGAAGTTTTGCGTGAGGGAACTTTCAAATTAGCTCAATTTAGTGGAGAAGCAGTCCCACAGACCTAGAACGCCATGCACTTAAAGAAGTATTACCGGTATCATTACCAACCACTTATGTAAGGCTTAGTTATAAAAGCCATTTAATTAAATAACGGGTGATTATTATATAATTTTTCTTGTTAGCGTGTTTTGAAATAATTTTTCTTTATAAGGTTATTTATCAATTAGCTCGTGTATTGATGTTTGTAAAAGAAACCAAGAAAGTCTTTACATTCTGGTTACTTGGGGGGCATATAACCTGAGGTGATTCTACTAAAAATCCTGGATACAACCAGGTATAAAACTATCCTAGATACAACCAGGTCAGAAACTTAGAAGCTTAGAAAATTGATTATCCGACGGTTTTTAAGAGCTCAGCGTGTCAATAAACCTAGCACGAACTAAGTTCAAATCATTTAAAATCCTGGATTCAACCAGATACAAAACTTAGAAGTTAGCAAAATTGGATATTTGTTTGATGGCTGTTTTTTAGAAGCTCGAGATGTCAATAAACCTAACATGAACTAAGTTTCAAATATTTCAAATCCTAGATACAACCGGGTCCAAGGCCTGACACTTAACGGGTATGATATAAATCAACACATTCAATTTTGATATAACCAAACTCAAAATATCTATCCCGATCTAAAAATCGATTCCTAAAATCTCGAATGTGGAAGTCTAAGAAAGCATAAACATGAGAGATAATCAAGGAAAAGACAAATAGATTAAAAGTTAGATATATGAATTGAAATTCAAGTTTTCATGAGAAAAAAACCTCGAACTAAGCCCAAGGGCAATTGTTTACAAACAAAAAAAAAAGAAGAAGGAAAGAGTAAAACAATGAAGGCTTCATTAAGCCCCCCCAGGACATTCTAAGGACGTGACCTCCTCAATCTCCTACTGGCCCGTTTTAGAGGCGTCCCCTATCTCCGACGGCTATTGCAAGATCCGGGCCTTGAATTTTTCAAGGTATGGATCCCACAGCTCAGGGGCCATGAAAGAAAATTTTCCATCCTGGTTAAAATCCCAACAATGATACAACATGCCTTCCATGGGGGACAGTGAGGTCACTTTCTCTTCCTTAACCGCAGCCTCAGCCTCTAGCTGCTTCGCTTTTGCCTCAGCAACCTCGACCTAAAGAGTAGCCAAGGCAACCTTTGCGGCCGACTCGCTTCTTGAGATGACAAGGGTAGCCTTGGCATCGTGCTCGCCTTTTTGAGCAGCTGCAAAGGCAGCTTTGGCAGTTTTCTTTCCTTCTTGAGCACTGGTCAAGGCGGTCTTGGCGGCTTGGAGCTCAGCCTGGAGTTCAGCATTCCTAGCCCCAGCTCAAGCTATACTGTGGTACTGAGCTTGGGCTGACTGCAAAATAAAGAGACAAGTTAGACACATACTTGGGCAGAATGAAAAGAAGACATTCACTAAGGAACGACATCTTGTTGTGAGGGTCATCCCCAAGGCTGATTCCAAGACATTCTCCAGGCTCCGCTCTTCTATCGTCCTCAGATCCCTCGGGTTGGCTTTATAAATGTGCTCCACCATGTGGTTCGCTATCTCATAGAGGGTCCTCCAAAAGGTATCGAGGATCGACTGGGATGCACACAGTGGTGGTGGCGACAAGAGGAGCTGGGGGATCAACTTGTATTACCTGATCTCGAGCAGGCACAAACCAAGGAGGAGGAGGTTGAGGAGGAATCCTTTTCTCCATCACAGTGGAAGCCAGAACTACTGAGCTCATACATTTCTTCTTAGCAGGGGATTTAGAGGTGTTTCCTGCCGCAGGGGGGGTTTTCTTTGTAAAACAGGGCTTCTTTACGACAGGACCCGAGCTGGACTTTCCGCCCAAGAAAGCAGTATGGAGGTCAAGAGCTCCAGAACGTTCCATATCTTTGTCTGAAAAGAATAAGAAGGGAGTTAATACACAAGTTAAGTCAGAAATTTACATAAAAGAAATAGATAAAAATCCTACCCTCCGTGCTGGAGGAGGAGTCTATTATCACGACCTCCGGCCATGGGATTATTGGAGAAGATGGGGAATCTAAGTCTACAATTTCTTGGATTATAGGAGGTTCGGGCTCAGGTTCTATTTTGGGGCTGGACTCCTCTACATATTGTCTAAATCTAGGGGCAAAAGCGCCCAGGAGATAAGAGGGCCACGACCTACGATTGGTCCCATACTCCTCAAAAATGGTGGCCCTAAAGGTTGAGGCATTATCTACTACAATAGTACCTCTAGGGTAACTCATATCATGGCGCAATATTAAGTGATCCACGTACTGGAGCAAGGAAATGTTACGGTCTGGATTATTAGGGTGGCAGTGGACGAGCTAATTTGGATTAAATCTAACTAGCCTAAAGTCGGCGACAACCCTATCTTATTCCCTATAAGGGTATGGGTTACCTTGGCTGGAGGGGCCGACTGCTGCCCCCGATGCAGCTCTTTCTAGGTCAGGACCCAGAGTAGCCTTAGGAGCCCGTCTCTTTCGCACCAGAGGCACTTCATCTTCTTCTTGTTCCTCGCCTTCAACGGCCTCAGAGTCTCCTTCTTGGGAAGGTGGGAGCTCGTGGACTACCCGAAGGGTAGCCCGTGTCCTTCTTAATGCCAAAGTCTGGCCCTCACCGATCAATTTGCAAGCTAGCATCATGACGTCATTCACAATCTGGCGATAATCCTTCTAGTGAGGCGAGAGCCCAGACAATGTGTCATACTGACCCTTAAGGGTCGCAGACTTCTCCATCCTCGCGAATATGGCTGCACAAAAAATAACTTCAATTAGCAGAAGTACAAGAAGTATGTCTTTCAAAAGAAAAAAGAATGACTTTATGAGCTAAGAAAAGAAAGAAGACTTATGAGGATGGTTGAAGTATCGATGCTCACTATTTCGGAACCCATTCGACATAAAGAACTGGTCCTTGTAGTCGTTGGGGTGGCTTATGAGCTCGATGACCAAATCAGATTTTGGGAATCTGGTGAGGTAGTAGAATCCGTCACCTCGCCCTTTTGCTCTGGGATAGCCTTAAGGCAGAAGAAGTATAGAATATTTGCCAGAGTGGGGACCTCCCACTCGTGCTTCAGAAAGAGATACCTTAGCCCTGCCAAAACTCTGTATGAATTTGGGGGGAGCTGAAAAGGTGCCAACTTCACGTAGTTAAGGAAGTCAGCGAAGTATTGATCCAGGGGACGGAAGGCCCCCGCCTTTAAGTGTTCATCACTCCAGGCCACGAAGACGTCCTAGAGGGGCGAGCAGCTCTATTCCCCTTCGAACGGAGGTCGAGCAATGAGGACCCCGGACCCGACCTCTATATTATAGCTTAGCATAATTTTATTGACCCTTCCTTGGGTTGTAATCTTGAAGGCAATGGTCTATGCCTCAAAAAATGCATTGGGGTTGACCACAACGTCCCTTTCCACCACAGGGCCGAAATGAGGAAGAGGAGATTCAGAGGCAATCTCTTTTCCCTTGTTGGTTCATTGAGCATAAGAGCCATGTGCATTCTTCTTGGGTTCGCTCTTCTTGGGTGCCATTAGATTGCCTAACGAACAAGAATGACGAGTCACTTAGTAGGTGATCTAAGTTTTGTAAAGGTTATGACACAGATGTACGGGGGAGAATGATATCTATGATATACGTGCTTTGTTAGTCTCATCCCGTTGCGTGATCCCACGCACTACCCTATGCTACGCGCCTCGGTTTCCCGACAGACCCCTGACATTTAGGGATTCGTGTGTCAGAAAATTCTGCCACTACTGTCCTTGGGGGGCGGTTTAAAGAAAAACCATCCAAGAAACGTGTTCCCTAAGAAATCTGATTTTTGAACCCTAACCTTTCATCTTCTATAACCTGAATGGGTATTTCCTAAAATTTTCCATAAGTTACCCAAATCTACCCGGAAAATACCCAGTTTCGTGAATGTCATAGTTTTAGGAGATATTCTAGACCTTCTCAGTAAACCTAAAGTTGAAGCCTATGTGCCAAAAACATCGAGAAAACATCCTAATATTAACTACGGTGAAGCATGGGTGAGCATTGTAAATGAAACAAAGAAATCAGTAAAGAAAAAGTTTCTACGAAATGACAAGACTTACAGTGTGTTCGTCGATGGAAGGAAGAATTCCTGGAAGATTCCTAAGTAATTGAGCTACTGGATTTCAGAGAGATGTTGCAACAAAAGGGTTTTTGGTTTCTTTTCTCTAAGAAAGTAGAAGATTTGAAAACATAGAAGAGAGAAGACAGAGAAAGTTTTCAAATAAAAGGTGATGAACTGTGGTAATTGTCTACCCTATTTATACGTAAACATCATAAATCAATTTGAGCCATCCGATTTGGTCAGTATAAGATCCAAGGGCTATGTTTCAAAGGACCAAACGTCAGCAAAAAGTTGACAAGACAATTATTGTAGTCCTCCAAACCCAAACAAACGCCAATGGTAGTGTTCCACGTGTCCAGTACTCGAGTAGTGGAGAAGCATGGGTAATTGCAATAGAAGTCTAAAAGTGCCTACTATGTAGGTCAAAAGATGCGTCGTAAATCACGAGCAGGGACTTGGGGGGCAAATGTGTATCCTAATTTCAGCACGAGTCTTTTACTCAGATCGTATACAGCTGGTAAATAACTACATTGAAGGAATAGCCTATGAGTCCAGGTATTCTCCACAGTGACAGCACGGTTCTCATGATGGTTGTACGAGTTACGGATGCATAAATTGATAAGCGCAAGCTTATAATATTTATAAGGCACGACCTCCATGATACGAGCTCGACGGTGTATTCAGCTCATGGTAAATTGAAAATATGGCATGTCCGCGGATCCGTGAAGACCCAGACACTTTATACAATCGCTTATGACCAGCCTGTGATATTTTATGTCCCAGATATTAGGAGTCTATTTATTTCATGATCAAATCATATCCTAGTATAAATGGGAATATTTCATATTAAATGCAATAAATACGCAAATCTGTGATTGATTCACGTGGTCACCCAAATCTGTCCAAGGAATTTCTCTATAAATATTGAGAATATTAGATAGGAAAGGGGACGATTATTCTGTAATATCGAATCTCTGTGAAAATAGAGAGAGAAAAGGAGTAATAATATAAACTCATGGACTAGGTGGATTTTAACCATTGAACCACGTAAAAAGACCAGTGTTCTTGAGAGTTATTTTCTTACTTCGGTATACCAGCAAGCACTAATTCATCCTTGTTATTTTCTTAATTCACTGTTGGCTAAAAACCGCGTAAACAAGAGGATCCCCAGCATCATCAGAGGCTAGAGAAACCCCCTGGTGCTCAACAGGAGAGGCCATTCCAGGATCCTGTGCAGCAACCTTCCTTTCGTGCTGGTCGGGATAACACCCAGCATCAAAGGTAGAATAGGGCTGGACAGCATCCTAGAAGCCCTAAACGCCAGACAGTTGAGGAACAAAACCCTCCAAGCAGAGGAAAATGTCCTTCGGGGAGTAAAAGGCAGGTGGAGTCAAGCTCTGTAGTCAGGGGTCCCCCACAACATAATAATGCCAGGGGACCAACTGACCAACGCATGCCTCCACCTATCTATCGGGACGTTCCAGCAGGGAGAGAGGGAAATAGTACGAACAGCAGGTCGCACCGTCATAGGTCACAATTTAGAGATGGCCATGACTATAATGAGGCAGACTATGGTAGGAGGAATGCTGGGCGACAGCAAGAGGATATGGGTGAAGAAGAGAACCCTCCACCATTGGAGAACTGACCAATACGCCAGAATACTGGGGGGCAACCTAAACAACCCAATGTCTTTGATCGACTAGGTGTGAGCGAGCAAAGTTGTGAGGAAGAAGTTCTAAGGGATGTTCTCAATGATCTAAGGGAAAGGGATGATGAGTACTTCCCCTCAGCACCAGTCGCTCCAGTAGTACAGGCCCAGCTAGATGCCTTAAATCAGGTAGTCCAGCAATTGGTTGGGAACAGTACATACCATATAGAATTTGATCGGAGAAAGGGCACTCCATTTGTGCATAGAATTGTTGTGGCAGAGACTCCAAGAAAATTTAAAATGTCGGTGTTGCCCAACTTCACTGGATTGGAGGATCCTGTATCTCACATTAATAAATTCGAGATATAGATGGACATCCAAAAGGTGTCAGACGATACTACTCAGGAGTGGTATTTCAAATTCCCTCTGGCCAGTATAGTTTCTTGGGAAATGTTCGTAAAGGAGTTTTATGGACAGTTCTATGCTAGTCGAGTACATCCGACCAAGGCCACTCAGCTGGTCGAAATACACCAGAAGGAAGGAGAGACCCTGAAGGGGTATATTCAACGATTCATTCGAACAACTGTTGGGGCCAAGACGGTTGGGGATGAGGGAAAGATGATGGCTCTCACTGTTGGGGTACAATGCCACTCATCCCTTTGGAACAGTTTACGAAAGAATGGAGTCAAGAGCACTCAGGAATTTCTGGAATGAGCAGACAAGTATATCAGGCTCGACTAGGCCATCGCCAATGAAGGAAAGTCTCCTACAGACGACCAGGGCTAGAAAGAAGACCCCATGAAAGCTGCCAATGGATCTGGGAAAACCAATGTAATTGGCAAAAATTATGGGAAGAATGTGGGAAAAATGGTTAACCACAAGTCGACAGAGTCTGATAACAAGTGCCCGAAACATAATAGTTACGAGCCGAGGTTCACAAATTACACAGCCCTAGTCGATAGCAGAGCGAAGATATACCAAGCCAGTCACACTACTGTTCCCTTTAGACGATCAACCCCAATCAAGAAATATATATCCAAGAGAGACACTACCAAGTTTTGTCATTTTCATAACGACTATGGCCATGACACGAACGAGTGCAACCAGCTCAAGGATGAGATTGAGTTCCTTATCAGAAAAGGACATTTGAGGAGGAATGTGCGAGCAACTGGAGGTTCTCAGCAAGGGGCTCAAGGAGGCAACGAGCAGGCACCTGTATGCCAACGCACGCCTCCTTTACAGCCAGCAGATGCTAGTACATTGTTGACCATCTGCGGAAGACCACACATAGCAGGTGAGAGTGGGAACGCAAGAGAAAGATTTGCCAGAACTCTACGTCACGAAAAGGATATTGAAATATTCAACGTCGAGGAGCGAACTCCCAAAAGTCAAACAGAGAAAGAATCCATAACTTTCTCCGAGCTAGACGCTCAACATGTTCAATTTCCCCATTCTGATCCTCTGGTCGTGGATATTCAAGTCACCAACATGATGGTCAAGCGAGTGTTGGTGGATACAAGAAGCTCGAGTCAACATCTTGTATAAATCTTTATTGGAAAGAATGACATTATCAGTGCAAGATTTGGAACCATGCAATCATTTATGGTTTCTCCAGCGAAGTACTCACGCCAATTGGGTCAATCAGGCTTCCAGCAATAGCAGGGGCTGCACCTGTGAATAGGACATTACTCGCTACTTTCGTAGAGTTCTGGCATAGAGTCCGCATATAATGCTTTGATTGAAAGGCCCGTTCTCCTTGATCAGCAGGCAGTGACCTCAGTATGGCAATTGGCCAGAAGTTTCCAATCGATGCAAGAATTGGATGCATGTTGGGAAACCATTGAGAAGCAAGGGAATGTTATAATTCCTCGATCAAAAAAGCAAAAAGTGGCGGATTGGGAGAAAAAGCCGAGAAAAGGTTGCTGGTAACAAATGAAACACAAGCCCAATTAGGTGAACAGGTCACCGAATAGGGTGTTTCCCAAAGTGAGGATAGAGACTTAGATCCTTGCTTTGGGGATTTTGAAGAGAACGTTGGACCCATGGAGGACCTCGAGGAAGTCCAATTAGAACAAGCAGATCCGACCAGGGTTGTTAGCACCGGTAAAAGCTTAGAGACAAAAACAAAAAACAATCTGGTGGCATTTTAGAAGGAGCACCAGGAGGTGTTTTCCTGGTCGCATAACGATATGGTTGGGATAGACCCAACGGTGATCAGCCATGTCTTAAATATAGACAAAAACTTTCCACCTATACAACAAAAAAGAAGGCTGCTCGATAAAGACAGATCGAAAGCCCTAAAAAAAGAAGTCGAGAAGCTGAAGGAAAATGGATTCATCTGGGTAGCATTTTATCCATCTTGGGTCTCTAATCCTGTACTAGTTCCCAAGTCAAATGGAAAGTGGAGGATGTGTGTGGATTTCACAGACCTTAATAATGCCTGCCCGAAGGATTGTTTCCCACTTCCAAGAATCGACCAACTGGTCGATAGTACATCAAGGAATGAAATTTTATCGTTCATGGATGCATACTCTGGATACAACCAAATCAGTATGCATCCACCTAATGAGTATCACACTAACTTTCGAATAGATATGGGACTTTACTATTATAAAGTAATCCCATTTGTTTTGAAAAATGTTGGTGTGACTTACCAACGACTAGTAAATCATATGTTCAAAGAGCTGATCGACTTTAACATGGAATTATATGTCGACGACATGCTGGTCAAGTCAAAGAAGGTCGAAGAACACATCAAGGACCTGCAAGAATGCTTCAACATCTTTAACAAAAATTAGATAAAGCTCAACCCTCTCAAGTGTTCCTTTGGTGTTGGATCAGGAAAATTTATGGGATTCATAGTTGTTCACCCTCGAATTGGTCAACGACACGGAGTCAGATATACGATAAAAAATAAGATGAAAATGAGATGAAATCGAGACGAAAAGAGAAACGACACAAACAATTTATAGTGGTTCAGCCCTAATCAAATGGTAATTGTACGCCCTGGTTTTCCCACGGGCTGTTAGCAAGCTGAGATACGACCTAATCATGTCTACCACGTGGACATCCCCAAGACCGGAGCTGCCACTCGAAAGATCCTACCTCCTCAGCTCGAGGTAACCTAAGGGTTCGCCAACATGAGACTGAGTTTGGACTCTGAAGGCCACAGGTCGAGGGAAGCATCCAGCTCGTGGTACGAGCTAGAGTTGGAGGCTGTGACCTTTTATAAAGTCAACCACGCAAGGTAAATGTGCATATATCAGACATCACGTGTCTGATATATCCCTGACTTCTCGGACACGCAGCATGAATGTGAGCATTCTGGCACCCACGACTGGGTTGGGCCGTGCGACCCATTATCTCCCTTACCTATTGATTAGACCACACTTCATGTGTCAGGTTTTAGGAATTAATCATGAATGTCACAGAGTTGACATGATAGGTAAGAAGGTCACGGGATGACCTTCTTACCAACTCCCAGGTGCCCTCTCCTATAAATATGAAGACCCTGGGAGTTGCAAAGGGTTGGATTCTATTGTGTAAGAAATACCCTGTAAAATAATACCAAGCATATAGCAATAATATTGACTGGTGGAGTAGAAGGATTTTAACCTTAGAACCACCGAAAAACGTAATTGTGTCACCAGCCCATTTCTAAAAAGATCATTCATCTATTTCGGTTCAACATAAGCACTAATCCCTTCCTCTTATTTTCTTAATTACCTGATGGCGAAGAACCGCGTCAACAGTTTGGTGCTTACATTGCGAGCAAGTTGGATTGGTGCTGTCGCAAACATCCAACTATGGTGACCACTCGATCCAGGCACGGTAACGAGATGGAACAACATGATGGGCAGGAGGTTCATCATATCGCCATCCCCAGTGAACAAATTCCTGAGGTCCAACAGCGGCCGGGCAAGCAGCCGGTGGGCCAAGATTACACTGGAAGTTCGGCGCCCCGGCCACCTAATCCAAACCCAGATTATTACACTGCGGTGGAGATGGAGAATGCTCAGCTGAGGAGCCAACTAGAAAAGGCTAATCAGCAGATCAAGGAGGTGTTGGCCCGACTACCCCCTCTTACAACCGACGCTAACATCAGAAAGAGGCAAGGCGAGACTCATAAGTCCCGCCGGGGTAATCGGTCTAGGCCTAGCTGCTCGGACAGACCTCTGATAGCCAACTCTATTCCCTCATCGCACCGTCGAGAGGCAAACTTCGAAGAAATGCCTAGAGCCGAACAACAACAGTACAGCCGTTCGGTCCGAACTTCAACTCCCAGCTCCCAACCAGCCTTGAGCGCGCCCAGGAGAGCTTAAGGAAATTCCAGAAGGAGATCCGGGGAAGGCTCACAGCATCAGCCCATCCCCACCAGCCGTCCTGTACCTCGTCCAGATCGCCAGGCGCGGGACCCGCAGGTTGGCAGGGTCGCGAGGCCCCCACCTAACTTGATCCGCCCTGATGGAACCAGGATCGCATCTCCGGTCAGGCATCCTCCTTCACCAATAAGATATCTGTCTCCACCTCGGCCCATCCGAGATATCCCAGCTTATGGAAGCAGTAGGAGAAACCTGCCGTCCTTGGGACCTTTCCGACGTAGCGGGGCGCCGAGAGGGAACCCGGATCCTCACCCCGAAAGGCGGACTCCGAGATTTTCTAACGGGAGCTACTGGACCGGCAGTCGTCGGAGCGACCTCTTTGGCGGAGACCTGCGTCAGCGTTTAAGCTCGGCACAAAGTCCTCAAACCACCCAGGGGGACGACTTGCGAGATCGCCTTAACTCTAATAGAGGAGAGCCAGTTGGAGGCGGCAGCCATGCTCGCTCAGGGGGGGACCTGTCCGAAGTACGTAACGGTGGGAATGCCCCAAATAACCTATCTCAAGATAGGAGGGGCAATAACCCACCAAATATGTACAATGGATCCGGAGTTGTTGAGCAGCCCCGGAATAACCAAGGAAATCAGGACAAAACCCTCGAGTGCCTGGCTCAGATGGAGGAGTTGATGAGGACGCTCCTGTCGGAGAAAGAGAAAGATGAATATGATTCGGGGGACGAGATGGAGCTCTTCGCCCCCAGCATAGCAGCAACGGCTTACCCACCCGGTTTCCGTATGCCGCACCTGTCCAAATTCAATGGTGATGGAGATTCGTCGGATCATCTGGGGATGTTCAACACCCTGATGATGGCCCACAACATTGGCCCCGAGTTGAGGTGTCTGATATTTCCCTCTACACTGACTAGACCAGCCAGACAGTGGTTCAAGCAAAGCAAAAGACAATCAATCAGCTCCTGGAAGACATTCTCGGCTGACTTTAAAAGGGCATTCCGAGCCTCCCAGGCTGCCCGCGTCAAGGCCGATTCTCTGGCTAACGTGAGGCAGCAGCCCGACGAACCTCTGAAGACTTACTTGGGCAAGTTTCCGAGCATCGCTGCTTGGGCCAGAGACGCGGATGACAGCTCCAAGCTCATGGCCTTGAGGAATGAGATCCTCATCGGAGGGGGACTCTGGAAAGATATACAAATGAAGGGAGTTAACTCGGTGAATGAGTTCCTAAATAGGGCCCAGGAGTGGATCAACTTGGAGGAGGCTGAAGCCTCAGCTGTAGGGACCAACCAGGTCCCTGAGCAGCCCACTGGAGTGGGGACGGAGGTTGTGACCACGACCCAAAACGTCACACAGAACAACTAGCTCAGTGGAGGCAAAAGAAAGGGGAACGGCGAGGGCAGCCAGCATGGCCCAAAGAAGAATAAGTCCGTAGAAAAGTTTAATCCCGTCTACATGACTTATACAAAGCTTACCCACTCTAGGGAGAACATCTTCCTAGCTAACTCTACTTGCCTCCCTTGGAAGAGGCCGGAGCCGTTGAAGCACCAAAAGGGGAAGAGAGACACCTCCAATTTTTTCTGTTTTCACAACGATGTTTGCCACAATACCGATGATTGTAGGCATTTGAAAGACGAGATCAAGACTCTCATTCGAGCCGGCCCCTAGGCCCAGTACGCGTGGAATAGGGTTCCAGCAAGTCGACCAGCTCCAGAAGTCCCGGTCAATCAGCCCGGGTCTCGGATAGATCAGGACGTCCCTCCTCCCATGATAGGAGGAGAGATATCCACAATATCTGGAGGTTCGCATATGGCTGGCACGAGTAGGGGTGCCCAGAAGAGGTACGTAAACGAACTCAAGGCGCATAATGGAGTAGAGTTCGCCCCGGAGCAGCGTTTGCCAAAGCAGCAACAATTGGAGAGGCAACCGATCATTTTTACAAAAGAAGTAGCGGGCCATGTCCAGTTCCCTCATAACGACCCTCTGGTCATAGCAGTTCAGCTCGCTAATCGGAAGGTTAGGAGGGTGCTGATCGATAATGGGAGCTCGGTAAACCTTCTATTCCGGTCCACACTGGAGAAGATGGGTTTGAGTTTCGCCAAGCTGAAGGCGACCTTCATGATGCTGTATGGTTTTTCGGGAGAAGGATTAGTGGCTATAGGGACTATCGAGCTGGTGATCACCCTAGGAGAAGGACCTCAGACAGTCTCCAAACTCCTCGAGTTCGTGGTCATCGACTGCTCCGCTGTGTACAACGCAATTTCGGGACGACCCACGCTCATAGCTTTTGAGGCCATCACTTCCATTCGCCACCTCGCGATGAAGTTCCCTACTTCCATGGGAAGATGCATCGTCCATGGCGATCAGCTCGCTGCCAGGGAATGCTACAGCATTTCCATGAAGGGAAAATCAAAACCCGGGAAGCTAGCAATGGCCATCCAAGGTGGTGGAGAGGAATCTCAGGAACCCTTAGCTGATCCTGAGATTGAAAAAGCTCAGAGCGCCGAATGGGAAAATATCGTCTTAAGTGAGGATATTGACCCCCGAATAGGCGAGGACAGGTCCGACCTCCAGGCTATTGAGGAGCTCGAGGAAGTAAACATCGATCCGCAGAACCCTTCACAGATTGTCAAGCTCGGGAAAAAACTCTGTAGCAAGAGGAAGGCGGAGCTGACTAAATTTCTGCAGGACAACCTGGATGTGTTCGCATGGTCCCACGAGGATATGGTGGGAATTAGCCCAAGTATCATCATGGACACCCTACATCTGGATAAAAGCGTTCCTACAAAGTCCCAGAAGCAAAGGCGCCTTGGAACAACCCAGGCTGAGGCCTTAGAGGAAGAAGTAGCCAAGCTCAAGAAATGCGGCTTTATCCACGAAGCCAACTTTTCGATTTGGGTCGCCAACCCCGTGCTGGTCCCGAAGCCCAACGGGAAGTGGCAGACCTGTATCGACTTCTCCGACTTGAATAAAGCCTGCCCCAAGGATTGTTTTCCATTGCCAAGGATTGACCAACTGGTGGATACCACAGCGGGACAGGAGCTCATGTCCTTTATGGACGCGTACTTAGGCTACAATCAGATCGCCATGAATCCGGTGGACCAGGAGCACACCAGTTTCATGACACTGACTAACGTTTATTGTTACAAGGTCATGCCATTCGGGCTGAAGAACGCTGGTGCTACGTACCAAAGGTTAGTAAATAGAATGTTTGCAAACCAGATCGGGAAGAACATGGAAGTGTACGTTGATGACATCCTAGTCAAGTCAAAGACTGCCGATAACCATGTTTCCAACCTGGAAGAATGCTTCAAGACACTACGGGAGTATGGCATGAGGCTTAATCCACAGAAGTGCATTTTTGGAGTCGCATTGGGAAAATTCCTGGGTTTCATCGTCAATACACGAGGAATCGAGGCAAACCCCGACAGGAAAGACGTCCAAGGCCTGACAAGAAGGGTGGCAGCCCTCAATCGGTTTATTTCAAAATCCACCGATAAGTGCTTGCCATTCTACAACCTGCTCCGAGGAAATAAGAAGTTCGAGTGGACAGAAGAGTGTGAAAGTGCTTTCCTCAAGCTAAAGGTACACAAGGCCGAGCCGTCCGTAATATCCAAACCAAAGGCAGGAGAGCCCCTTTTTTTCTACCTAGCTGTCACAGAGGATGCGGCTAGTGCCGTATTAGTCCGAGAAGAAGACCGGATTCAGAAATCCATCTATTACATCAGCAAGAGACTTCTCGGAGCTGAATCCCGGTACCCGTTGATGGAGAAATTGGCGTTCTGCCTTATCACAGCCTCTAGAAAGCTCAGGCCGTACTTCCAGTCCCACTCAATACACGTCATAACCGATCAGCCTTTAAGGCAGGTTTTGCAAAAACATGAAGCATCGGGACGTCTGTTAAAGTGGGCTATCGAACTCAGTCAGTTCGAGATTTTGTACACCCCACGAACTGCTATAAAAAGTCAGGCCCTGGCCGATTTTGTAGCAGAGTGCACAGGATTCCGGGAGGATCCTGCAGAAGACTCACCCCAGGTCACCTCAGCCCAGGCATCGTGGAGGATCTTCATGGATGGTTCATCCAATGAGAACGGCTGCGAGGCTGGAATCATTTTAATATTCCCTAAGGGACATAGATTCCACTCGGCGCTGAGATTCAGATTCAAGGCCTCCAACAACGAGGCCGAATACGAAGCTTTGCTGGTCGGTCTAACAATAGCCCAGGAGCTAAAGGCGAGCTCCGTCCAGTGCTTCAGTGACTCCCAGCTCGTGGTAAACCAGGTTCTAGGCGAATATCAGGCACGAGGACCCAAGATGGCTGCCTACCTAGCAAAGGTAAAAGTGGAACTGTCCGCGTTTGGGCGAGGCTCATTCGAGCAGATACCTCGGGAACAGAACACTAACGCAGACGCTCTTGCCAAGCTCTCCACCTCCGGGGAGATGGAGGCTCTTGGGTTAGTTCCGGTAGAATTCTTGGAAAGACCAAGTATAGAAGAAGCCTGGGCGAAGGTCGAGATGATCAACGCTAGGCCGACCTGGATGACCCCCATCCTTGAGTATCTCACTGAGGGGAAGCTACCTGAAGGGCGTAATGATGCGCGGCGAGTACTGTACCAGGCCCCAAGGTATACGATGGTGGACGGGATGTGTAACGACCCAAATTACCTAACAAGGCTTAAGGGCCTTGATTAGCGTGCCAGGAGGGCATGATGAGATTTATGTGTGATTTTTATGAATTAAATGCATGGTTATGATTTAAAGCATGTTATATGACTATTTGTTTATCTGAGATGCATGACTATGTATATTAGTATGCATGTAGGCCCGGATCGTGTTAGAAGGGCATAATTGTAATTTTGGCCATGTTGGGCATAACTGTATTGATATGTGTTGATTGTTGGGAACACAGTGGTATGTGGGTGTATCTGTGATTTGTGACTCGAGGCGATCCCAGTGAGCAGGCTAGCGGAAAGTCATGACGAGAATTTATACCCGGCTCGGGGCGAGCCTGGGGGTATGAACAGGAATTCAGTGAATAGATTCAGATTTATTTTGATGATGGGGGATACTTATTTGGTGTTTATCAGATGTTGGAAGGTAGCGGGAAAATATTAGAGACACTTGAGGATTAGCGGGAATTGGGTAAAATGACTAAAATGGCCCTATTTGGACAAAAGGATTTAGAATCAGTAGGAAGGGCATTTTGGTCATTTGGCTTTTAGACATTGATTTATGAGGCTTTACACTTAGTGGGATTTATAGAGAGTGTTGGCTGTGGAGAGAATGAAAGAAAAGAAAGTAAAAGGAAAGGAAGAAAAGAGGGAAAACAGAGGGGTTTTCACAAGGGTCGGTTTGTGCATTTTTGCACCATTCCGCTCCATTTTTCTTGGAGCAAAGCTTAGTGGAGAGCAATGGTAGGCTGTGCATCAAGGATCTTGGGTTAGACTTGAAGATTTGGCAAGAACACATCAACTTTTGAGGTAAGTTTTAGAGATTTCAGTTTTAAGGGTTTTTGATGGTTTGAGCTGTGTTTTGAGCTGAGTTGATGGGAATTTTAGGGAAATTCTGGGCAAGATTTGATGATGAACAAGCTAGGGAGGCCTAGGGTTGAATCAAGGTCGAAATTTGCATCAATGGTAAGAATTCTAAGCCTTTAACTTTGTTGTTGACTGAATTTCTGAGCTTAGGGTTGTTCATGGTAGATTTTGAGATTTGGAATAAATGTTCTTGGGATTTGAGGATTTGGGATGCTTGGGATGAATGGAGAGTGTTCATAAGCTTGATTTTGAGTTTGGTAAAGATTTGGGGAAGTTTGGTCTGAGATTGGTTGAAAGAAATCGCAGAAATGCGATTTTGGGTTTTCTGGGCTGCAACTAGCGCTACAGCGCTAGTCAGTGGGTGCTGTAGCGCTAGCCCTTGTTCTGGGGAGGTGAGTTCTGCTTGTAGCGCTATAGCGCCCTCTTTAGAGCGCTGTAGCGCTGCACTGTTCACAGAGGTGAATTTTTGGGTTTTCGAGAGGAATTTTGACCTAGGCTTCGGGGCTCGTTTCCGCCACTTTGTTTTGGGGATTTAGGACTTCCCGGGGGCTCGGGATTGGTCCCGAGGCTAGGTTTTCGGGCTTGGGGTTCGGTGTTGACTTTCACCTATGTTTGTGCTTAGGTGTGCGCTAAGGCACGAGTGGGATCGTGCTCAAGGAGTCAGGTGATCTAAGCTATTGATTGGAAAGGTAAGAAAACTATAACACCCGTAGGATAGGGCATGGGCCCATAGTGTGATTGCGGGGCACGGCCCTATATTGCATGTTGCATGATGAGATGATTTATGGGCATGGCCCTATATTGTATGACATGTTAGGATGCAGACTTAAATGAATTATTATTCGTTCGAATGTTGTTGTGTTATACTATATGTGTGATTATAATAAAATGAACGGCAAGGGCCGAGAGCGGCGTAGGCCGGGTGCGGCAGCGGGGCCGGAAGTAACACTTAGCACATGGGATGCTATAGTCAGAGCAGGGCCCGGTGGATACATGTGTTATCCTTACGGTGTGAACCAATACCCCAGGCTTCGGTAAAGCTTCTGGGGCGGCATGGCCGTGTTTGCTTAGTCTAATGGTTGACTTGTTTATCTGTGGACTATCTGATATGATTAACTGTATATTTGCATATGTTATGTTCTTCATGAGTTTTCTTGCTGGGCTTCGGCTCATGGGTGCTCTGTGTTACAGGTAAGGGCAAAGATTGAGTCAACCAACCATGAGTATGGAGAGCGTGAAGCGACGCATACATGTTTGGCCTGCCTGACTGCTTTGGTTGGGGGTTTGTTTGAAAATTGTTGTAATAATCAATGATTTTTAGAACTGAGCAACTGTAAACTTATTTCAAGATGTAAATAGTTTCAAACCTTATTTTGGGATCCCAAATGTTTGATTCCTATAAATATGGAGACCCTGGGAGTTGCAAAGGGTTGGATTCTATTGTGTAAGAAATACCCTGTAAAAGAATACCAAGCATATAGCAATAATATTGACTGGTGGAGTAGAAGGATTTTAAACATTTGGCCCCCAAGTTTATTTCACTACGACCAGCATGAAGCAAACTTAAATGACCGACTCTCCCCGTGACTTGTTAGACCTGTCAGAGCCATCAGTGCCTTTTCGAAAAAGGTAACCAATCATGTCATTGCAGTTTCCCGAAAATAATTTTGACGGCTAACACATTTTCCCATGCCTCGAAAAATCATCCCCCATCATTACCTTATTAACCGTGCCTCGATCAATATAATTAATCCCTCAGTTTCACTTTCTACTTTTTACTTTCATTTTTTTTTTCCAGAACTGTAACGACCCAAATTCGCTAATAAGGCTTAAGGGCCTTGATTAGCGTGCCAGGAGGGCATGATGGGATTTATGTGTGATTTGATGAGTTAAATGCATGATTATGATTTAAAGCATGATATATGACTATTTGAATATTTTAGATGCATGACTATGTGTATTAGTATGCATGTAGGCCCTGATTGTGTTAGAAGGGCATAATTGTAATTCTGGCCATTTTTGGCAAAACTTTATTGATATGTGATGATTGTTGAGACCACAGTGGTATGTGGGTGTATCTGTGATTTGTGACTCGAGACGATCCCAGAGAGCGGGTTAGCGGAAAAGTCATGGCGGGAATTTATACCCGGCTCGGGGCGAGCCTGGGGGTTATAAGCAGGAATTTAGAGAATAGATTGAGATTAATTTTGATGATGGGGAATATTTATTTGGTGGTTTATCAGGTGTTGGAAAGCAACAGGAAAATATTAGAGACACTTGAGGATTAGCGGGAATTGGGTAAAATGACTAAAATGGCCATATTTGGACAAAAGGATTTAGAATTAATAGGGTGGGCATTTTGGTCATTTGGCTTTTAAAGATAGATTTTATAAGGCTTTATATAGTGAGTGGGATTGTTAGAGAGTGAGAAAGCTGAAGGGAAAAGAAAGAAAAGAAAGAAAGAAAAGAGAGAAAACAGAGGGGTTTTTCTCAAGGTTCGGTTTGTGCATTCTTGCACCATTTCTCTCCATTTTTCTTGGGGCAAAGCTCAGTGGAGAGCTAGGATAGGCTGAGCATCAAGAATCTTAAGGTTATACTTGAAGATTTGGCAAGGATTAGCAAGAACACATCAACTTTTGAGGTAAGTTTTTAGAGATTTCAGTTTAAGGGTTTTGATGGTTTTAGCTGTGTTTTGAGCTGAGTTGATGGGAATTTTAGGGAATTTCTGGGCAAGCTTTGAGGATGGACAAGCTAAGGAGGTCTAGGGTTGAATCAAGGTCGAAATTTGCATCAATGGTAAGAATTCTAAGCCTTTAACGTTGTTGTTGATTGAATTTCTGGGTTTAGGGTTGTTCATGGTGAATTTTTGAGATTTGGGTTGAATATGCTTGGGTTTTGAGTTCTTGGGATGCTTGGGATGAGTGTGAGGTGTTTATAAGCTTGATTTTGGGTTTGGAAAAGGTTTGGACAAGTTTGGGGTTGAATTGGTTGAAGGAAATCTCAAGAGGCGATTTTTGGGTTCTGCTGGGCTGCAACTAGCGCTACAGCGCTAGTCAGTGGGCGCTGTAGCGCTAGCCCCTGTTTTGGGCGGTGTGTTTTGCTTGTAGCGCTACAGCGCCCTCTTTAGAGCGTTGCACTGTTCATAGAAGTGGATTTTTGGGTTTTTGATGAGGGATTTTGACCTAGGGTTCGGGGCTCGATTCCGCCACTTTGTTTTGGGGATTTAGGACTTCCCGGGGGCTCGGGAGTGGTCCCGAGGCTAGGTATTCGGACTTGGGGTTTGGTGTTGACTTTGACCTATGTTTGTGCCTAGGTTTGCGCTAAGGCTCGAGTGGGATCGTGCTCAAGGAGTTAGGTGATCTAAGCTATCAAATCGACAGGTAAGAAAACTATAACACCCGTAAGATAGGGCATGGGCCCATAGTTTGATTGCGGGGCATGGCCCTATATTGCATGATGAGATGATTGCAGGGCACGGCCCTATATTTTGCATTACATGTTAGGGTGTAGACTTAAATGAATTGATATTTGTTTGAATGTTGTTTGAGTTATACTATATGTGATTATAGTGGAATGATACGGCGCGGAGCCGAGAACGGCGAAAGACCGAGAACGGCAATGGAGCCGAGAACGGCGAAAGGCCGAGAATGGCAGTGGGGCCGGTAGTAACACTTAGCACATGGGATGCTTATGGTCAGGGTAGGACCCAGAGGATACATGTGAGATCCTTACGGTGAGGACCGAGACCCCAGGCTATGGTAAGGGTTCTGGGGCGGCATGGTCGTGTTTGCTTAGTCTAATGGTTGACTTGTTTATCTGTGGATTATCTGATATGATAAACTGTATAAATTGCATATGTTATGTTCTGCATGAGTTTTCTTGCTGGGCTTCGGCTCACGGGTGCTCTGTGTTGCAGGTAAGGGCAAAGACTGAGTCAACCAACCATGAGTACGGAGAGCGTGAAGCGACGCGTACATGTTTGGCCTGCCCGACTGCTTTGGTTGGGGGTTTTTATGAGAAATGGCTGTAATAATCTATGATTTTTATAACTAATCAACTGTAAGCTTATTTCAAGATGTAAATAGTTTTCAAACCTTATTTTGGGATCCCAAATGTTTAAATACTTGAAGTTTTCAATAAAGTAAAGCATTTTCAAATATTACAGCCTCAACTTTTGCTCAGTCACACTTTTGTTTTAAAAATCTCGGTTAGCGAGCTAATTGCACAAAGTCTTCTTTCGAAACTCACTTGGTAACGGCTCTAAGGTAGTAGGGCGTTACAACTTGGTATCAGAGCGAGCCAAGGTTTATTGGTTCTGGAGATCGACCGAACATGTACGCTCACTGTCAGTGACAAGCTCGACTCAGGGTTGGTTGGTATGATTGATTGACATGTTTGAACATATGGTTGAATGCCCTGTTTGCCTGCTTATTTATATGGAGCATGAGGAATGAGTTAGCATATGCATGAGATACTGTTGGGGCTGGGCCCTTGGCTATTGCATGTTGAGATGAATATTGGGATAATGATTCGCATATTGAGTTTATGTGGTTAAATATTTAAATTGGATTCATATGTAATATATGTTTTTTGGCTTGTATGAAGCATGTTGAGACCTGAGTATACTTGGTGAGGTTAAAATCTGGTAGCTAAATGTATATCGTTGTGAACTTGGCCTATATATGCTTTATGTGTGCATGATAACTGTGGTTATTTGGACCTAGTTGTGGATTGGTTCGGGGTATGAACCACAGGGCGGAAGAGTTTGGTCAGTTTTGGCAAGTGAACTCGAGTTGTTTGTTCCTAGAAGGGTCTGGGGACCTGATATTGTGTTGAGAGGTAGATTCTAGAGATAAGTTGGAGTTGAGATCTCCAGTTATCCCTGAAAGCAGCAGCAAAGGGTCACTAGTGTGTGAGTAAGCTGTGGAGTTTGTTAGTTGAGATGGGATAGAAGAACAACGGATTTCTCCTGGGAAATAGCTGATTTCGATGTGTTAACAGTAAGGTTACCAGTGTTTGTTTACTGTGAGGTATGGACAGATAAGGGTATTATATGAAAGGCTTAAAGGGTGTTATCCTCGGGTTTTGAGGAGAGTTCGGGCTGACAAGGAATTTATCAATAGATGGGCAGAGTTAATTCCACCCTTGGTTAAGAGGATGAGAGATCCTGATTATAGGGTTGTGTTAAATGTTGAGGCAGGGAGATGCCTGGAAATGGTACTCGGGCTGAGGTACAGGCATAATGGGATGGAAAGAACCTAGGTGATGAATTGATAGTAGAGGTTATAAAGGCATGATCTGAACTATGGAGAGCGGAGACCTTGTAAGATTGGTTTGGAATGATAAAGTGGCAACAGTGTAAATCAATGGGTTTGGTGAATTGGGTAATTCATTTTGGAAATTTATACTGATGGATGTATCTGGATTTGATGGTGACCCATTTAAGGATTTGAGATCTGGAATAGTCCAAGGTATTTGGGCCGCTCGGATGTTAGAGATTTTCGTCTGTATGTGGATGGCGGAGAGGGCCATGTTGTTCGAGGAAATGATGGTTGATGTTAGAGCATGAGTGCTAGAGCCGCAATGGCAGTGCTTCCTTTGATGGAATTAGTAAAGATAGATTCGTGATAATCAAGTTAAAAGAACCCCGGATAGTTCTGTGGCTTCTGGTTTTGCCAGAATGGGGGAAAAAGTCTGATTGATAAGATGGTGACAGGAACCAGGGAAGTTATTTGGTATGTGCATGAGGGAGAGGATGCCACCTGAGAGGAGGTCAGGTGAGGGCATGACTCCTACATAGAAGGACTCGATATGTTAGGATGGATTTCCATGGTGAGGGAATGGAGAATTAAAATGCATCGATACATTCGAAGTTCGAGGCGGATTCCTCGAGGATGAGTATTTAACTAACTGGTTTATGCTTTGGTCATGTAACGAACTGGAAGAACTCGGTATTGAGAATGCTCCGAGAAGGAGTTGGACATAGAGGGTTTGCCTCATGGGTGTTATATGAGAGGTTGAGGATAGTAACACTTATCGAGAAGAAATTTGAAACTCGTTCAGATGGATTGGGATGCAAGTGATCAAGAAGTGCATAGTAATATGACAGAGTTTGTCTTAAGGAAGCCTCAGCACGAGCCATAGCGAGAAGGTTAATCGGTTAAGAGATAACCATGGATTGTTGAGGATATCATCTGGAGTATGTTAATGAGACTGAATGGAAACTGAGTTGACCAGTGGAAAATTATGTGGGTATAAAAAGGAAGACTCAGGAGTATTTCAAGGTTAGTCTACAGATAGGATTGGTATAAGGAATGTGGTAAAAGATGGTTTTGGCTGACAGAAAGTCTATTGAAGCAATCGAAGGAATTTGACCCTGGAGTAGCCAGAGTGTTGTACTGCAGGGATTGTTAGCATCGTCGGGTTAGGACGAAAAGTACAATGTTGGATACAAGATGGGACGATGTCCCCAAGAGTTGATCTATGACCTGGTTATTACCATCTGGAAACCAAGGATAGAGACATTTCGGGAAATTGTCTAGTTTGCACCGGGTAGGGTGTGAGGATCTGGTAACAAAGACTCTAGAATGGTTCAAGCTGCAGCAGCACAGGTAAGTTCTTTAGGCAGAGAATGCGTGAACGGTATGGGCAAGTCCCCTTCAAGCTCACGAGAAGTACATGTGGATTACTCCCAGACGGAAATGGTGAGCAATGATTTTGCTGAAGACGATGTACCCAGAAGGCAGAGTCACAGGTAAGGTTCTACGGAGTGTTAGTTTGGGTGTCGTCAAGAGTACTCAGATTGGAGCTACAAGAAGAAAGGACAGGTATGAGAAGATTTGATCTGAAGTCACAAAGAAGCTAATGAAGAACGTTTGAAGAACAGAAAGCATCTCAGGATTGGTAAGCGCGTCACCTATTGCATAAGTATCTCCGGGGACAACTACATCAGAGATGAGGAGAACAGTAAAACTTGAGGTTAGACGGAATGAGTGGTGTCAAATCAGAAAATTCAGAAGACAAGGTAAGAATGGATTGGTATCTGCCGATGCTGGAATTTGTGTGTGATATGGTTAAGTATAGAGTATTAGCATACAGGACTTGATCTATGATGAAGATATGGAATTGTGGGAGTGCATCACGGATTTTGCACGCCCAGGCACATTTGGCGCGAGGATGGATCGAACCTTGCGGGAAATGAAAGAATGGATCATGGTTGATATCCTTGGAACGTTAAGTTGACAGTTATGCATGGCATAAGGTACTTGAGTGTTGGGTATTAGTAAGAAGGTTAACGTTGAGACCCAGATGCGGTGAAAAGTAACAGACGGATGATCAGTGTTTGAATCCTCGATTGAAAGAGAGGAGATATAATTGGAGGCGGAACTCCTAACTGAGAGGCATGTGTCAGTCAAGGAATAACGCCATAGATTGTAATGGAGTGGACAAGGCAACGACTGAGATTGGCGTAACGTTAGCAGGTATGATTAGCTGGTGAGTGTCACTGAGCTATGGAATCTGAAGTGTCGTCTTTGGTTGAAGCAGGGAAGAACCCTGCTAAGGTGGTACAAGTTAGGATACCAGGAATGGATGAAGGATCCAATTAGATTTGGTTTGTGAATGAGAATTCTGAATGGATATCATTCTACCTCCTAGGGTACGTCGTACCGGGAGGGTCGAGCGGGTGACGGAATCTAGTGTTTTCCTTTGGACCCAGAGGGGTTAGGTGATGTGGTGGTGTATCGTGGGAATAGACCAAAATAGACCTTAAGTAAGGCATTTGGACATGAAAAGTTTAACTCGGTTGTTTGAGTTAATGTAGTTGGTTCAGGTGAACTGGTAGCAGGGTAAAACGTCGATGATACTGAATTGAGACCCTATAGTATTTTAAATTTTGGAATGGATCTAGAGAACGAAAAGAACAGAGTGGGAATCTGGGATTATCAGTTGATTACAAGTGAATGGCAGTCTGAAAGTTTATCGGATGTCTTAAAGAATTAAGCGCTGAGTAGGCGAATACTTGAGATATTAAGGGAAGTGTGATCCCTGATGAGTTAGTTGTGGTGGCAGTTGCTGGTGTCTTGTTAATATAACGCGAAATAGGGCTTGGTAAGAGGTGAAGGATAGTGAATACTACAGTTTGGCTTTAGTTCAGAGAGAAAGTTAAGGAGGTCGTTGAAACTTCTTAAGGCAGGAGTGTCTGCCTATTTGAAAGAATAAAGGGCTGGTAAATCGTTAAATTATGAGGAAATAAAGTTCCGGAAGGAAAGATTTGCATCTCTGCGTAATAACATACAAGGAATTGTATGGTGTTCAGAGAAAGAAAGGAGAGTTCTGACTCTTGATTCAACATAAAATTCTGAAGTTGTACTAAGGGTTAGGCCAGCAGGGCCTACAAGCTGATCCCACCTAGTAGAGGTGACGACTATTGAGTATCTCTGGAATCAGGAATAAGACAATGAATTGGTCATTGTAATCTAGGCAGACCCTGAGGCTTCAGCAGGGTTGCGGTGTAAACGAGGGGCTATCGAGAGCATGGCTTTTAGACAAGATCTTGTGGGGCAAGATTGTTACTCTTGTAAGAGTGTTGTTGAAAGGTAAAGTAAGGCAGTGGACCTTGGAAATCATGGTCAGAGTGCGGGTTTTCTGACTGATGTGTTTGGATAAATTTCGAGGACGAAATTTTTATGAGGAGGGGATAGTTGTAACAACCCAAATTCGCTAATAAGGCTTAAGGGCCTTGATTAGCGTGCCAGGAGGGCATGATGGGATTTATGTGTGATTTGATGAGTTAAATTCATGATTATGATTTAAAGCATGATATATGACAATTTGAATATTTAAGATGCATGACTATGTGTATTAGTATGCATGTAGGCCCTGATTGTTTTAGAAGGGCATAATTGTAATTCTGGCCATTTTTGGCATAACTTTATTGATATGTGATGATTGTTGAGACCACAGTGGTATGTGGGTGTATCCATGATTTGTGACTCGAGACGATCCCAGAGAGCGGGTTAGCGGAAAAGTCATGGCGGGAATTTATACCCGGCTCGGGGCGAGCCTGGGGGTATAAGCAGGAATTTAGAGAATAGATTGAGATTAATTTTGATGATGGGGAATATTTATTTGGTGGTTTATCAGGTGTTGGAAAGCAACGGGAAAATATTAGAGACACTTGAGGATTAGCGGGAATTGGGTAAAATGACTAAAATGGCCCTATTTGGACAAAAGGATTTAGAATTAATAGGGTGGGTATTTTGGTCATTTGGCTTTTAAAGATAGATTTTATAAGGCTTTATATAGTGAGTGGGATTGTTAGAGAGTGAGAAAGCTGAAGGGAAAAGAAAGAAAAGAAAGAAAGAAAAGAGAGAAAACAGAGGGGTTTTTCTCAAGGTTCGGTTTGTTCATTCTTGCACCATTTCTCTCCATTTTTCTTGGGGCAAAGCTCAGTGGAGAGCTAGGATAGGCTGAGCATCAAGAATCTTAAGGTTATACTTGAAGATTTGGCCAGGATTAGCAAGAACACATCAACTTTTGAGATAAGTTTTTAGAGATTTCATTTTAAGGGTTTTGATGGTTTGAGCTGTGTTTTGAGCTGAGTTGATGGGAATTTTAGGGAATTTCTGGGCAAGCTTTGAGGATGAACAAGCTAAGGAGGTCTAGGGTTGAATCAAGGTCGAAATTTGCATCAATGGTAAGAATTCTAAGCCTTTAACGTTGTTGTTGATTGAATTTCTGGGTTTAGGGTTGTTCATGGTGAATTTTTGAGATTTGGGTTGAATGTGCTTTGGTTTTGAGTTCTTGGGATGCTTGGGATGAGTGTGAGGTGTTTATAAGCTTGATTTTGGGTTTGGAAAAGGTTTGGACAAGTTTGGGGTTGAATTGGTTGAAGGAAATCACAAGAGGCGATTTTTGGGTTCTGCTGGGCTGCAACAAGCGCTACAGCGCTAGTCAGTGGGCGCTGTAGCGCTAGCCCCTGTTCTGGGGGGTGTGTTCTGCTTGTAGCACTACAGTGCCCTCTTTAGAGCGCTGCACTGTTCACAGAAGTGGATTTTTGGGTTTTTGATGAGGGATTTTGTCCTAGGGTTCGGGGCTCGATTCCGCCACTTTGTTTTGGGGATTTAGGACTTCCCGGGGGCTCGGGAGTGGTGCCGAGGCTAGGTATTCGGACTTGGGTTTCGATGTTGACTTTGACCTATGTTTGTGCCTAGGTGTGCGCTAAGGCTCGAGTGGGATCGTGCTCAAGGAGTCAGGTGATCTAAGCTATCAAATCGACAGGTAAGAAAACTATAACACCCGTAGGATAGGATATGGGCCCATAGTGTGATTGCGGGGCATGGCCCTATATTGCATGATGAGATGATTGCAGGGCACGACCCTATATTTTGCATTACATGTTAGGGTGTAGACTTAAATGAATTGATATTTGTTTGAATGTTGTTTGAGTTATACTATATGTGATTATAGTGGAATGATACGGCGCGGAGCCGAGAACGGCAATGGAGCAGAGAACGGCGAAAGGCCGAGAACAGCAATGGAGCCGAGAATGGCGAAAGGCCGAGAACGGCAGTGGGGCCGGTAGTAACACTTAGCACATGGGATGCTTGTGGTCAGGGTAGGACCCAGAGGATACATGTGAGATCCTTACGGTGAGGACCGAGACCCCAGGCTGTGGTAAGGGTTCTGGGGCGGCATGGCCGTGTTTGCTTAGTCTAATGGTTGACTTGTTTATCTGTGGATTATCTGATATGATAAACTGTATAAATTGCATATGTTATGTTCTGCATGAGTTTTCTTGCTGGGCTTCGGCTCACGGGTGCTCTGTGTTGCAGGTAAGGGCAAAGACTCAGTCAACCAACCATGAGTTCGGAGAGCGTGATGCGACGCGTACATGTTTGGCCTGCCCGACTGCTTTGGTTGTGGGTTTTTACGAGAAATGGCTGTAATAATCTATGATTTTTATAACTAATCAACTTTAAGCTTATTTCAAGATGTAAATAGTTTGCAAACCTTATTTTGGGATCCCAAATGTTTAAATACTTGAAGTTTTCAATAAAGTAAAGCATTTTCGAAGATTACAGCCTCAACTTTTGCTCAGTCACACTTTTGTTTTAAAAATCTCGGTTAGCAAGCTAATTGCACAAAGTCTTCTTTCGAAACTCACTTGGTAACGGCTCTAAGGTAGTAGGGTGTTACAAGAACACTAATGAACGAAGAATGAAGAACCCAGGAAACTCAGACAACTTCGGTGATCTGTGGAGTATCTGTCTAGCTGATGCATCAACGCCTGTGAATTTGCATTAATTTTTTTATCCGAGTAAGTTTCCTGAGCTTCATTGTTTCTGATATGCCATGCAATAATTCTCTCTTTAGTTTTATGATATTTTGGTATCTGAGTTTCCGATTGTTCTTGAAAAAACTTGATTTGGGTGTAATCGGGCTCGTAGGTATTAACATGATAGGATAAGGAAAAAACACTAAATGAGGCTTAGGATTTGGCTTGAGAATTAGGATTACTGATTTAGGGCGCAAAATTGAAGTAAAAATTTGATTTTTAAGCACTCGAAAAGTTTTCCCTGAATTTTTTTTCTCTTCTGCTTTTTAATCTGTTTTCCAAACTGTTCGCATGCTATTTAATGTTTACGTTAGAAAGCTACTGGTCATATAAAAGCTTAACTTTTATACACGACAAACGTTATCCCAACATTTGCTTCTTTTGTCTATTGGCCATAGATTCTCATCTCCCCTTCTCTGTTCGCAGATTTACATGCACGACCCGTGGGGAGGTGAGAGGTCGATTGACGATGACTTGCTCGCACTATTGTTCGAAGATCAAGAACAGCCATCGTTTCCATTCTCAGAAGATCCTTTTGTCAACACAATCCCACAAACAGACCTTCGACCAGCCCAACAAATATGGGTCACGTAAAATCCATTGCTCAAAGAAAAAGGAAAATAACCACATCTTTTGCTAATCAACCTTCCCCTCATACTGAGACTCCTCCTACCAACCCTCAACCTATAAATAGTTCATCGTTAGAATTTCAAACTAAAGCCCAACCTTGTGATGTCCTTAGGCCAGAGGTTGAGTGGTATGTGGCACCTCCTAGCATCATTACAGCTAGGATGGTGGGCAACTATCTCAAGAAGTATGGCCTTCCTGAGATAACCCTCATCAAGCCTTCACCCGACTAGAGGGCAAGCCTACTTGGGGGAGCCTTCGGTGCCTGGTCGAGGTATCACATCGAGGCAGCGGCAACCTTGCCTCTCCATCCATTCTTCCAAGGTGTGGCCAATTAATTTGAAGTTGCCCCTTTTCAAATCACCCCAACACATATAGAGTACTCTCTGCACTCTATATCCTTTATAATCACAAGAAGTGGCCCGTACCTACGCCACATTAGATCAACTACTTGTTCGATCTCAAATCTAACCCCAACCACAACAACATGGGGTTCTTCCATTTTTACCACCAGGAGTCTGCTTGCACCTTCCTGAGTGACATTACCCACAAGTCCAATGTGGGGAAGTACTTCCAGGAGTACTTTCTAACAACAGAACTGGTCTCCAATAACTTGGCTTTCTCTGAGGAGATAAATCCTTTACTCATTGGTCGTTTGATTTCTTTTAGCTTTTCTATACATTCTTTAGAACTTCGGCATCGTTCTCATCCATGGCATCGACCAGACCCTACTCCAGAAATGGAGATAAGAGCAGCAACCCTGGCCAGCATGACAAACATTGAAAAGAGTGTCAAAGAGGTGGTCATAGAGAATAACCTAAGGCTGGTCGGCCTTCTTGCCCCTCACCAGGAAGTGAGGGAGTTAAGACCAGGGAGTGCTACTGGGGGAGAAATTCCTGAGCAGCAACAGGATGTGTCACAACCCCCAAGGAGGCAGGCTACAGGAGTGACCATCAGGGAACCTTCCACCTCTCCGCGAGCTGGTGCTATCCCTGCTAAACATGGAAAGGGCAAGCAGAAGCTTCCTAACCACCCCGAGCCAATACTTGAGTCCTTGGATGAGAACGGTACTGACTTCTCACTCTTAGACAGTTTTCCCATTCCCTGTCATTTATTTGACGGGGATGACAACTTTAAATATGTGACTAGTTTAAATTCACACTTCTTCAAGGTAGAGAGTGAGTGTAGCAGTAGTACAATAGATAATGTATTGACCAGTAATAAGGGCTCGGGTATATTACTTAGAATTTTCTTTACTCTTATTTCCATGCTTTAGTAAGTACCTCCATTTATATTGTCTGATTGTTTGTTTCTATTTTGCAGTCATGTCAGCAGAAGACCCATTCAACCTGTACAGCATGTCGAAGACCACTGCTCTTGCGAGCAATAAGAAGGGGAGTAGGCAGCATCCTGGGGAAAGCAGTAGCAATCCCTCAACGAAAAAGGCTCGGATCGAGGATCGTCCAATACCTGTTCCCTCTAAGGAAACAACACCTCCTTCAGCTCCCGTCGACCAGACTCCTCCCCCAGCTCGCCGACTAGAGTCTTCCTGGTCAGACAGCAGACACCCAAGGGGAGGCCGTCATGAACATAGCTTTCAGCTAGGCCAAAGATAAGCTAACGAAGCTATCAAGGCACCGACGAAGTCAAGAAGCGATCAACAACACTGGCTCCTTGCCGCACGCTGAATGAAGTACTCAGCGCAGGTTGTCGTTTTTGTTGTGCTTTATTTGTTTACCTTGTCCTTTTATTTCCACTAACAGTTTTATCTTTTTTCTAGTCGCAGGGAGTTCTAACCATGAGCACTGGTTAGCACCGCTCGGAGGCATTGGCTTCTGAGTACGAGGAGAGGCTTGGCGAGCAGCTCAAAATGGTCGAGGCTAACATGCCGAACAACTTAAGGTGGCCTGTGCCAGTCAGTATCCTATGATCTGTAGGGCGAAAGACCTGGTAAAGCTGTGTAATCCTACACTGCCTGGGCAAGGTCAAGTGTGACAATTCTAAGACTGTGTAGGTATTGAACTACACTGTAACGCCCTACTGCCTTAGAGTCGTTACTAAGTGAGTTTGAAATTTGCATTTAAACTCGCTAATCGATGTTTTAAGACAAAAGTGTAATTAAACCATAATCAGAGTTATAAACTTTGAAAATAATCATTTACTAAAAAATAAAAAGCGTTTAACCTTTGGGATCCCAAAATACTGTTTGGAAATAATTACAACTCAAAAATATAATCAGAGTCAGCCAAACGACAAAATTCAGGTATAGTACATCCATCTCCCAAAATAACCCTGGCCGTGGCAGCCTGGCAGGCCAAACATGTACACGCCACTTCACGCTCTCCGTACTCATGGTTGGTCGACTTTCCCTCTGCCCTTACCTGCACCATAGAGCACCCGTGAGCCGAAGCCCAGCAAGAAAACCCTCACAAGCAGATAACATATGTATATTACACACTTAACATATAAACAAGCCACCATCAGGCTAAACACATACGGCCATGCCATCCCAGGCCCTTACCAGGCTCTGGGTCCGCGATCCACACCGTGAGGATATCCCAGGTATCCTTTAGGGTCTCGCCCTGGAAACTCGCACTCCACGTGCTAAATGTTGCTCCCAGCCCCTTGCCATTCTCGGCCTTGCCGCTCTCGGCCTTCGCCATTCCCGACACTCGCTGTTCCCAACTCTTGCCGTTCATTCACATATATGCACACACATAGCATAATTATGCATGTTCTTAAACAAATATAAAATCAATCAAAGGGCTATGCCCTGCAACATAATCATATAGGGTTGTGCCCTGTAACACAAGCTCTACGAGAACAATAGTTTTCTTACCTGTGTCCCAAGCTTTCCAAGCACCGATGTCCTGAGCTCAATCCCCTAATTCGAGCCTAGCCGAAACCCTAGTCACAACGCACAAACAATAGTCATCCATCAAGTTCTAATCCATCAAATAGCTTCGGGTCATAATTCTAGTCTCCGGGACCTTGAATTCTATCAATCGGGTGATAAATTCCATCCCGAGCCTTAACAATTAAGTTCCCAAGTCAAAACCCACAAGACACACTGCATCTTGAACTAGGGTCGCAGCCCAACCCCTTAAGGGTCGTGGCTTGCCTCAAAACAGAGGCCAAGCACCTCCCTGGTAAAACACACAGGCTATGGCATGCTTGGCCAAGAACCGCGGCATGCCTCGAGCTCAATGGCCTCCCGAGGCCTCGTGCGCACATGGGCCGTGGCAAGCCCCTCCTAGGCCTGCAGCTCTACCTGCAAGCCCAAAAAACCTAGCCTTTCTTCAAGATTTCCCCGAGCTTAACCCCACATATCTCATCCAAAATTACCCCAAACCTCATAATTAAGCCCAGAATTCATACTCATGCAACCTAAACAAACCAACAAACTTAAGAACCAATTCCTACACCCATCAAGCAATCAAAACCAATCCTCGAAACCAAACCATGCATGTCTAAGTCCTAACACCCAATATCAGCAGAAATTAGCTTGTTTATCAAGTTTATGTAACGCCCTACTACCTTAGAGCCGCTACTTAGTGAGTTTAAAACAGAAATCGTGCTTTTGACTGACTCTTTGTGGTTTCTAAAACCAAAAGTGTGAATAAACCAGAATCTAAGGCTGTACTCTTTGAAAATGTTTAGTTTCATTGAAAACGTTAAGTATCAGACATCTGAGATCCCAAAATAAGGTTTACAAAATATTTACAACTCAAAAATAGATTTACACCAGGTTAAATATCAAAAGAATGAGTTAATACAGCCATATACAAAATGCCCCCAACCAAAGCAGTCGGGCAGGCCGAACATGTACGCGCCGCCCCCACGCTCTCCATACTCATGGCCGATTGACTGACTCCTTGCTTTTACCTGCCACACAAAGCACCCGTGAGCCGAAGCCCAGCAAGAAAACCCAAATAGTAAATAACATATGCATAGTATATAGCTGACATAATCCACTGATAAATAGGAAAACCATCAGACTAAACAAGCACGGCCATGCCGCCCCAAAGGCCTTACCAAAGCCTGGGGTCTCGGTCCTCACCGTTAGGATAACTCATGTATCCCTTGGGTCCCACCCTGGCTATAAGCACCCCATGTGCTGAGTGTTACTTCCGGTCCCAAGGCCGTACCCGGCCTTTGCCGCTCTCGGCCTTAGCCGTTCATTTCATTATAATCGCACGCATAATACATTTCGAATTAATCATTCAAACATATAATAATTCACCCAAGGTCATACATTTGCAAGTAAAACAGTCTAGGGCCATGCCCTGCAATAACACTGTGGGCCCATGCCCTAATCCCGGGTGTTACGATTTTCTTACCTTTAAATTCGATGGCCTTGATCAACTTGACTCCTTGAGCATGTTCCTACTCGAGCCCTAGCGCTTACCTAAGCAAAATCCATAAGTCAAAGTCATTACCAAACCTCAAGTCCAAAACCTAGTCTCGGGACCAATTCCGAGCCCCCGGGAAGTCCTAGATCCCCAAAACAAAATGGCGGAATCGAGCCCCGAACCCTAGGTCAAAATCCCTTCACAAAAGCCCAAAAATTCCGTCTGTGAACAGTGCAGCGCTACAGCGCTCTAAAGAGGGCGCTGTAGCGCTACAAGCAGAACCACCCCATCAGACACAGGGGCCAGCGCTACAGCGCCCCCTAACTAGCGCTGTAGCGCTAGTTGCAGCCAGACCAAACCCAAAATCGCATCTTGCGATTTCCTTCTACCATTTCAACCCCAAACTTGTCCAAACCTTTTCAAACCCAAAAACAAACATATCCACACCTCCCACTCATCCCAAGCATCCCAAGAACTCAAACCCCAAGCTCAAGCAACCCAAAACTCAAGATCTACCATAATGAACCCAAAAACCAGAAATTCCCTCAAACAACAAAGATAAGGTCTTAGAAATCATACCGTGGATGGAAATTCGACCTTGAGTTGAACCCTAGACCTCCTTAGCTTGCACCTTCACAACCTTGACCTGATTTCCCCAAAAACCCCATCCATTTAGCTCAAAAACACAGTTCAAACCAGTCAAGCCCTAAAACTGAAATCCCCAAGAGCTTACCTCAAATTTCTGATGTGATCTTGCTAATCCCTTGCCAATCCTCAAGTCTAGCTTAGGATCCTTGATGCTCAGCCTACCCTAGCTCTCCACTGAGCTTAACTCCAAGAAAATGAAGGAAATTGGTTGGGAGAGCCACAAACCGATCTTGGACAAAACCCTTCAGCTTTTTCTCTCTTTTCCTTTCCCTTCCTTCTTTCTTTCTTTTCAGCCTATATCTCTTTTTCTACAAAATCCACCAAGTATAAAGCCCTCCTTAATTCATCTCTTCCAAGCCTAAAGACCAAAATGCCCTCCCTTAATAATTGTAAACCTTTTTGCCCATAAAGGGGCATTTTAGTCATATTACCCAAATTCCCACTAATTCCTCAAGTGTTCCTAATAATTCCCGCTCGCTACCCAATACCTGATTAATCATCAAATATACATTCCTCATCATCAAGATTAACCTCAATATATTTTCCCAAATTCTCATTTAAACTCCCCCAGGCTTAACCCAAGCCGGGTATAGATTCCCGCTTTGACTTTTCTGCTAACCCGCTCATTCTAGGATCGTCTCGAGTCACAGATCACAGATATCAACACGGTCATGCCCAAAATGGCCAAATTACAAATAACCTCAATCAGGTATACATGCATACTAATTCACATAGTCATGCATCACAAATAATCAAATAGTCATATAACGTGCATTAAATCATAATCATGCATTAAACTCATAAAAGTCACACACAGAATCCCATTATGCCGTCCAGGCACACTACTCAAGGCCCTTAAGCCTTAATAGCGAATTTGGGTCGTTACAGTTTAACACTTACCTTTGAGCTTGATTAGATCCCTGATAGTCCTCTAATGCCTAGCTTTGAGATCCTCCCTTGCTTCCAAGAATATCAGCTTCCTTTCTCCTCTCCGTCCCTAGGCTCTTGCTTTCCTCTAGAGCTCCAAAGAAAATTCCAGCATAACCAAAGTGAAGAAACGTGAAGCACTTTACCCCTGCCTATTCTAACTTATCCCTTAAACCAATTTCCCTTTTCGCCCTTAAATCTATCATTAACCCTCAAGAAACCCCAAGGGCAATTTGGTCATTCCCAAATCCCATTAAGTCCCCGAGGCGAAATAATAATTTATCCCCAATGTTCCCTCTTAGACATTCTATCCTCAAATATATCTCCAAATATTTATTTCCTTAACCCGATATCCCCATAAAACATCTAATACCTGAATTACCTCTCGACTCGCCCCAAGTTGGATTTTCGACCTCGTTGTGACTTTCTAGCAAACCGCTCCCTAGGACTGTCTCAGATCGTGCAACACAGATGTATCACAAGTATATCACATTTATGCCCTCAATGAGCTAGAATTACAAACATGCCCCTAATAATCAAATGGGGCCCACATGCATATTTAATTGACCTAAACATGCACCACTAATCACATATTATAACAATGCCATAAGCCTTATTAGCAAATTTGGGTCATTACAACTATCCCCTCCTTATAGAAATTTCGTCCTCGAAATTACCTGAACAACTTGGGTTACCACTCCCGCATCTCTATTTCTAGTTCCCACGTTTCCTCCTCAACCTTGCTGTTTCTCCATAGTACTTTCACCAAGACGATGGTCTTGCTCCACAAGACTTTATCTTTCTGGTCAAGAATCTGAACCGGCTTCTCCTCATAAGACAAATCCTGATCCAGCTCCAAATTCTCATAACTCAAAACATGCGTCGAATCTGACACATACTTCCGAAGGATGGACACGTGAAACACTTCATGAACCCCTGATAAGGCTGGAGGTATCGCCAACCTGTAAGCTACCTCTCCAACTAGTTCCAGAATCTCAAAGGGGCCAAAAAATCTAGGGCTCAGCTTGCCCCGAACACCAAATCGTTTCACTCCCCGCAAAGGTGAAACCCTAAGGAACACATGGTCACCAACCTGAAATTCCACGCTCCTGCATTTCAGTTCCGTGTAACTCTTCTGGCGACTTTGGGAGGTGAGCATTCGAGCTCTAATCTTCTCAACTGCCTCAATGGTCCTCTGAACCATCTCAGGACCTAAGTACCTCCTTTCACCGGTCTCATCCCAATTGATAGGTGATCTGCACTTTCTCCCATAAAGCATCTCATACGGAGCCACTCCGATGGTCGCCTGATAACTGTTGTTTTACGAGAAATTAATCAAAGGGAGATACTTACTCCAAGATCCCCCAAAATCTAGCACATAGGCTCGTAGCATGTCTTCCAATATCTGAATTGTCCTCTTAGACTGTCCATCAGTCTGAGGATGATAAGCAGTACTAAACTGTAACTGCGTGCCCATAGCCTTCTGCAGACTCTCCCAAAACCTTGAGGTGAAGGTGGGGTCCCTGTCGGATACTATCGACCTTGGAGCCCCATGAAGTCGAACAATTTCCTTCACATATAACTCAGCATATTGCTCCACAGTATAAGTCATCATGATAGGTAAAAAGTGGGCAGACTTGGTGTACCTATTCACAATCACCCACACCGAATCAT
This sequence comes from Humulus lupulus, assembly GCF_963169125.1. Taxonomy (NCBI): domain Eukaryota; kingdom Viridiplantae; phylum Streptophyta; class Magnoliopsida; order Rosales; family Cannabaceae; genus Humulus; species Humulus lupulus. The sequence continues at coordinate 253,818,622 of NC_084802.1, read as the reverse complement.
GTTGTCCCATGGTCTTTGGAAAACCAACCATGAAGTCCATGGCGATATATTTCCACTTCCACTCCGGAATCCCTAGAGGCTGTAGCAACCCTGCTGGGCTCTGTTGTTCAGCATTGACCTGCTGACAAGTTAAGCATTTGGCCACATAATCCACCACATCCCTTTCCATGCCCGACCACTAATACAAAGCTCTTATATCCTAGTACATCTTCGTCTTACCTGGATGTAAGGAATAGGGAGTGGTATGCAGTTCATCTAACATCTCCGCTAGATATCTTAATCCATCGGAACACAGATCTGAACCTTATACTTCAGTAACCCCATCTCCGAGATAGATAAGTCCTTGGCCGCTCAGACTAAGACGTTCTCCCTGTAACCCTTCAACTGGGAATCATTCCCCTGTGCCTCCTTGATCCTCTCAAGGAGCGTAGACTGAAGAGTGATGTTGGCCAACCGGCCAACCACCAAATCTATACCCACTTTAGTCATCTCCTTTGCTAGCTTATCAGATATCTATCTCGAACTGAACAACTGTCCTGGGCCTTTCCGACTCAATGCTTTAGCCACTACATTAGCCTTCCCAGGATGGTATAGGATGTCACAATCGTAATCCTTAACCAACTCCAGCCACCGTCTCTGGCGCATATTAAGATCCTTCTGAGTAAAGAAGTACTTCAAACTCTTATGGTCAGTGTATATCTCGCACTTCTCACCATATAGATAATGTCTCCAAATCTTAAGTGCGAATACCACTGTTTCCAATTCTAGATCATGCGTGGGATATCTCTGTTCATGCTCCTTTTAACTGTCTCAATGCATAGGCTATCACCTTCCCAGCTTGCATCAGCACACATCCTAAACCCTGTTTAGAAGCATCACAATAAACCACAAACTTTTCATTATCTATCGGTATACTCAACACTGGCGCGGTGATCAGTCGCCGCTTTAACTCTTTAAACTTGTTCTCACATCTATCTGTCCAAACATACTTTGTCTTCTTCTTTGTCAATTCTGTCAATGGCGAAGCTATTCTGGAGAACCCCTCAACAAACCACCGATAATACCCTACCAATCCCAGAAAACTCTTCACTTCAGGAACACTGCTCGGTCTAGGCCAGTCTCTGACTGCCTCTGTAACGCCCTACTCCCTTAGAGCCATTACTAAGTGAGTATTAAAAGAAACTTTGTGCAAAGAACTCGCTAACTGAGGTTTTTCAAGCCAAAGTGTGACTAAGTAAAAGTTCAGGCTGTAATCTTTAAAAACACGTTGTTTCATTGAAAACTTCTAGTATTTAACCTCTGGGATCCCAAAATAGGGTTTGAAAACTATTTACAACTTAAAATAAATTTACAGTTGATTAGTTATTAAAATCACAGACTATTACAACCATTTCTCGAAAAATACCCCCAACCAAAGCAGTCGGGCAGGCCAAACATGTACGCGTCGCTTCACGCTCTCTGTACTCATGGCTGGTTGACTCAATCCTTGACCTTACCTGCAACACAGAGCACCCGTGAGCCGAAGCCCAGCAAGAAAACTCATACAGTATATAACATATGGGAATTATATAGTTAAAATATCACATTAACCACAGATAAACAACTATTCCATCAAACTATACAAACACGGCCATTCCATCCCAGAGGCATTACCAAAGCCTGAGGTCTCGGTCCTCACCGTAAGGATATCCCCCGTATCTCTTGGGGTCCCACCCTCTCTAAGAGCGCTTCACGTGCTAAGTATTACTTCCGGCCCAACTGCCGTTCTCGGCCTTTCACCGTTCTCGGCTCCTTTGCCGTTCTCGGCTCCTTGCCTTTTCGGCTCTTTTGCCGTTCCCGGCTCCTTTGCCATTCATTCTTACTATAATCACAAATAGTATAACTCAAATAACACTCAAACATATATCAATTCAATTAAGTCTGCACCCTAACATGTGATGCAATATAGGGTCGTGCCCTGCAATCACACTATGGGCCCATGCCCTGTCCTACGGGTGCTATAGTTTTCTTACCTGTATTCCGAGCTTTCTGATGCACTAAAGCCGCGAGCACGGTCCTCTAACCCGAGCTTTTCCAAAGACCTAGTCACAACACGCATAAAACATCCTTTAATACTAATCAACTCAAATCCACATCCCGGGACCAATTCCACACTCTCGGGACTCCCAAATTCCTAAAACAATTCATTGGAAACATCCCCCGAACCCCCGGAGCAAAAGCTCAAAATTGCAAAATTTCATGTCCTGAAAATGGCCTAGCGCCGCGGTTCTGCCCAAGAGGGCCGCGGCACCCAGCAAGTCAAAGAGCCACCCCTGCCTAGAAACAGCCTCGCGCCGCGGCGCCCAAGAACAGGGCCGCGGCGCTCCTTCGCGAACCCAGATTTCTGGGTTTTCTCTTGCATTTTTTCCCAAGCTAAACCCCCTCAAAATCATCCCAAACAATTACCTAAACACCAAGATCAATTTAAAACTTCATATGAACCATCTAACAACCCATAAACACTAGTTATCAAGATCTAAACACCATCACACCCAAAATCCACCCTTTGATTTCTAATTTCAGCAAACTCAAACCAAAACTTTAAAAAACTTAACTCATGCCTTAAATTTCTCAAATCAAAACAGAAACAAATCTTAAATGTGCATAAAATCCTTACCTCAAGTGGAGAATTCACCCAAAATCTTACTTGATCCCTTCCTAAACTCCCACTTCAGCCCCTTCTACTCTTCTTTTTCTTTTTTCTTCTTCTTGCCATAGTTTTTTCTTTCTTCTAGTTTTTCTTCTCTTCAAGTTTTATCAAAACCATCATATGACCCAATGCCCAAACCGTGTACCCCAATATCCCAGCTGAAAATTGTCTAAATCCCTTGCCAAAAGACCATTTTACCCCTTCCTAATAATCCTTCCTAACTAAACCTTCAAGGGCACTCAAGTCCTTTCACTTCTATTTCAATTCTACCATTTCTATCTAAAACTTGTTACTCAAAGTAGTTACAAACGGTTACAGAGGTTACTCAATCGCCAATAACTATAACCTTTAGTTCTCAATTCAACTTACAAAATTCCTAAAGTACCCCTAGGCTCCTTCCGAGCCGGGTACAAAATCCCGTTGTGACTTTTGAGTTAACTAGCTCTCTAGGACCGTCTCGGCACGTGCATCACAATAATAACACCACACTCTTGCGGTACAAATCACATAATACAATTATCACATATATACCCACAGCGGGCTAAAATTACCAATTTACCCCTATCATACAAACGGGGTCCACATGCATATTTATTTCACCTAAGCATGCATCTAATCACATATTCATCAAATTCACATAAATTAATGCAATATAAAAATTATTTCCCTCCAGGCACACTAATCAAGGCTCCAAGCCTTATTAGCAAGTTTAGGTCGTTACAACTATCCCCTTCTCATAAAAATTTCGTCCTCGAAATTTACCCAAACACATCAGTCAGTGAACCCGCATCTCTGACCATAATTTCCAAGGTCCACCACCTTTACTTTATTTCTCGACAACACTCTTACAAGCATAACAATCTTATCCCACAAGATCTTGTCTAATAGCCATACTTTCGTTAGCTCCCTGTTTGAACCGCAACCCTGCTGAAGCTTCAGGGTCAGCTTAGATTACAATGATCACCTCAATATCTTATTCCTGATTCCATAGATACCCAATAGTCATCAGCCCTACTAGGGTGAGATCAATTTATAGGCCCCTGGCCTATCCCTTGGTACAATTTCAGAACTTATGCTGAATCAGGAGTCAGAACTCCCCTTTCTTTCTCTGAACACCAAACTAATCTTCGTCTGCCATTACTTAGAGAGATACAATTCTCTCATCCCAGAACTTTATTTCCCAAAAATTTAACAGTTTACAATTTCTTTTTATTCTTTCAGGTAGGCAGATACTGCTGCCTTAAGAATTCCAACAACCTCTTTGACTTTCTCTCTAAACCAATGCCAAACTGTAGTATCCACTATCTTTCACCTCTTACCATGTCCCATGTCATGTTACCTTAACAAGACGCCAATATAGTCACCATGACTAACTCATCAAGGATTGCACGTCTTTAAATATCTCAAGTACTAGCATACTCAACGCTTAACTCCTTAAGATATCTGATAAGCTTTCAGACTGCTATTCCACTTGCAATCAACTGATAATTCCAACTTCCCACTCTGTTCTCTACGTTCTCTAGTTCCTTTCCAAAAATTTAGAATATTACAGGGTCTCAGTTTAGTACCATCGACGTTCTACCATGATACCAGTTCACCTGAACCAACTTCATTAACTCAATCAGCTGAGTTAAAACTTTCCATGTCCAAACACCTTGCTTAAAGTCTAATGTGGTCTATTCCTACGATAGACCACCACATCACTTAACCCCTCAGTGTCCAAAGAAAACACTAAATTCTGGCGCCCGCTCAACCCTCCCGGTACAACGTACCCTAGGAGGTGGAATGATATCCATTCAAAATTCTCATTCATATGCCAAGTTCTAATTGGATCCATCATTCGAGCCTGGTATCCTAACTTGTACTACCTAAACAGGGTTCTTCCCTGTTTCAAAAACATCCAACAATTTGGATTCCATAGATTAGTGATACTCACCAGTTTATCTTTACATACTAACGCTATGCCAATCTCAGTCATTGCCTTGTCCACTCCATTACAATTTATGGCGTCATTCCTTGACTGCCACACGCCTCCCAGTTAGGAGTTCCGCCTCCAATTAAATTTCCCCTCATACAATCGAGGCTTTCAAACACCAATCACCCATCTGTTACTTTTCACTAAATCTGGGTCTCAACGTTATCTTTCTTCCTAATACCCAACACTCAAGTACCTTATGCCATGCATAACTGTCAACTTAACGTTCCAAGTATATCAACCATGTTCCTCCCGTCTCTGATGTAGTTGTCTGTGGAGATACTTATGGGTTAAATGACACGCTTACCAGTCCTGTTATGCTTTCTATTCCTCAGACATCCTTCATTAGCTTCTTTGTGGCTTCAGATCAACTCTTCTCATACCTGTCCTATCTTCTTGTAGCTCTACTTTGAGTACTCCTAACGAAACCCAAACTGACATTTCATAGAACCTTACCTGTGACACTGCCTCCTGGGTACTAACATCTTCAGCTTAATAGTCATTTGCTCTCCATTTCCGTCTGGGAGTAATCCACATATACTGCTCGTGAGCTTGAAGGGGACTTGCCTATACCATTCTTGTATTCTCCACTTTAAGAACTTACCTGTGCTGCTGTAGCTTGAACCAATCTAGAATCTTTGTTACCAACTCCTCACACCTTACTCAGTACAAAATGAAAATTCCTGAAATGTCTCTTTCCTTGATTTCCAGCTGTAATAACCAAGTCGCAGATCAACTCCTGGAGATATTGTCCCGTCTTGTACCCAACATCAAACTTTCCATTCTTAACTGACAATGCTAACAATCCCCGCAGTATAATGCTCTAGCTACTCCAAGGTCAAATTCCTTCGATTGCTTCAGTAATTCTTTCTGTCAACCAATACCATCTTTCTCAACATTCCTGATACCAATCCTATCTGTAGTCCGACATTGAAGTACCCCCAATCTTTCCTTATATACCCATATAATTTTCCCATTGGTCAACTCAGTTTCCATTCAGTCTCATTAACATACTCCGGATGATATCCTTTACAATCCATGGTTATTTCTTAACTGATTAACTTTCTCACTATGACTCATGTTAAGGCTCCCTTAAGACGAACTCTGTTGTTCTTACTATGAACTTCTTTATTATTTGTATCCCAATTCTTCTGCTAGAAGTTTATAATTCCTTCTCAGTAAATTTTACTATCTTTAGCCTCTCGCATAGCACTCTTGAGGCAACTCTCTATGTCTAACTCCCTCTCGGAACATTCTCAACACCGAGTTCTTCCAGTTCGTTTCATGACCAAAGCATAAACCATTCAGTTAAATATTCATCCTCGAGGAATCAGCCTCGAACATCGAATGTAGCGAGGCATTCTAGTTTTCCATTCTCTCATCATGGGAAATCCATCCTAACATATCAAATTATTTCATATAGAAGCCGTGTCCTCACCCAGCATCCTCTCAGGTGGCATCCTCTCCCTCATGAGCATACCAAATAACCTCCCTGGTTCATGTCACCATCTTGATAACTGCCTTTTAATCAGGCTTCTTTCCAATCACAAATTAGGTGCCCTAGCACTGTCTGGGATCCTTCTACCTCAATAATCGAGAATCTGCCCTTGCTGAATTCTATCAATAGAAGTACCATCTTATCAATCAGACTTTTCCCCCTTTCTGGCAAAACCAGAAGCCACAGAACTATCCGGGGTTCTTTTACCTCGATTACCAAGAATCTATCCTTACTAACTTCATCAAAGGAAGCACTGCCAATTGCAGTTCTGGCACTTATGCTCTATGCATCATTCCTCAGTTCTTCGAACAACATGGCCCTCTCCGCCATCCACATACAGACAATAAGTTCTTACATCAGAGCGGCCCAAATACCTTGGACTATTCTAGAGTTCAATCCTTAAATGGGTCTCCATCATTTCCAGATACATCCGCCAGTATCAATTTCCCGAAATGAATTACCCAATTCACAAAGCCCATAGATCAACTCCTGTTGCTACTTTATCATTCTAAACCAAGCTTATAAGGTCCCCATTCTCCACAGTTCTAATCATGTCTTTATAACCTCTTCTATCAATTCATCATCTGAGTTCTTTCCAGCCCATTATGCCAATGCCTCGGCCTGAGTGCCATTTCCAGGCATCCCTCAAGCACAATACTTAACACAACCCATTAGTCATAGTCTCTCATCCTCTTATAACTAAGGGTGGAATTAACTTCGCCCATCCACTGATAAATTCTTTGTCAATCCGAAATTTCCTCAAATAAGAGGATAACACCCTTTAAGTCTTTCATATAATACCCTTATCTGTCCATACCCTCACAATAAACCAACATTGGTAACCTTACCGTTAAAGCATACAAAGCAGCTATTTTCTCAGAGAACTCCGCTGCTCTTCAGTTCCAGCTCAACTATTAAACTCCACAGCTTACTCACACACTAGTGACCATCTGCTGCTACTTTCGGGGATAAATGGAGATCTTCTAACACCAACTACTATCTAGAATCCCCCTTCAACACAATGTCAAGTCCACTTAACCAACCTAGGCACAAACAACTTGAATTCATCTGCCACTGCTGACCAAACTGTTCAACCTCGGGGTTCACACTCTGAACCAAACCACAACTAGCTCCAAATAATCACAGTTATTATGCACACACAAGGCATATTAGGTTAAATCCACAATGCCATACATTTAGCTACCAAATTTATCACAGCTAAGTATATCCACACTCATCATGCTTCATACAAGCCAGTAAACAGATATAACATATCGATTCAATCTAGGCAGTTAACCACATACACTCAGCATGCAAACCATTATCCCAATATTCATCCACATGCAATAATAATATTATTCAGCACGCTTTAATCTCAACATGCAATAGTCAAGGGCCAAGCCCTAACAGTATCTCATGCATATGTCAACTCATTCATCATACTCCATATAAACAAGCAGGCATACGGGGCATTCAAACATATGTTCAAGCATATCAATCATTCATACCAACCAACCCTGAGTCAAGCTTGTCACTGACAGCGAGCGTACATGTTTGGTCGATCTCCAGAACCAATAAACCTTGGCTCACTCTGATACCAAGTTGTAACGCCCTACTCCCTTAGAGTCGTTACTAAGTGAGTTTTAAAAGAAACTTTGTGCAAAGAACTCGCTAACCGAGGTTTTTAAAGCCAAAGTGTGACTAAGTAAAAGTTAAGGCTGTAATCTTTAAAAACGCGTTGTTTCATTGAAAACTTCTATTATTTAACCTCTGGGATCCCAAAATAGGGTTTGAAAACTATTTACAACTTAAAATAAATTTACAGTTGATTAGTTATTAAAATCACAGATTATTACAACCATTTCTCGAAAAATACCCCCAACCAAAGCAGTCGGGCAGGCCAAACATGTACGCGTCGCTTCATGCTCTCCGTACTCATGGCTGGTTGACTCAATCCTTGCCCTTACCTGCAACACAGAGCACCCGTGAGCTGAAGCCCAGCAAGAAAACTCATACAGTATATAACATATGGGAATTATATAGTTAACATATCACATTAACCACAGATAAAAAAGTATTCCATCAAACTAAACAAACAAAGCCATTCCGTCCCAGAGGCATTACCAAAGCCTGAGGTCTCGGTCCTCACCGTAAGGATATCCTCCGTATCTCTTGGGGTCCCATCCTGTCTACGAGCACTTCACGTGCTAAGTGTTACTTCCGGCCCAACTGCCGTTCTTGGCCTTTCACCGTTCTCGGCCCCCTTGCCATTCTCGGCTCCTTGCCATTTCGGCTCTTTTGCCGTTCCCGGCTCCTTTGCCATTCATTCTTACTATAATCACAAATAGTATAATTCAAATAACATTCAAACATATATCAATTCAATTAAGTCTGCACCCTAACATGTGATGCAATATAGGGTCGTGCCCTGCAATCACACTATGGGCCCATGCCTTGTCCTACGGGTGCTATAGTTTTCTTACCTGTATTCCGAGCTTTCTGATGCACCAAAGCCGCGAGCACGGTCCTCTAACCCGAGCTTTTCCAAAGACCTAGTCACAACATGCATAAAACATCCTTTAATACTAATTAACTCAAATCCACATCCCGGGATCAATTCCACACTCTCCTGACTCCCAAATTCCTAAAACAATTCATTGGAAACATCCCCCGAACCCCCGGAGCAAAAGCTCAAAATTACAAAATTTCATGTCCTGAAAATGGCCTAGCGCCCAGCAAGTCAGAGAGCCACCCCTGCCTAGAAACAGCCTCGCGCCGCGGCGCCCAAGAACAGGGCCGCGGCACTCCTTTGCGAACCCAGATTTCTGGGTATTCTCTTGCATTTTTTCCCAAGCTAAACCCCCTCAAAATCATCCCAAACAATTACCTAAACCCCAAGATCAATTTAAAACTTCATATGAACCATCTAACAACCCATAAACACTAGGTATCAAGATCAAAACACCATCACACCCAAAATCCACCCTTTGATTTCTAATTTCAGCAAACTCAAACCAAAACTTTAAAAAACTTAACTCATGCCTTAAATTTCTCAAATCAAAACAGAAACAAATCTTAAATTTGCATAAAATCCTTACCTCAAATGGAGAATTCACTCAAAAGCTTCCTTGATCCCTTCCTAAACTCCCACTTCAGCCCCTTCTACTCTTCTTCTTCTTTTTTCTTCTTCTTGCCCTAGTTTTTTCTTTCTTCTAGTTTTTCTTCTCTTCAAGTTTTATCAAAACCATCATATGACCCAATGCCCAAACCGTGTACCCTAATATCCCAGCTGAAAATTGTCTAAATCCCTTGCCAAAAGACCATTTTACCCCTTCCTAATAATCCTTCCTAACGAAACCTTCAAGGGCACTCAAGTCCTTTCACTTCTATTTCAATTCTACCATTTCTATCTAAAACTTGTTACTCAAAGCAGTTACAAAAAGTTACACAGGTTACTCAATCGCCAATAACTATAACCTTTAGTTCTCAATTCAACTTACAAAATTCATAAAGTACCCCTAGGCTCCTTCCGAGCCGGGTACAAAATCCCGTTGTGACTTTTGAGTTAACTAGCTCTCTAGGACCGTCTCGGCACGTGCATCACAATAATAACACCACACTCTTGTGGTACAAATCACATAATACAATTATCACATATATACCCACAGCGGGCTAAAATTACCAATTTACCCCTATCATACAAACGGGGTCCACATGCATATTTATTTCACCTAAACATGCATATTAATCACATATTCATCAAATTCACATAAATTAATGCAATATAACAATTATTGCCCTCCAGGCACACTAATCAAGGCTCCAAGCCTTATTAGCAAGTTTAGGTCGTTACAGCCTCATTCTTACTTGGGTCGACCAGAATCCCCTCCTTACTGACAATATGGCCCAAAAACGTAACTTGCGATAACCAAAACTCGCAATTGCTGAACTTAACATATAGCCTATGCTCCCTCAGCTGCTGCAACACCAAACATAGATGCTGCTCATGCTCTGTCTCTCACTGAGAGCACACCAAAATGTCATCAATGAGCACAATCACAAACTTGTCCAAATAGTCCTTGAAACCCTATTCATCATGTCCATAAAAGTTGCTGGAGCATTGGTTAATCCAAAGGACATAACCAAGAATTCATATTGTCCATACCTCGTCCGGAAAGCGGTCTTTGGTATCTCCTCTTCTTTAATCCTTAACTGATGGTCAAACAAATCAACAATCCTACGCAGTGGATACTTATTTTTAATGGTCAACTTGTTCAGTTCCCTGTAGTCAATACACATCCTAAGTGATCCATCCTTCTTCTTTACAAACAACACTGGAGCACCCCATGGCGAGAAACTTGGTCTGATGAACCCTAAATCTAGTAACTCCTGCAACTAAATCTTCACCTCCTTCAATTCTGCTGGAGCCATTCTGTAAGGTGTCCTAGATACTGGCTCCGCCCCTAGTACCAACTCTATAACAAAATCAATCTCCCGCTGCGGCGGCAGCCCTGGCAGATATGCTGGAAATAAATAGGTATCCACAACATTCACTAGGAATCCTATGAAACCTCCCTGCATTAGGTCTCTAGCCTTCAGTGTTGAAATTATAGGTACCCGTGGTCCACTAGCTATTCCCACAAATACAAAGGGTACCTCCCCTTCCTGTTTGAAGGTCACCATCCTGCGCTTGCAGTCAATTGTTGCCCCATACTTCGATAGCCAATCCATCCCTAGGATCACATCGAAGTCATCCATCGTAAGCTCAATCAGATCAACAAAAAGTTCCCTACCATCTACCTCTACTGGTAAAGCTCTAATCCACCTCCTAGTGACTACCAGTTCCCTAGTCGGCAACAAAGTCTGAAAACCTCTAGCATACATAACACTAGGTCGACACAGCTGATCTATCACTCTAGTAGACACAAACGAATGAGTAGCTCCCAAATCAAACAATGCAGTATAAGAAGAACCAGCACTAGAAATCTGACCTGTCACAACCGAGGGTCTAGCCTCCGCCTCAGCCTGAGTCAAATTGAACACCTTGGAAGGAGAGAGACTATCGCCCTGCTTTAGATCCTCCTTCCTGACTTATGGGTAGTCCTTCTTCAGATGATTGGCACTCCCACAGACAAAGCAGGCCCTAATCCTGCACTCACCCTGATGTCGTCGTCTGCAATAGGGACACACTGGAAAGCTCCTCCAGTTGTCACTATTGCCCTGACGGCCACTAGAAGCACCCCGTGTCGTCCTATTCGAGCTAGAAGGAACAAAAGAATCCGTGGCCTTTCTTTTCTGCTCGTTGAAGCCACTACCTCGACTGGATCCAATAAAAGGAGGCATCGTCCTCCTGGCATCATGCCTAACAGCGCTCTCTCACCAAATCTAGTCCTCGGGCGCCTCAGCGGTAAGGGTCTTGTCCACAACCTGAGCATAGGTAGTATTCTTTGGGTCTAAGGTGATCTTTACATCACGGGTGATCATAACATTCAACCCCCAGACAAATCTGTCTCTTCTTGCTGCATCTGTCGGCACTAGATCTGGGGCAAGCTTCGCCAATCGGTCAAATTTCAGAGCATACTTTGTCACGGTCAACCGGTTTTAAGTCAAGTTGATGAACTCATCAACCTTCGCAGCTCGGACTGCAACAGTGTAATACTTCTCATTAAAAATGTTCCTGAACTCTTCCCAAGTCATCACTGTGACATTTCTTCTCTGAACTACTACATCCCACCAGATGCGGGCATCCTCTCTGAACATGTAGCTTGCATAAGCTACCTTCTTATTCCCTTCTACCCTCACAAAATTAAGAATAGAGGAAATCATATTCATCCACTGCTCTGGCCATAGCGAGTCTGGTCCACCCTCAAAGGTCAGAGGAAGCTGCTTTTGGAATCTCTCATATAAAGGTTACAATCTGCTGAACTAGAAACCTAGTGACCTATGGAGGGGCCTGTTGCCTCAACTGTTGAAGTTCTTCTTCTGTTCATTGCAATCTTGCTTCCATTTTGGCAAACATCTATTGTCAATTCTGTGGGGCAGGTGGAGGGTCCTGACCCTGGTTGTCATCCTTGGCCCTACTGCTGCGGAGTCTCGATGATTGTCGAGGAATCTCAACAAATATGCCTGCAATCAATGACATCACTCATCAGGCATGATAAAAACATCCAAAACCACCTCCCATTCACATTAGTCAACCATAAACAACAATCGACATAACACACAGATAGCATATAACACGCGACAGACCATGCCCTAACATCATGCATATGTTAACTCATTCATCATGCTCTATACAAAGTAAGCAGGAAAATAGGGCATTCCAGCACATATTTAAGTATATTATTCAATCATTACAACCCAACCCTGGGTCGAGTTTGTCACTCACAGCGTGCGTACATGTTAGGTTACTCTCCCGAAACCATAAACCTTGGCTGGCTCTGATACCAAGTTGTAACGCCCTACTGCCTTAGAGTCGTTGCTAAGTGAGTTTTAAATGGGCATTTAAACTCTCTAATCGAGGTTTTAAGACAAAAGTGTAATTAAAAAATAATCAGAGTTATAAACTTTGAAAATAATCATTTACTGAAAAATACAAAGCATTTAACCTTTAGGATCCCAAAATACTGTTTGGAAATATTTACAACTCAAAAATATAATCAGATTCGGCTAAACGAAAAAATTTAGGTTTAGTACATCCATCTCCCAAAATACCCCTGACCATGGCAGCCAGGCAGGCCAAACATGTATGCGCCGCTTAACGCTCTCCGTACTCATGGTTGGTCGACTTTCGCCTTGCCCTTACCTGCACCATAGAGCACCCGTGAGCCGAAGCCCAGCAAGAAAACCCTCACAAGTAGATAACATATGTATATTACACACTTAACATATAAACAAGCCACCATTAGGCTAAACACATACGACCATGCCGTCTCAGGCGCTTACCAGGCCCTAGGTCCGCGATCCACACCGTGAGGATATCCTAGGTATCCTTTATGGTCTCGCACTGGCAACTCGCACTCCGCATGCTAAACGCGGCTCCCGGCCCCTTTCCGTTCTCAGCCCTACCGCTCCCGGCCCCTCGCTGTTCCTGACTCTTGCCATTCATTCACATATATGCACACACATAGCATAATTAAGCATGTTTTTAAACACATATAAACTCAATCAAAGGGCTACACCCTGCAACATAATCATATAGGGTCGTGCCCTGCAACACAAGCTCTATGGAACAGTAGTTTTCTTACCTATGTCCCAAGCTTTCAAAGCACCGGCGTTCTGAGCACAACCCCCTAATTCGAGCCTCGTAGAAACCCTAGTATAAACGCATCAACAATATTCATCATTCAAGTTCTAATCCATCAAATAGCTTCGGGTCATAATTCTAGTCTCCGAGACCTTGAATTCTCTCAACCCGGGTGATAAAGTCCATCCCGAGCCTTAACAACTAATTTCCCAAGTCAAACCCACAAGACAACTTGGATCATGAACTAGGGCCACAGCTTGCCTCAAAACAGACGCCAAGCACCTCCCTTGAAAAACACACGGGCCGCGGCATGCTTGGCCAAGCATCGTGGCGCGCCTCGAGCTCAATGTCCTCCCCAGGCCTCGCGTGCACACGGTCTGCGACATGCCCCTCGTAGGGCCCCGGCTCTACTTGCAAGCCCAGAAAACCCAGAGAGAAGTATAAGGAGGCGTCATTGATTAACTTCAGAGAGGCCTCCAAGCTTTAAGAGGAGCTAGTGATTAGCAGAAAAGAAACTAACGAACTGGAGGCACGAGTCAAGCTACTTGAAGAGACTAATGCCAGTGACTTGTAGAGGTTTAAGGGAGCCACTTTTAACTATTTTTATATGTTCTGGAAAAACAACCGCGAGGCGAATTTTGACTATCTACCAGAACATATGAAGCAGTTGTAGTTGTCCAGGTGCCTTGCTCGCCTTGAAGAGGAAGAAAAAGCTCAAGCATCCCCTAAAATCTCTCTAGCGATGGGTATCGACGGTGTTGATGAGGAAGTTGGGGCCACCATCGATGAGCAACTTCAACAAGATCCTCCGGCTGCTTCATAATTTTAATTATTTTTACTTTAATTTGTAACTTGGGACACACGAACCATGGTTCGTGATGTCAAGACAATATTTTGCTGCGCATGCATCTTTTCCTTTTAATTAAAACTTACATCCGAGCAGTAACTGCTCGAGGTGTAAAACTATTTACTTTTGATATTATAATATTTGATTTATTATAACATTTGTTCACATGACTAAACCTAGCATAGCATTTGGCTTTGATTTAACAAAATTTTGAAAAATACTCTAAGTACAGTAGTATTCTTTCCCTTATTTTGCTCGTGTGTTTACATATACTTGTTGATATGCTTTTCTTACTTAGTACCTTATATGCCCCCCAAGTGATTGAGGAGATGAAGGTCCTCAGTCACTTTCCTTGACCAAGACCTGCTTGAACATTTCGGCTCGTAATAAATACATATAAAAATATAGCAAAATAGCACACGTAATGAGAAAATACTTGTAATAAATACAATAATTGGCAAGAATAACTAGCTGCGCATAGTTCCTTTTATTTCTTGTAATAAATGGACAATCATGTCTGTACGAGTGATCAGAATTTTGATCTTACACTTATAAGCGATTAGCCATATGATTAACTAACCCTTGTTCGCAAACTTGTAAAAAGTAAAATTAATACAAGCCAATTCTTTAAAATGAACTGCTTATTGATAATACTTGCGCAGGTGTTCTCCATTCCAATAGCGAGGAATGAGATCTCCATTTAAGCGAGCAAGTTTATAAGTTCCTGGTTGAAGGACTTCATCGATTTGGTATGGATCTTCCCAGTTAGGTCCAAGTACTCTAGCAACTCAACTGCGGGTGTTAAGAAAAACTCTTCTAAGTACCAAATCTCCCACATTAAATTTTATTTCGCGCACTTTAGAGTTGAAATATCGAGCGACCTTTTGCTGATACGCTGCTACTCAAAGTTGAGCTTGCTCGCGCCTTTCATCGACTAGATCTAGAGATTTCATCAATAACTGACTATTAACATCTTGATCGTATGTCACCCTTCTGTGCGTTGGTGGATCTAATTCAACAGGCAACATGGCCTCATACCCATAAGCCAAAGAAAATGGAGTATGGTCCGTTGCTATTCGATGGGATGTTCTATACGACCAAATGACTTCAGGTAACTGTTCTGGCCATGCTCCCTTTGCTTCTTCAAGTCTTTTTTTTTTTCAGGGTATCCTTCAATGTCTTGTTGACAACTTGAAACTGTTTGTTTGCCTATGGATGAGCTACTGAAGAAAAGCTCTTGATAATTATGTGCCTTTCGCAAAAATCTGTAAATAGATCGCTGTCAAACTAGGTTCCATTGTCTGAGACAATTTTCCTTGGTAACCCATAACGACACACGATGTTTTCGACCAATAAATCCAGCACCTTTTTGGTTGTTATTGTTACAAGCCACTCAGCTTTGGCCCACTTTGTGAAGTAGTGAACAACAACCACGACATACTAGACGTTGCCTTTTCCCGTGGGCGAAGACTCGATCAAATCTATTCCCCTTATTGCGAATTGCCACGGGCTTTGCATTTTTTTTAATTCATTAGGGGCTACTCGTGGTGTCTTGGAGAATCTTTCGCACTTTTCGCAACTTCGAACAAAATCTACAGAGTCTTCATTCATTGTTGGCCAAAAGTATCCTTGCGTTAGGATATTTTTGGATAAACTCTACCCCCAGCGTGATCCCCGCCTTCGTGGACTTCTCGCATTAATTCTTTGGCCTTTTCCTTTGACACACACCTTAGGAGCGACATTGAGTACCCTCTTCTATATAAGATTCCGTCGACCAGGATGAACTGAGCCAATTTCTTTTGGAGGGCTCTTTCTTTGTTTCTGTCCGTCAGCAGTACTCCATGCTCTAAGTAGTTAATGAAAGGTGCCATCCATGTGTCTGTTGCTTGGATTACCAGGGAGGATTCTTCTGCTTGGATTCTTAGTGTGGAAAAACGTTCAACATGCACTATATTTAATGTGTCAGCATCCTTTGCACTTGCTAACTTGGCCAAAACATCAACCTTTGATTTCTGGTCGCGAGGTACTTGCTGGAGAGTATATTTTTTGAATTGCACCAATAAGTCCTTTGCCTTGTTTAAATAACCTACCATCTTTAGAACCTGGGCTTGATATTCTTCATTGATTTGATTAACCACTATATGAGAGTCGCTGTAGACTTCAAGCGACTTTATATCTATGTCCTTGGCTAATCTTAATCATGCGAGCAGAGCTTCATATTTGGCTTCGTTATTTTACGCTATGAAGTCGAATCTGATAGCACAATGGAATCTATATCCTTCACGCGTGACTAAGATCAAACCTGCCCTAGCATTATGTTCGTTGGAAGAGCCATCTACGAACAACTTCCAGGAAAGAGTTTGGCTTTGGAGTTCAGGCTCTTCTAACGGCTCGATATCCTAGAGCCCAGTCAGTTCTGCGACAAAGTCTGCTAGAGCCTATCTCTTCACAACTGCTCGTGGCGAGTAAGAAATATCAAACTGTCCAAGTTCAATTATCCATTTTAACAATCGAACGGTAGCTTCTGGTTTCTGCAGGACTTGTTGTAGTGGCTGGTAATGGGGTGAGCTTGGAAGTACGGTCGCAGCTTTCTGGAGGCCAAAGTTAAGCAGTAGGCTAATTTTTCAATGGGTGGATACCGCAACTCTGCTCCGACTAGCCTCTTGCTTATATAGTAAAACGCTTTTTGCACATGCTCCTCCTCTCTTATCAGGACAGCACTAGCAGCATATTCTGTGACTGCCAAATATATGTACAAAGTTTCCTTTTAGATTGGCTTGGACAAAATCGGTGGTTGCAACATATGAGACTTCAGAGCCTGGAAAGCTTGCTCACACTCCTATGTCCACTCGAATTTCTTATTGCCTCTAAGTAGATTATAGAATGGGACGCACTTGTCCATTGATTTGGAGATAAATCTACTTAAACCTGCAATCCTTCCGGTTAAACTTTGAACATCTTTTATTTTTGTTGGCGACTTCATCTCGATTAGGGCCTTGATCTTTTCGGGATTAGCTTTGAAGGAGCACTTAAGGGGATTCAACTTCATCTGATATTTATTTAAGATGTTGAAGCACTTTTGCAGGTCCCTCATGTGTTCTTCTGCTTTCTTTGACTTAACCAGCATGTCATCAACATATACATCCATGTTTACACCGATCAGCTCTTTGAACATGTGATTGACTAATCATTGTTAAGTTGTACCAGCATTTTTCAAATCGAAAGGCATTACTTCGTAATAGTAAGGCCATGTATCGGTCTGAAAGCTAGTGTGATCCTCATCAGGTGGGTAAATACTAATCTGATTGTATTAAGAGTATGCATCCATGAACAATAGGATCTCGTGTCCTAACGTAGCGTCGACCAGCTGGTCGATCCTTGGGAGTGGGAAACAATCCTTCGGGCAGGCTTTATTAAGGTCTGCGAAATCCACGCATGTTCTCCACTTGCCATTCGGCTTGGGAACCGGCACGGGATTTGAGACCCAAGATGGATAAAATGCGACCCTGATGAATCCGTTCTCCTTTAGCTTATCGACTTCTTTTTTAAATGCTTTTTATATATCTTTGTCAAGCAACCTCTGTAACGACCCGAATTTGCTAAATCGGGCTTAGGGCCTTGATATTTAATATGCTTATATGTGGATTTATGTGAATATATGATAATGATGCATGTTTAGTTGAGTTAAATGTGCATGTGGGCCCTGTCTGGATATTAGGGGCATAAGTGTGATAAATGTGATGAATGTTATATATATGAGATATGTCTGTGCAGCACGATTCGAGACTGTCCTGGGGAGCGGTTAGCCAGAGAGTCACAATGGGGTTGAGATTCCGACTCGGGGCGAGTAGAGGGGTAATTTGGGTACTAGGGGTGTTATGGGGTTATCGGGACATGAAAATAAATATTTTGAGATATATTTGAGGATAGAATATCTAGGAGGGAATACTGGGGAAATTTACCATTTTTCCCTCGGGGACATTTTGGTACCACGAGCCTTAAGGTAACCACATAGATTTAAGTGAATAAAACAAAAAGGGAGAATTGTTTAGAAGTTTTAGAAACCGACATATAATTCCTCCCAGCTGAAGATAGCTCTTATTCCTTTCTCTCATTCATTCTCTAAGACATAACAAAGGAGAACTTTGGAGGAACTAGTTAGGGAATTGAGGACTTTGGGCTGTGAAATTAAGGAGCTAGGAGCTTGGGGATTAAGGTTCAACCTTAGAGGTTTAACTCAGCAAGAGGTAAGCTTTACCATGGGAGTTATACTTAAATTTCAGTTGTGTTTCTAAGATATGCATGTGGGTAGAATCTAATTTTTTCTTGGGGGTTTTAGTTGAGTTTTGGAGTAGATCTTGATGGGTTTTGATGTTGTTATTGAGTTTTTATTGAGCTGGAATATATGTGTTAATTATTTGAGTTTGATAGATGAGTTTTGGTGAATTGGCTAGAGGAAAGGTGTGGAAAAATGGTGAGAAAATCTGGGTTCGCTGACGAGGGCCGCGGCCCTAGGATGGGCGCGCCGCGGCCCGTGTGCGCGTGCGGCCGAGGGTGGTCAAAAAGTTCATGCACGCCGCGGCGCTTGGTGCGCGTACCGCGGCCCGTGTGTGTTGCAGGGGTGTGCTAGCCTCTGTTTGGATTTTATCACCCGAATTGATAGAATTCAAGGTCCCGGATGTTAGGGTTATGGCTCGGAGATATTTATTGGATTAGAATTTGATGGATGGATAGTGTTAATATGCTGTGACTAGGGATTCATAGAGGCTCAAGTTAGAGGACTGTGCTCGGGGCATCGGTGCTCAGAAAGCTCGGAACTCAGGTAAGAAAACCCTTGTTCCCATAGAGCTTGTGTGCAGGGCCGAGACCAATGTGTGTGAATAGAATTGGTATGCAGGGCTGAGCTCAATATGTTAGAACTGCGGGGCATAGCCCTTTAACTGAATATGCTAGAATTCTGTTGTAACGACCCAAATTTGCTAATAAGGCTTAAGGGCCTTGATTAGTGTGCCTGGAGGGCATATTGGGATTTATGTGTGACTTTAATGAGTAAAATGCATGGTTATGATTTAAAGCATGTTATATGACTATTTGACTATTTGAGATGCATGACTATGTGTATTAGTATGCATGTAGGCCCTGATTGTGTTAGAAGGGCATAATTGTAATTTTAGCCATTTTGGGCATAACTGTATTGATATGTGATGATTGTTGAGACCACATTGTGATGTGGATGTATCTGTGATTTGTGAGTCAAGACGACCCCAGAGAGCAAATTAGCGGAAAAGTCCAGGCGGGAATTTATACCTGGCTCGAGGCGGGCCTGGGGGTATAAGCAGGAATTTAGAGAATATATTGAGATTAATTTTGATGATGAGGAATACATATTTGGTGATTTATTAGGTATTGGGAAGCAAGCGGGGAAATAGTAGAGACACTTGAGGAATTAGCGAGAATTGGGTAAAATGACTAAAATGGCCCTACGTGGACAAAAAGGGTTCAGATTTGATAGGGAGGGCATTTTGGTCATTAGAATTCTTAGAGATAGATTAAATGAGGCTTTATATACTTAGTGGGATTGATAGAGAGAGTTAGATGGCTGTGGAAAAGAAAGAAAAAGGAAGAAAAAGAAAAAGAGAGAAAACAGAGGGGTTTTTCCAAAAGGGGCGGTTTGTGGATTCTAGCACCATTTCTCTTCAAATTTCTTGGAGCAAAGCTCAGAGGAGAGCTAGGATAGGCTGAGCATCAAGGATCCTTAGTTAGACTTGAAGATTTTGCAAGGGAATAGCAAGAACACATCAACCTTTTAGGTAAGTTTTTAGAGTTTTCAGTTTTTGGGTTTAGCTGGTTTAAGTTGTGTAATTAAGCTGAATGATGGGAACTTTAGGGGAATTTCTGGGCGAGCTTTGAGGAAGAGCAAGCTAAGGAGGTCTAGGAATTGAATCAAGGTCGAAATTGCATTAACGGTATGAATTCTAAGCCTTTAACTTTGATGTTTGACTAAATTTCTGGGTTTAGGGTTAATTATGGTAAATTTTGTGATTTGGAATGAATGTGCTTGGGTTTTGAGGATTTGGGATACTTGGGATGAGTGGAGAGTGTTTATAAGCTTAATTTTGAGTTTGGTAAGGATTTGGGGAAGTTTGGGTTGAGATTGGCTCAAAGAAATCGCAGAAAAAGAAACTGAGGGTTGCTTGCCTGCAACTAGCGCTACAGCGCTAGTCTTTGGGCGTTGTAGCGCTAGGCCCTGTTTCTGGGGTGGTGCTGATTCTCCTTGTAGCGCTATAGCGCTCTCTTTTGAGCGCTGTAGCGCTACCCTGTGCCCAGAAAGGGGTTTTCGGGCTATTTGTGAGGGATTTTAACCTAGGGTTCGGGGTTCGATTCCACCACCTTGTTTTGTGGATCTAGGACTTCCCGGGGGGCTCGGGATTGGTCCCGAGGCGAGGTTTTGGACTCGAGGTTTGGTGTTGACTTTGACCTATGTTTGTGCTTAGGTGTGCGCTAAGGCTCGAGTGGGATCGTGCTCAAGGAGTCAAGTGTTAAAAGCTATCAAATTGACAAGTAAGAAAACTATAGCACCCATAGGACAGGGCATGGGCCCATAGTGTGATTGCAGGGCATGGCCCTATATTGCATTACATGTTAGGGTGCAGACTTAATTGAATTGATATATGTTTGAATGTTATTTGAGTTATACTATTTGTAATTATAGTAAGAATGAATGGCAAAGGATCCGGGAACGGCAACGGAGGCGGGAACGGCAAAAGAGCCGAAACGGCAAGGAGCCGAGAACGGCAAGGGAGCCGAGAACGGCAACTGGGCCGGGAGTAACACTTAGCACGTGAAGTGCTTGTAGACAGGGTGGGACCCCAATGGATACAGGGGATATCCTTACAGTGAGGACCGAGACCCCAAGCTTAGGTAATGCCTCTGGGACGGCATGGCTGTGTTTGTTTAGTTTGATGGAATACTCGTTTATCTGTGGATAATCTAATATGTTAACTATATAATCTGCATATGTTATATATACTGTATGAGTTTTCTTGCTGGGCTTCGGCTCACAGGTGCTCTGTGTTGCAGGTAAGGGCAAAGATTGAGTCAACCAGCCATGAGTACGGAGAGCGTGAAGCGACGCGTACATGTTTGGCCTGCCCGACTGCTTTGGTTGGGGGTTTATTCGAGAAATGGCTGTAATAATCTGTGATTTTAATAAATAATCGACTGTAAACTTATTTTAGGTTGTATATAGTTTTCAAACCTTATTTTGGGATCCCAAATGTTAAATACTAGAAGTTTTCAATGAAACAACGCATTTTTTTTAAATATTACAGCCTTAACTTTTGCTTAGTCACACTTTTGTTTTAAAAACCTCGGTTAGCGAGTTCATTGCACAATATTCGTTTTAAAACTCACTTAGTAACGGCTCTAAGGAAGTAGGGCCTTACATCTGTACTTGTTTGCTATGCTATGTATGTGATGATGTGAATGATCAGCAAGAGCCGAGAACGGTGTAGACCGAGAACAGCGAAGGGCCGGGAACGGCGTTAGGCACGTTGAGTGCAAGGCCAAGAACAGCAAAGGGCCGGGAGCAGCGTTGAGCACTTGGAGTGCGAGTTGCCAGGGCGAGTCCCTAAAAGGATACCTGGGATATCCTCACGGCATGGTCCGCGAACCCAGGGCGTGGTAAATGCCTGGGACGGCTAGGCCATATGTGTTTAGCCAATTGGTGGCCTGTTTATATGTTTGATATATGTGTTGCATACGTTATCTATTTGTGGGTTTTCTTGCTGGGCTTCGGCTCACAGATGCTCTGTGGTGCAAGTAAGGGTAAAGAGAAGGTCAACTAACCACGAGTAGAGCAGGCGTGAGGCGGCGTGTACATGTTTGGCGAGCCTGGCTGCCATAGCCAGAGGATTTTGGGAGATGCTTGTAATTAAACTTAGATTTTGTCATTTAGTCGACTTGGCTCAATTTTTATGTTGTAAATGTTTCTAAACTGTATTTTGGGATCCCAAGTGTCAAACTTTTTCCTCTGTTTATAGCTTAATTACACTGTTTATCCTAAAACCTTTATTAGCGAGTTGATCGCACGTTTTTAAACTCACTTAGTAACGGCTCTAAGGAAGTAGGGCGTTACAACTTGGTATCAGAGCGAGCCAAGGTTATTGGTTCTGGAGATTAACCGAACATTTACACATGCTATCAGAGACAAGCTTAACTCAGGGTTGGTTGGTAAGATTGGCTATATGTCTTAATTTGTGTATGAATGCCCTGTTTGCCTGCTTATTTTATATAGAGCATGATGAATGAATTAACATTTGCATGATGCTAGGGCATGGCCCGTTGTGTGTTATATGTTATATGAGATATTATTCTGGATGACTGGTGTGTATGGGAGGTGGTTTTTGGATGTTGTTATCATGCCTGATGAGTGGCGTTGTTGATTGCAGGCATATATGTTGAGATGGCTCGACAATCAGCTAGACTCCTCGGCAGTAGGGCCGAGGATGACAACCAGGGTCAGGACCGTCCACCTGCCCCACAGAACTGGCAAGAGATGTTTGCTGAGATGGAAGCAAGACTACAGCAAACAGAGGAAGAGTTGCGACAGTTGAGGCAGCAGGCACCGCCTCAGGTTACTAGGCTGCCAGTGCAGCAGGTTGCAGCGCCTGTGTCAGTTCAGTCTGTTTTGGAGAATAAGTGGGAACCTTTGTATGAGAGGTTCAGAAAGCAGCATCCTCCCACCTTTGAGGGTGGATCAGACCCACTGTGGGCAAAACAATGGATGAATATGATTGCCTTAATTCTGGATTTTATGAGAGTTCAGGGGAACAAGAGGGTAGCCTGTGCTAGCAACATGTTCAGAGAGGATGCCCGCATTTGGTGGGACGTGGTGGTTCAGAGAAGGGATGTATCAGTTATGACCTGGGAAGAATTCAGAAACTTATTTAATGAGAAGTACTATAGTGTCGCAGTGCGAGCTGCGAAGGTTGATGAGTTTATCAACCTGACTCAGAATCGATCGACAGTGACAGAGTATGCTATAAAGTTTGATAGATTGGCAAAGTTTGCGCCAGATCTAGTGCTGCCTGATGCGGCAAGGAGGGATAGGTTTGTACGGGGGTTGAATGTTATGATCGCCCGCGATGTGAACATTACCTTGGATCCAGAGACTACTACTTATGGCCAAGCTGTGGATAAGGCCCTTACTGCTGAGAGGGATGAGGATCGGATTTAGAAGGATAGCGTTGTTAGGCGCGAAGCCAGGAGGACAGTGCCTCCTTCTGTTGGGTTCAGTCGTGGTGGTGGTTCTAGTGAGCAGAAGAGGAAGGCCCCAGATTCCTTTGTTCCTCCCAGTTCAGATAGGAGGGCACGGGGTGCTTCTACTGGCCGTCAGGGTGGCAGTGATAACTAGAGGAGTTTTCCTATGTGTCTGCGGTGCAGGCGTCGACACCAGGGAGAGTGCAGGATTAGGGCCTGGTTTGTTTGTGGGAGTGTTAGTCATCTGAAGAGGGATTGCCCTCAAGCTAAGAAGGAGGAGCAGAAATAGAGTGACAGTCTTGCTCCTGCCAGGGTATTCACTTTGACACAGACTGAGGCGGAGGCTAGCCCCTCAGTTGTGACAGGTCAGATCTCTAGTGCTGGTTCTTTGTATACTGCATTGCTTGATTCAGGGGCTACCCATTCATTTGTATCTGCTAGAGTGATAGATCAACTTTGTAGACCTAGAGGTGTGTATGCTAGGGGATTTCAGACTTTGTTGCCAACAAGAGAATTGGTAGTCTTTAGGAAGTGGATTAGAGCATTGCCTGTAGAGGTAGATGGTAGGGAGCTGTCTGTTGATCTGATTGAGTTAGAAGTGGATGATTTTGACATGATTTTGGGAATGGAATGGCTATCCAAGTATGGGGAACGATTGACTGCAAGCGCAGAATGGTGACTTTTGAACCAGAAGGGGAGGTACCCTTTGTGTTTGTGGGGTCAGTTAATGGACTGCGTGTACCAATGATTTCTGCCTTCAGGGCTAGGGACCTGATGCAGGAAGGTTTCATAGGATTCCTGGCAAGCGTTGTGGATACTTCTAGGGTGGTGTCGGTTGGACCGGGTGAGACTAGATTGGTGTGTGAGTTTCCGGATTTGTTTCCAGCGGATTTGCCAGGGTTACCGCCGCACAGGGAGATTGACTTTGTTATAGAGTTGGTACATGGAGCGAGCCAGTGTCTAGGACACCCTACTGAATGGCTCCGATGGAGCTAAAGGAGTTGAAGATTCAGTTGCAGGAGTTTCTTGATTTGGGGTTTATCAAACCGAGTTTCTCACCATGGGGTGCTCCAATGTTGTTCGTTAAGAAGAAGGATGGGTCCCTTAGGATGTGTATTGATTAGAGGGAGCTGAACAAGTTAACCATTAAGAACAAGTACCCATTTCCTAGGATCGACGATTTGTTTGATCAGGTACAGGGAAGAACGGTGTTTTCCAAGATAGATCTTCGATCAGGTTACCATCAGTTAAGGATTAAAGAGGAGGACATACCAAAGACCACTTTCCGAATGAGGTATGGACATTATGAATTCCTGGTTATGTCCTTTGGATTAACCAATGCACTAGCAGCTTTCATGGACATGGTGAATAGGGTTTTCAAGGATTATCTGGACAAGTTTGTGATCGTATTCATCGACGACATCCTAGTGTACTCCCAGTCAGAGACAGAGCATGAGCAACATCTACGGTTGGTTCTACAACGGTTGAGAGAGCATAAGTTATATGCTAAGTTCAGTAAGTGTGAGTTCTGGTTGCCACAAGTTACATTTTTGGGCCATATTGTCAGTAAGGAGGGGATTCTGGTTGACCCGAGTAAGATTGAAGTGGTCAGAGATTGGCCTAGACCAAGCAGTGTCCCTGAAGTGAGAAGCTTTCTGGGTTTAGCAGGGTATTATTGGCGGTTTGTTGAGGGGTTCTCCAGAATAGCTACGCCACTGACAGAACTGACAAAGAAGAAGACAAGGTATGTCTGGATGGACAGGTGTGAGAATAGTTTTAGGGAATTGAAGCGGCGACTGATTACTGCGCCAATGCTAAGCTTGCAGACTGAGAATGAAAAGTTTGTGGTCTACTGTGATGCATCTAGACAGGGTTTAGGGTCCGTGTTGATGCAAGCTGGTAAAGTGATAGCCTATGCATCGAGAGAGTTGAAGGAATATGAGCAGAGATCTCTTACGCATGACCTGGAGTTGGCAGCGGTGGTGTTTGCACATAAGATTTGGAGGCATTATCTTTATGGTGAAAAGTGCGAGATATACACCGACCATAAGAGCCTAAAATATTTCTTTACTTAGAAGGACCTGAATATGCGCTAGAGACGGTGGCTGGAGTTGGTTAAGGATTATGATTATGACATCCAATACAATCTTGGGAAGGCTAATGTAGTGGCTGATACATTGAGTCAGAAGGGCCCAAGACAGTTGTTCAGTTCGAGGCAGGTATCTGATAGGTTAGCTGAGGAGATGACTAGAGCAGGTATAGAGTTGGTGGTTGGTCAGTTGGCCAACATCACTCTTCATTCTACACTCCTTGAGAGGATCAAGGAAGCTCAGGGGGAGGATTCTCAGTTGCGAGGTCATAGGGAGAGTGCCTTAGTCGGAGTGACAAAGGACTTTTCAATTTCAGAGATGGGGTTACTGAGGTACATGGGCCGGATTTGTGTTCCAATGGATTCTGATATTCAGTGGGAGATCTTAGATGAATTGCATACCACAGCCTATTCTTTGTACCCGGGTACGACGAAGATGTACCAGGACTTGAGAGCTCTATATTGGTGGTCAGGCATGAAGAGGGATGTGGTGGATTATGTGGCTAAGTGCTTAACTTGTCAGCAGGTTAAGGCTGAGCACCAGAGGCCAGCGGGGTTGCTGCAGCCTTTGGGGATCCCAGAATGGAAGTGGGAAGATATTACTATGGACTTTGTGGTTGGTTTACCAAGAACTGTGGGACAACATGACTCAGTGTGGGTGATTGTGGATAGGTATTCCAAGTCCGCCCACTTTTTGCCTCTTAGGACATCTTATACTGTACAGCAATATGTTGAGTTCTATGTGAAGGAGATTGTTCGACTTCATGGGGCTCCAAGGTCGATAATATCCGACAGAGACTCCACCTTCACCTCCAAGTTTTGGGAGAGTCTGCAGAAGGCTATGGGCACGCAGTTACGGTTTAGTACCACTTATCATCCTCAGAAGGATGGGCAGTCTGAGAGGACGATTCAAATATTGGAGGATCTGCTGCGAGCCTGTGAGCTTGATTTTGGGGGACCGTGGAGTAAGTATCTCCCCTTGATCGAGTTCTCGTACAACAACAATTGAGAATATTAGAGCGCGTATGCTCGCCTCCCAGAGTCGACGGAAAATTTATTCAGACCTGAAACGCAGGAGTGTTGAATTTCAGGTTGGAGACCATGTGTTCCTTAGGGTTTCACCCATGAGGGGTGTGAAACGGTTTGGTGTTCGGGGCAAGTTGAGCCCTAGGTTTGTTGGCCCCTTCGAGATTCTGGAACGGGTTGGAGAGGTAGCTTACAGATTAGCAATTCCTCCAGCTTTATCAGGGGTTCATGATGTTTTCCATGTATTTATGCTCCGGAAGTATATGTCAGATTCAACGCATGTTCTAAGGTTTGAGAATCTGGAGCTTGATCAGGATCTGTCCTTTGAGGAGAAGCCGGTTCAAATTCTCGACCGGAAAGATAAAGTCTTGCGGAGCAAGACCATCGCCTTGGTGAAAGTGCTGTGGAGAAACAGCAAGGTTGAGGAGGCGACGTGGGAACTTGAGTCAGAGATGAGAAAGCGGTACCCCAAGTTGTTCAGGTAATTTCGAGGATGAAATTTCCGTAAGGAGGGGATAGTTGTAACGACCCGAATTTGCTAAGTCGGGCTTAGGGCCTTGATATTTAATATGCTTATATGTGGATTTATGTGAATATATGATAATGATGCATGTTTAGTTGAGCTAAATGTGCATGTGGGCCCCGTATGGATAGTAGGGGCATAAGTGTGATAAATGTGATGAATGTTATATATATGTGATATGTCTGTGTAGCACGATCCGAGACTGTCCTGGGGAGCGGTTAGCCAGAGAGTCACAACAGGGTTGAGATTCCAACTCGGGGCGAGTCGAGGGGTAATTTGGGTACTAGGTGTTATGGGGTTATCGGGACATGAAAATAAATATTTGGAGATATATTTCAGGATAGAATGTCTAGGAGGGAATACTGGGGAAATTTACCATTTTTCCCTCGGGGACGTTTCGGTACCCCGAGCCTTGAGGTAACCACATATATTTAAGTGAATAAAACAAAGGGGAGAATTTTTTAGAAGTTTTAGAAATCGGCATATATTTCCTCCCAACTGAAGATAGCTCTTATTCCTTTCTCTCTTTCATTCTCTAAGACATAACAAAGGAGAACTTTGGAGGAACTAGTTTGGGAATTGAGGACTTTGGGCTGTGAAATTAAGGAGCTAGGAGCTTGGGGATTAAGGTTCAACCTCAGAGGTTTAACTCAGCAAGAGGTAAGCTTTACCATGGGAGTTATGCTTAAATTTCAGTTGTGTTTCTAAGCTATGCATGTGGGTAGAATCTAATTTGTTCTTGGGGGTTTTAGTTGAGTTTTGGAGTATATCTTGATGGGTTTTGATGTTGTTATTGAGTTGTTATTGAGCTGGAATATATGTGTTAATTATCTGGGTTTGATAGATGAGTTTTGGTGAATTGGCTTGAGGAAAGGTGTGGAAAAATGGTGAGTCCACGAGTCTGTTGTATTAGAGCATAAGGAGCTTTAGTAATGGAGTTTTTCTCTGAGTTTGAGCATAGTATATGCTTACAAGAGAAAAATCTGACCCCCTCCACAGTGCACAACTGTTCATATTTATAGGCAGTTGAGTGCTCTGGGTTTGGGCCAGACTAATCCAGGCCCAATGAGGGTATAAACATTATTTGTTCACTGATGGAGGCTTAATACAAAGGAGTGTAATAAATAAAATATTCTAATCAGGGTCCCTTGGGCCGGCCGGAGCGTAACCATGCTATAAAACTGACAACAGTATGCAGCGTCAGTCTGGTTCGCGTGGGCTTCTGAGGAGATCTGGGAGACCGGATCCGTCAGAGTAATGGCAGTATGGTTCTGAAATAATGGCGTACATTCTGTATGCAACCTCTTATGCAGGTTAGTTTTGGGGACAAAACTCCGTGTGTACTTGGGGTGATGTTAGTATCGAGGACGACTTATCATGCCCAACCTGGTCCATTGGTCCAGGTTAGTTTATTAACATCTCTCTTCATTTACCAAGACCCTGGTTCGTTTACCAGGATCCGGGTTCGTCTACTGTCGTCTCGGTCCATTTTTAGACATGGAGGAATTAATACCCTTATTGCATCCCAGACACACCATGCGAAGGGTCTGGGAAGATGAAACATGCCAACCTCACGGTCCCGGCTTTTACTCCGGGACAACGTTTGGGCTGTACCGATATTGGGTTGTCAGGACTCACGCCCTATCTGTCTATTGGGCCCGATCTAGGCCTTAAGTCCCTTCAGGGTGGCCCATGGACTAAATGTATGGATCTGTGAATGGAGGGAGGAAATAGAGATAACAATAACAATTAAACACATAATTCATATATTTCCATCCTGACCCCCTAATCAAGGCCCTAAGCCTTATAAGGAAATTCTGGGATGTTACAGCGTGAGTCAATCACACATTTACATAATGTCTATATTCAATACAAATAATTCCCATGTATATGGGGATATGATTTGATAACAGAATAAATATGTTCTTGCTATCTCGGATAATAAATATGACAGCCTGATCATAAATAAATGTATAAACATATCCCGAGTCTTTGGGGATCCCAGAATATGCATTATAGTTGAATTGTCACGAGCTGGATATCTCCTCCAAACTCGTGCATCGATAGTTATCTAATTCCGAGCTCGTGCTTAACAGCCATCGTGTTCTTAGTTTACGATAAACTTAGGATGCCTAACACCATGTCTGATATTTATGAATCCCGAGCTGTCCACATGGATAATAAGCAGATATTCTACTTGGTTATTTTTCCGTGTATTTATCTGCCAGCTATACCTGAGCTGAGTAAATGAACTCGTGCGAAAAATAGGATACAACAATTAATGTGACCATTATCTTTCCAACTAATGTTTATTGCCTAATCAATCGAAAAAATTCAAAATTATTGATTTTATATATTTTATTTATTTATTTTCATCATCATTATAATCATTTCTCATCAAAAACTTGTTTAGTGATTTATGGTAACTATCCATTAGTAATAACCATGGAGAACTCTTCCAAATATATATATATAATAGAATGAATTATAGTTCTATAGTATATAAATATTTATATCAATAATCTCTACATATATGATATCTAAACACAACGTTAACATAGATATATATTTACATGACTATATGACACATATAAAATAGAATAATATTTAAAAAGAAATTAATAATAGAAATAAAATAAGAATAGAAAAAGTCATAGTATGGACAATAGTATACATGCATCAATTATTTTTAAAATCTAATGTATCTTACAATGTCCTTTGTTAAATTTGATGAAGAAAAAGGGCTCCAATCACTTAATAAAAAACAAACTATCACATAAATTTATAAGATTAAAAAATGATGTGGTTGACGCGATTTTTCGCCAACAGTGAATTATGTAAATAGCTGGGATGGATTAGTGCTTAATGGTAAACCATAATAAGAAAATGGTATTTAAAAACCCTAGGAACGAAATATCACGAACACTCATCCCCTTTTTACGTTGTTTGGAGGTTAAAATCCCCCTAGTCCATGAGTCTGTATTATTACTGTTTATCTCTCTCTAAATTTTGATAGAGTTTTTGCATTACAGAGAAAATCCACTACCCCTCTCCTTATCCAAGGTCTTGGTATTTATAGAGAAATTCCTTGGAGAGGCATTGGGGTCATCACGTGAATCTAAATCCCTCGTGTGACCTATCTCACACTAATGATGAATATTTCAATTTATATTAAGGTATGGTCTAACCATTAGGAAAAACTGATCATGGGTCATCAAAGATAACCGGACATGAGATGTCTAATCATGCGCGATTATATTACGTGTCCGGGATTTCAAGGATTTGTGGACATGTAATGTCTGTCCACGCATGTCTATATAACGTATCCAAGTTTATAAACATCCAGGGAAATGGTAGATCTTTAGATACCCCGAGTTGAGTGTAGCGTCAGCTTGTGTCTCGGATGCTATGCTTCATAAGTGTTTCCAGCTCGTGCCTATTGCTTTGTGTACATTAGCTCGTGCTATTTTCCTGGGGAATTGAACTGTCTTTACAAAGGAAAGATGAACTTGTGGATCATCTATTACAGTTCTTGACTAGCTAGTTGTATCCGAGCTGTCCAAAAGACTCGTGCTAAATTTCAGGATGTACATTTGCCCCACAAGTCCCTGCTCGTGTTCTATGACGTCATTTTTTGACTTACACGGCCAGGACTTTTAAACTTCTGTCGCGATTATCCAGGTTTGCCCATTACTTGAGTACTGGACATGTGGAACACCACGATTGGCGTCTATTCTGGTTTCAAGGATTGCATTGATGGCCTGGCCAACTTTTTGCCACCGTTTTGTCTTTCGAAACACTATCCTCGGATCTTGCACTAGTTTGATCGTACGATCCACGTCGTTTTATGCCTTTTACGTATAAATAAGGTTGGCAATTTCCAAGATTCACCATCGTTCATTCGAAATCTTTCTACATCTTTTCTCTTTTGCATTTCCAAATCCTTCTTCCTTCTTAGAAAAATCCAAAAACCATCTGTTGGAAAAACCCTCAAAAACCCAGTTACTCAGGTGTCTTCCAAGAACTCTCCCCTGCAAAGTCTACTTCTTTTGTCGAAGAACACATTGTAAGTCTTTTGGTTTTGAAGAAACTCTTCTTTTACTGGTTTCTATGTTTCCTTTTTTTTATCATGCTCATTCTCACCTCACCGTAGTCAATATTAGGTTGTTCTCCAAATGTTTTTGGCACATAGGCTTCGACTTAGGTTTACTGAGTAGGTCCTAAAATATCTCTAGAACTGTGATATTCGTAAAACTGGGTAATTTCTGGGTAAAACTGGGCAATTTATGGTGAATTTTAGGAAATACCCAATTAGGATATAGAAGATGAGAAGTTTTTAGGGTTCGAAACCAGGTTGCTTAGGGGTTACGCTTCTTGGGTGGTTTTGCTCTAAACCGCTGCCCAAGGAGAGTAGTGGCCTGATTTTCTAACACACGGAACCCTAAACATCAGGGGTCTGTTGGGAAACTTAGGCGCGTAGCGTAGGCAGCGCGTGTGATAATTCTTGAATAAAGATTTATTGCATGTGCTTTTGAGCTTATAATTGTGGAAAAATCATGGGTGATGTTAGTGTATTTTAAGCTTTTGTAGCTAACTTTGGTGTTTTTATGATCTTAGTTAAGTTTAGTTATTTTTGTAGTTTTTAATAGCTAATGGGTTAAGGATAATAGTTTCATGAATATATATTGGTACAAAGAATGAACTAACATATCAAACTATCTAAATTTAATTTTTGATGGCTGAATTATCAGGTTTTGTTGCAGCAAATCAGATTTTGCTGAAGAAATTTGATCAGGTAGTTTTTGGGCACCTAGAACACATGGCAAGTCAATGGGTCAGTTGGAATAGTGGCTGAGGTGGCAAGTACAAAAAGCATGAGTCAAAAATTGGGAGAAAATGACAAAATAAAGGAGGAACTCACGTTTTTTACAAGGACGGCAATATTGTACTTTGAGGTTAAAGGAGAAAACCTAGAATAGAAAAAAAGAAGCATCAACCAAAAGGAAAAAGGAGGTAGCCATTTTTTAAAAGAAAAACCAGCAAGAAGAAGGAAGGGCACACACAGTAGCATAAAAGGGGACACAGCCAACAGCCATTAGAGAGGAAATGTGGAGAATGAAGAAAAAGAAAAGGAAGAAGAAAGCGAAGGATTCAAGAGAGGAGGACCATTTTGGGAACATCTTTTTGGCTTGATTCTCTTACCCTTCTCCTTAATATTTTATTTTCTTTTTCTTGTATTTTCTAAACTATGATTTATTTTGTTATGGGTTGTTTTGATTTTAGATTTGTGCTCTTGAATTCAGTCATGAACTAAATCTTTTGAAGCTTGAATTATTGATCAACTCTATGTCTTAATTATAATTTTCTAGTATTTTATTTTAGCAATTTACCCATTGTTCATTCAAATGTGTTTATTGATAATTTCTTGTTGTTGATTGGCCACTAATGGCAAGATATTGAGTTATATTTGTGCTGAGAAGTTTGAATATAATTGAAATATTTGAATGACACAAGTGAATAATCTTGTTAGGTTATGGTTGTGAATAGCATAGGAATGTGTTATTTACCTTGTGTAATAATTATGAATTAATGCTTAAATTCTGGGTTCTTAAACTTGATTGGCATAGGAATATGTTAAATTAGGTGAAAGAATTAATACAATAGGATTTGGAAAAGTTCTATGAATTAATTTGGAATTCTTGTTAATTCTGAGTAATTTGTTGAGATTTTGCTGTAGCAAAACGTACAGGTTAATTGACATAGATGGATTTAATAATTCAAGCTCATTTCACCAAATTGAATTTTTATTTCTTTTATATTGTCATCTTAGTTTATTTGAAGCATTTTCAATTTATTTTTCATCACTATTAAATTGTTTGGTAATTGATTTGTGCAAAATTATTTACTAATTCAATCCCTGTGGAGACGATACTCAACTTATCACTTTATTACTTGTTTGTCGACTGTGTACACATTGGAAGTCATAGAAAAATTGCCACCACCTACTACAGTCAAGGGGATTAGAAGCTTTTTGGGGCATGCGGGCTTCTATAGGAGGTTTATAAAAGATTTTTCAAAGATTTCTAAGCCCCTTTGTTCCTTACTTGAGCAAAATCGAGCATTTGAGTTCACAAAGGAGTGTCAAAATGCATTTGTGACTTTAAAAAGGGCTCTTATCACCGCATTATTGTAGCTCCGGATTGGTCTCTCCCTTTTGAATTGATGTGCGATGCTAGTGATTTTGCTGTGGGTGTTGTACTTGGGCAGCAAAAAGAGAAAGTTTTTCATTCCATTTACTATGCAAGCAAGACATTAGCCGATGCCCAATTGAACTATACTACCACTGAGAAAGAGCTTTTGGCGGTGGTGTTTGCTTTCAACAAGTTTAGAGCTTATCTTGTGGGGACTAAAGTGGTGGTTTATACAGACCATTCAGCGATCAAGTATCTAATTGCCAAGAAGGATGCTAAGCCACGACTTATTCGATGGGTGTTGCTTCTTCAAGAATTTGACTTGGAAATTCGGGATAGAAAAGGAATGGAGAACAAAGTGCTAACCACTTATCTAGACTTGAAGCTGGAAGTGAAAAGAAAAATGAAGGGCCTATTAAAGAGACATTCCCCGATGAGCAATTGTTGGTTGTGAACCAAACCACTACTCCATGGTACGTTGATTTTGGCAACTATTTGGTGAGTGGTTTGCAGCCACCTGATTTGAATAGGCAGTAACTCAAGAATTTCTTTCATGATGTGAGATTCTATTATTGGGATGAGCCCTATTTGTACAAACAATGTTCAGATCGAATCATAAGGCGTTGTGTGCCTGAGGATGAAGTTTCTAGCATACTAGAGCATTGTCATTCAGCTCCTTATGGTGGACATTTTGGTGGGCAAAGAACAGTCGCTAAGATTTTTCAATCGGGGAACTATTGGCCCTCTATGTTTAAGGATCCTCATGAATTTGCTAAGAGATGTGACCGCTGCCAGCGTGTTGGAAATATTTCAGCAAGGAGTGAAATGCCTTTGAATAGCATCCTTGAAGTGGAATTGTTCGATGTTTGGGGAATCGACTTCATGGGTCAATTTCCACCATCATTTGGAAATTTGTATATCTTGGTGGCTGTTGACTATGTCTCTAAGTGGGTTGAAGCAGTGGCAAGTCCTACTAATGATTCCAAGGTGGTCATGAAATTCCTACATAAGCATGTGTTCACCCGCTTTGGCACTCCAAGGGCGATTATAAGTGATGAAGGCACCCACTTTGTGAACAAGATTTTGGTAGCTTTGTTAGCCAAATATAGTGTGAAGCACAAGATTGCCACCGCCTACCACCCCCAAACCAATGGTCAAGCGAAAATATCCAATAGGGAGATCAAGGGAATCCTAGAGAAAGTGGTGAATCCTAATAGAAAGGATTGGTCTTAGCGATTGGATGATGCCCTTTGGGCCTATCGAACAGCTTTCAAAACCCCTTTGGGAATGTCACCGTATCGTTTGGTTTTTGGGAAAGCTTGCCATTTGCTCGTTGAGTTATAGCATAAGGCATATTGGGCCACTAAGAAACTGAATATGGATCTCCAAGCTGCTGGAGAAGCTCGAAGGTTATAGTTAAATGAGCTGGAAGAGATGAGGTTGTTCTCCTATGAAAATGCTAAGTTGTACAAGGAGAAAACTAAGAGGTGGCATGATCAGAAAATTCAAGCTCGGGTCTTTGAGAAGAGGCAGAAAGTATTGCTCTTCAACTCACGCTTGAAGTTATTTCCTTGCAAGTTAAAGTTCCGCTGGTCTGGCCCATTCACAGTGGTGCAAGTTTACCCCTTTGGAGCAGTTGAAGTTCGCGAAGATCAATCCGGAAGGGAGTTTAAAGAGAATGGGCAGCGGCTGAAACATTATTGGGGAGGTGCAGTCGACCGCGAGAAGACCTCCATCACTTTGGAGGATCCTTAAAGTTGTGGTTGTTTTGGGGTGTCAAGTGATTCAGGCACTAATTTAAAGACAGCCCAAAAAGAAGCAAGTGTAAAATATTAGTGTCTATATAAAAAAAAAAAAAACAAATACAAAAAGAAAAAAATAAGAAGAGAAAAACAGAAAGACAAGAAAAGTATATATATATATACATGTGAGTGTTTTTAATTATTTTTAATTTTAATTCCATTTTATTGTGATGTTTTGGAGTGGTTTTGTACGCCCTGGTTTTCCCACGGACTGTTAGCAAGCTGAGATACAGCCTAATCATGTCTACCACATGGACGTCCCCAAGACCGGAGCTGCCATCGAATGATCCTACCTCCTTAGCTCGAGGTAACCTAAGGGTTCACCAAGATTAGACTGAGTCTGGACTCTGAAGGCCACAGAACGGGGGAGGCATCCAGCTCGTGATACGAGCTAGAGTTGGAAGCTGTGACCTTTTATAAAGTCAACCACGCAAGGTAAACGTGCATATATCCGACATCACATGTCTGATATATCCCTGACTTCTCGAACACGCAGCGTGAACGTGCGTATTCAGACACCCACGGCTGGGTTGGGCCATGCGGCCCATTATCCCCTTACCTATTGATTAGACCACACTTCATGTGTCAGGTTTTAGGAATTAATCATGAATGTCATAGAGTTGACATGATAGGTAAGAAGGTCACGGGATGACCTTCTTACCAACTCCCAGGTGCCCTCTCCTATAAATATGGAGACCCTGGGAGTTACAAAGGGTTGGATCCTATTGTGTAAGAAATACCCTGTAAAGAATATCAAGCATATAGCAATAATATTGACTGGTGGAGTAGAAGGATTTTAACCTTTGAACCACCTATAAACGTAATTGTGTCACCAGCCCATTTCCAAAAAGATCATTCATCTATTTCGGTTCAACATAAGCACTAATTCCTTCCTCTTATTTTCTTAATTTCCTGTTGGCGAAGAACCGCGTCAACAGTTTGGTGCTTTCATTGAGAGCAAGTTAGATTGGTGTTGTCGCAAACATCCAACTATGGTGACCACTCGATCCAGGCACGGTAACAAGACGGAGCAACATGATGGGCAGGAGGCTCATCATATCGCCATCCCCGACGAAAAAATTCCTGAGGTTCAACAGCGGCCGGGAAAACAGCCGGTGGGCCAAGATGACACTGGAAGTTCGGTGCCCCGGCCACCTAATCCAAACCCAGGTTATTATACTGCGGTGGAGATGGAGAATGCTCAGCTGAGGAGCCAGCTAGCAACAGCTAATCAGCAGATCAAGGATGTGTGAGCCCGACTACCCCCTCTTACAACCGACACTAACGTCGGAAAGAGGCAAAGCGAGACTCATAAATCCCGCCAGGATAATCGATCCAGGCGTAGCCGCTCAAACAGACCTCCGACAGCCAACTCTATTCCCTCATCGCATCGTCAAGAGGCAAACTTCGAAGAAATGCCTAGAGCTGAACAACAGCAAGACAGTCGTTCAGTCTGAACTTCAACTCCCAGCTCCCAACCAGCATCGAGCGCGCCCAGGAGAGCTCGAGGAAATTCCAGAAGGAGATCCGGGGAGGGCTCGTAGCATCAGCCCGTCCCCACCAGTCGTCCTGCGCTACGTCCAGATCGCCAGGCGCGGGATCCACAAGTTGGCAGGGCCGAAAGGCCCCCACCTAACTTGATCCGCCCTGATGGAACCAGGATCGCATCCCCGGTCAGGCATCCTCCCTCTCCAATAAGATATCTATCTCCTCCTCGGCCCATCCGAGATATTCCAGCCTACGGAAGTAGCAGGAGAAACCCGCCATCCGCAGGACCTTCCCGACGTAGCAGGGCGCTGAGAGAAAGCCAGGATCCTCACCGTCAAAGGCGGACTCCGAGCCTCTCTAACGGGAGCTACTGGACCGGCAGTCGCCGGAGCGACCTTTCTGGTGGAGACCTGCACCAGCGTTTAAGCTCGGTACAAAGTCCTCAAACCACCCAGGGGGTGACCTGTGAGATCGCCTTAACTCTCACAGAGGAGAGCCAATAGGAGGCGGCAGCCATGCCCGCTCAGGGGGAGACCTGTCCGAAGTACGTAACGGCGGGAATGCCCCAAATAACCTATCTCAAGATAGGAGGGGCAATAACCCACCAAATATGTACAATGGATCCGGAGTTGTTGAACAGCCCCGAAATAACCAAGGAAATCAGGACAAAACCCTCGAGCGCTTGGCTCAGATGGAGGAGCTAATGAGGAAGCTCCTGTCGAAGAAAGAGAAAGATGAATACGATTCGGGGGACGAGATGGAGCTCTTTGCCCCCAGCATAGCAGCAACGGCTTACCCACCTGGTTTCCGTATGCCGCACCTATCCAAATTCAATGGAGACGGAGATCCGTTGGATCATCTGGGGATGTTCAACACCCTGATGATGGCCCACAACATCGGCCCCGAGCTGAGGTGTCTGATATTTCCCTCCACACTGACGGGACCAGCCAGGCAATGGTTCAAGCAAAGCAAAAGACAATCAATCAGTTCCTGGAAGGCTTTTTCTGCTGACTTCAAAAGGGTATTCCGAGCCTCCCAGGCTGCTTGTGTCAAGGCCGATTCTCTGGCTAACGTGAGGCAGCAGCCGATGAAACTCTGAAGGCTTACCTGAGCAGGTTCGCGAACGTCGCTGCTCGGGCCAGAGACACGGATGACAGCTCCAAGCTCATGGCCCTGAGAACTAGAATCCTCATCATAGGGGAACTCTGGAAAGATATACAAAGGAAGGGAGTTAGCTCAGTGAACGAATTCCTTAACAGGTCCCAGGAATGGATCAACTTGGAGGAGGCCGAAGCCTTAGCTACAGGGACCAGCCAGGTCCCTGAGCAGCCCGCTGGAGTGGGGATGGAGGTCGCGACAGCGACCCAAAATGTCACACAGAACAACTAGCTCGGGGGAGGCAAAAGAAAGGGAAACGGCGAGGGCAGCCAGCACGGGCCAAAGAAGAATAAGCCCGTAGACAAGTTTAAGCCCGTCTACGCGACTTATACAGAGCTCACCCACTCTAGGGAGAACATCTTCCTAGCTAACTCTACTCGCCTCCCCTGGAAGAGGTCGGAGCCGTTGAAGCACCAAAAGGGGAAGAGAGACACTTCCAAGTTTTGCCGTTTTCACAACGATGTTGGCCACAATACCGATGATTGTAGATGTAACGACCCCAAATTCACTATTAAGGCTTAAGGGCCTTGAGTAGTATGCCTGGAGGGCATAATGGGATTCTGTGTGTGTCTTTAATGAGTTTTATGCATGATTAAGATTTAATGCACGTTATATGACTATTTGATTATTTGAGATGCATGACTATGTGAATTAGTATGCATGTAGACCTGATTATCTTAAAAAGAGCATAATTGTAATCTGGCCATTTTAGGGCACAACTGTGATAATTGTATTATGTGAATTGTGCCATGTGAGTGTGGTGTTTTTATCAGGATGCACGCATCGAGACGGTCCTAGTGAGCCAATTAGTCTAAAAGTCACAACGGGATGTTGTACCCGGCTCGGGAGGATCCTAGGGGTACTTTAGGAATTTCGTAAGTTGAAGTGAGAACTAATGGTTATAGTTTTGGCAATTTAGTAACCTGGGTAACCGTTTGTAACTGCTGTGGGTAACAAGT
The DNA here is from genome assembly GCF_963169125.1 of Humulus lupulus. Lineage (NCBI taxonomy): Eukaryota > Viridiplantae > Streptophyta > Magnoliopsida > Rosales > Cannabaceae > Humulus > Humulus lupulus. Next base: position 253,779,870 of record NC_084802.1, on the reverse strand, counting down.
TTTAAGATAGAAAGTGATAGAATTGAAATAGAAGTGTAAAGACTTAAGTGCCCTTGAAAGTTTAGTTAGGAAGGATTATTAGGAAGGGGTAAATTGGTCTTTTGGCAAGGGGATTATGAAACTTTCAGTTGAGATATAGGGGGGTACGGTTTAGGCATTTGGGGTCACTTGATGCTTTGATAGAAATTGAAGAGAAGAAAGAGAAGGAGAAAGAAGAGCTAGAGCAAGTAAAAAGAAAAGAAGAAGAAGGGTAGAAGGGCTGAAGTGGGAGCTTAGGAGGAGATCAAGGAAGCTTGTTGGGTGGATTCTTCACTTGAGGTATGGATTTTATTCACACTTAAGTTTGGTTTCTGTGTTGATTTGAGGAATTTAATGCTTGAGTTAAGCTTTTCATGGGTTTTGGTTTGAGTTGCTGAAATTAGAGATCAAAGGTGTGGATCTTGGGTGTGTTGATATTTTGATCTTGATCCTAGTGTCTATAGGTTGTTAGATTGTTCATATGAAGTTTGGAATTGAGTTTTGGGGTTTAGGTTTTGGTTTGGGGTGATTTGGAGAGGTTGAAGCTCGGGAAAAACGCATGGAAAACCCAGAAAATCTGGGTTCGCGATGGAGCGCCGCGGCCCTGTTCTTGGGCGCCGCGGCGCGAGGATGCTTCAGGATGGGGGCCAAGCCACTGGGCGCCGCGGCCCTTGATGGGAGTGCCGCGGCCCTAGGCCATTTTGGCAGCCCAAAAGTTAAGTTTTTAGGGCTTTTGCCCGGGGACACGAGGGATGGTTCCGATGCTTCGTTTTATGGATTTAGAGGTCCCGGGAGTGCGGGATTGGTCCCGGGAAGTGGTTTTGGGCTTGGTTAGTATTAAAAGTGTTTTATGTGTGTTGTGACTAGGATTTCGGAGAGGCTCGTGCTAGTGGACCGTGCTCGTGACCGTGGTGCATCAAAAAGCTCGGGATACAGGTAAGAAAACCGTAACACCCGAGAATAGGGCATGAGCCCACTGTGTGATTGCAGGGCACGGCCCTAGATTGTATTGTGTGCAAATGTGTAATCTTAGATAAACTATTGTATGTTTGAATGGTTATTTAAGAATGTATTATATGTGTGATTATAATAGAATGAACGGCTAAGGCCGAGAGCGGCGAAGGCCGAGTACGGCAGTGGGGCCGGAAGTAACGCTCAGCACATGGGATGCTATAGCCAGGGTGGGACCCAAGGGATACATGAGTTATCCTACGGTGTGGACCGAGACCCCAAGCTTTGGTAAGGCCTCTGGGGCGGCATGGCCATGCTTGTTTAATCTGATGGTTTTTTCTATTTATCAGTGAATTATGCCAGCTATATTATTTGCATATGTTATGTACTGTTTGGGTTTTCTTGCTGGGCTTCGGCTCACGGGTGCTTCGTGTGGCAGGTAAAAGCAAGGAGTCAGTCAACCGGCCATGAGTATGGAGAGCGTGGGGGCGGCGCGTACATGTTCGGCCTGCCCGACTGCTTTGGTTGGGGGCATTTTTGTAAATGGCTGTATTAATCCATTCTTTTGATAGTTAACCTGGTGTAAATCTATTTTTGAGTTGTAAATATTTTGTAAACCTTATTTTGGGATCCCAGATGTTTTATACTTAACGCTTTCAATGAAGTTAAACATTTTAAAAGAGTACAACCTTAAACTTTGATTTATTCACACTTTTGGTTTTAGAAACCACCTAGAGTCAGTCAAAAGCACGATTTCTGTCTTAAACTCACTAAGTAGCGGCCCTAATGTAGTAGGGTGTTACAGTAGGCATTTGAAAGATGAGATCGAGACTCTCATCCAAGGCGGCCCCTTGGCCCAGTACGCGCGGAACAGGGTTCCGGCAAGTCGACCTGCTCCAGAAGTCCCGATCAGTCAGCCCGGGTCTCGGATTGATCAGGAAGTCCCTCCTCCCGTGATAGGAGGAGAGATATCCACAATATCTAGAGGTCCGCATATGGCTAGCACGAGCAGGGGTGCCCAGAAGAGGTACATAAACAAACTCAAAGCGCATAATGGAGTAGAGTTCGCCCCGGAGCAGCGTCTGCCAAAGCAGCAGCGATTGGAGAAGCAACCAATCATTTTTACGGAAGAAGATGCAGCTCATGTCTAGTTCCCTCACAACGACCCTCTAGTCATAGCAGTTCAGCTCGCTAATCGGAAGGTTAGGAGGGTGCTGATCGACAATGGGAGCTAGGTAAACCTTCTATTCCGGTCCACGCTGGAGAAGATGGGTTTGACTGTCGCCGAGCTGAAGGCGACCTCCACGATGATGTATGGTTTTTCGAGAGAAGGATCAGTGGCCATAGGGACTATCGAGCTGGTGATCACCCTAGGAGAAGGACCTCGGACAGTCTCCAAACTCCTCGAGTTCGTGGTCATCGACTGCTCCGCTGCGTACAACGCAATTTTGGGACGACCCATGCTCATAGCTTTTGAGGCTGTCACTTCCATTCGCCACCTCGCGATGAAATTCCCTACTTCCACGGGAATATGCACCGTCCGTGGCAATCAGCTCGCTGCCAGGGAATGCTACAACATTTCTATGAAGGGAAAATCAAAACCCGGCAGCTAGCAATGGCCATCCAAGGTGGTGGAGAGGAATCTCAGGAACCCTTAGCTGATCCTGAGATTGAAAAACCTCAGAGCGCCGAAGGGGAAAATATTGTCTTAAGTGAGGATATTGACCCCCGAATAGGCGAAGACAGGTCCGAGCTCCAGGCTGTTGAGGAGCTCAAGGAAATAAACATCGAACCGCAGAACCCTTCATGGATGGTCAAGCTCAGGAAAAACCTCTGTAGCAAGAGGAAGGCAAAGCTGACTAAATTTCTGCAGGACAGCCTGGATGTGTTTGCGTGGTCACATGAGGACATGGTGGGAATCAGCCTAAGTGTCATCATGCACACCCTTCATCTGGATAAAAGCGTTCCTGCAAAGGCCCAGAAACAGAGGCGCCTTGGAACAACCCGGGCTGAGGCATTAGAGGAAGAAGTAGCCCGGCTCAAGAAATGCGGCTTTATTCGTGAAGCCAAGTTTCTGATTTGGGTCGCCAATCCCGTGCTGGTCCCGAAGCCCAACGGGAAATGGCGGACCTGCATCGACTTCTCTGACCTGAATAAAGCCTGCCCCAAGGATTGACCAACTAGTGGATGCCACGGCGGGGCACGAGCTCATGTCCTTTATGGACGCTTACTCAGGCTACAATCAGATCGCCATGAATCCGGCGGACCAGGAGCACACCAGCTTCATGACCCCGACTAACGTTTATTGTTACAAGGTCATGCCATTCGGGCTGAAGAACATCGGTGCTACGTACCAAAGGTTAGTAAATAGAATGTTCGCAAACCAGATCGGGAAGAACATGGAAGTGTACGTTGATGACATGCTAGTCAAGTCAAAGACTGCCGATAACCATGTTTCCGACCTGGAAGAATGCTTCAAGATACTACGGGAGTATGGCATGAGGCTTAATCCACAGAAGTGCACTTTTGGAGTCGCATCGGGAAAATTCCTGGGTTTCATCGTCAATACCCAGGGAATCGAGGCAAACCCCGACAAGATCAGATCATTACTCAAACTTCCCTCACCCAGGTCACGCAAAAACGTCCAAGGCCTGACAAGAAAGGTGGCAGCCCTCAATCGGTTTATTTCAAAATCCACCGATAAGTGCTTGCCATTCTACAACCTGCTCCGAGGAAATAAGAAGTTCGAATGGACAGAAGAATGCGAAAGCACTTTCCTCGACCTGAAGGCACATCTGGCCGAGCCACCCGTATTATCCAAACCAAAAGCAGGAGAGCCTCTTTTTCTCTACCTAGCTGTCACAGAGGATGCAGCTAGTGCCGTATTAGTCCGAGAAGAGGATCGGGTTCAGAGACCAGTCTACAACATCAGCAAGAGACTTCTCGGAGCTGAATCCCGATACCCGTTGATGGAGAAATTGGCGTTCTGCCTTATCACGACCTCTCGAAAGCTCAGACCGTACTTCCAATCCCATTCAATACACGTCATAACCGATCAACCTTTAAGGCAGGTTTTGCAAAAACCTGAAGCATCGGGACGTCTGTTAAAGTGGGCTATCAAACTCAGTCAGTTTGAGATTTTATACACCCCACGAACTGCTATAAAAAGTCAGGCCCTGGCCGATTTTGTAGCAGAGTGCACAGGATTTTGGGAGGATCCTGCAGAAGACTCACCCCAGGTCACCTCGTCCCTGGCGTCGTGGAGGATCTTCGTGGATGGTTCATCCAATGAGAACGGCTCCGGGGTTGGAATCATTTTAATATCCCCTCAGGGACATAGATTCCACTCGGCGCTGAGATTCGGATTCAAGGCCTCCAACAACGAGGCCGAATACGAAGCCTTGCTGGCCGGGCTAAGAATAGCCCAGGAGCTGAAGGTGAGCTCCGTCCACTGCTTCAGTGACTCCCAGCTCGTGGTAAACCAGGTTTTGGACGAATATCAAGCACGAGGACCCAAGATGACTGCCTACCTAGCAAAGGTAAAAGTTGAGCTGTCCACGTTTGAGCAAGGCTCAATCGAGCAGATACCTCGGGATCAGAATGCTAACGCAGACGCTCTTGCCAAGCTCGCCACCTCCGGGGAGACGGAGGCTCTGGGGTTAGATCCAGTAGAGCTCTTGGAAAAACCAAGTATAGAAGAAGCCTGGGCGGAGGTCGAGATGATCGACGCTAGGCCGACCTGGATGACCCCCATCCTTGAGTATCTCACCGAGGGGAAGCTACCTGAAGGGCGTAATGATGCGCGGCGAGTACTGTACCAGGCCCTAAGGTATACGATGGTGGACGGGATGCTATACCGACGTGGGCACTCCCTACCTCTCCTATGATGTGTTCTTCCAGGCAAAGCAAAGGCCATCCCGCAGGAAGTGCATGAGGGTTTTTGCGGAGATCACACTGGGGGGCAAAGCTTAGCCCTAAAGGTCCTGAGGCAAGGATATTACTGGCCCACTCTGTCCAAGGATTCGATCTCGTATGTCAAGAAGTGCGACAAATGCCAGCGATTCGCCACCATTGCCCGAGCTCCCCGGTCGAGCTGAAGATGATCTCGTCCCCATGGCTGTTTGCAGTTTGGGGGATCGACTTGGTTGGTGTCCTCCCTACTAGAAAAGGCGGGGTCCGCTACGCCATGGTGGCCATTGACTACTTTACGAAGTGGGCTGAGGTAGAACCTTTGGCAACAATAACTTCCAAAAAAGTCCTCGACTTCGTGGTTAAGAGCATTATCTGCCGATTCGGGCTGCCCAAGAAAATCGTTTCCGACAATGGGACTTAGTTCGACAGCAACCTATTCACCGAATTTTGTGAAAGGTACGGAATTGTGAAAAGTTTCTCCTCCGTGGCCTATCCTCAAGCGAATGGCCAGGTCGAGGCTGTCAACAAGACGTTAAAGGCGTGCCTCAAGAAGAGACTAGACGAAGCCAAGGGGGTCTGGCCAGAACAGCTCCCCCAGGTTCTGTGGGCATACCGGACCTCGAATCGGACTCCTACGGGTCATACTCCTTTCTCACTAACCTTTGGGAGCAAGGCAGTCCTCCCTGTGGAGATTAAGGTACTTTCGCATAAGGTCCAGGCATATGACCAGAATCGCAACCACGAGCTACTCTGCGCTTCCCTCGACTTGGTTGATGAAAGACGAGAAGATTCACAACTCTAGCTCGCACATTATCAGCAAAAAATCACTCGTTATTTCAACTCAAAAGTCAAAAAACGCGCCTTTAGCATGGGCGGCCTGGTCCTCAGGAGGGTTTTCTTAGCCGGTAAGGATCCCAAAGACGGAGTATTAGGACCGAACTGGGAAGGGCCATATCAAATCATCGAGGTCATTAAAGAAGGAACTTACAAATTAGCTTGGCTCGATGGAGGGGCAGTCCCACGAACTTGGAACGCCATCCATTTAAAGAGATATTATCAATGATTCCCTTGTAAGGCCTAAAAGGCCATTTTTTATGTATTACGCAATGAGAATTAACTTTTTCGTTTATGATTGTACATAATTACAAGTGTAATCTAAAGTAACCACGAAAGACCCTTTCCCAGTTACTTGGGGGGCATATGGTGCCTGGATATAAACAGGTCGCCTTAAAAGGCTTAGAAGTTAATTCAAATCAATTGATCGCTGTTCTTCTTAAAGAGCACGAGATATTGATAAAAATTAACGCGAACTAAGCTGTACCCTGGATATAACCAGGTCATAAAACTTAGAAGTTAACTTAAATCAATTGATCGTTGTTTTTCTTAAAGAGCACGAGATATTGATAAAAGTTAACACGAACTAAGTTTTCAAATTAAGTTCCTGGAAATAACCAGGTCACAAAACTTAGAAGTTAACTTAAATCGATTGATCGTTGTTTTTCTTAAAAAGCACAAGATATTGATAAAAGTTAACACGAACTAAGTTTTCAAATTAAGTTCCTGGAAATAACCAGGTCACAAAACTTAGAAGTTAGCTTAAATCGATTGATCGATGTTTTTCTTAAAGAGCACGAGATATTGATAAAAGTTAACACGAACTGAGTTTTCAAATTAAGTTCCTGGAAATAACCAGGTCATAAAACTTAGAAGTTAACTTAAATCGATTGATCGTTGTTTTTCTTAAAAAGCACGAGATATTGATAAAAGTTAACACGAACTAAGTTTTCAAATTAAGTTCCTGGAAATAACCAGGTCATAAAACGTAGAAGTTAATTTAGATCGATTGATCGTTGTTTTTCTTAAAAAGCACGAGATATTGACAAAAATTAACGCGAACTAAGTTTTTTCGAAATAGTAACTAAAGTGCGTAAAGACAAGGAAGTAAGTCAATTAAAAATAAAATTGATAATTAAATTGTCTCGAGGTGGAAACACCTCATGCAAAAGTTACACAAAAAATTGAGAATATTAAAGGAAAGGGTGCGAGAGAGGAAGGCCCTAAGCTCCGCCAGGCTGCCCCGTGGAGGTCGCCGTCTCGCCCTCCTGCTCAGCTGCGCCGGAGACTTCCCCGGTCTCAGAAGGTGCTTCTTTCTCGAGGCGAGCTTTAAACCCCTCCTCCAGCAAGGGCTCCCAGACATCCGCTCCCACGAAGGAGAAATCACCGTCGGAGTTGTAGACCCAGTAGTGGTAGAGCATGTCCTCCATGGCGGTGCTGGAGGCTGCCAGCTCGGCTTCCAGGGCGGCCTTGGCCTCCTCTGCCCCAGCTTTCACGGTGTCTAGCTCTGCCCGCGCAGCGGCGAGGGAGGCTTTGGTTGCCTCGACCTCCTTAAGCTTGGGACGGGCTTCTTCCAGCTCGGCCTGCGTGGCCACCAGAGTAGCCTTGGTCTCTCGTAGGGAAGTCTGGTGGGTGGCCACAACCGACTGGTGCTCGCCCCTCATATCCTCGAGCTGGGCCTTGGTTCTGGCTATGCTCCTATGAAGGGCCAAGGCGCTCTGCAAAAACGGAGAAGCAACTGCCTTAAGAAAAAGAGAAGGGAGAAAGGAAAAACAGGGTAAGGCATGCTAATCAAAGATAACAAAAAGATAAGGTCAGCTTACCGTAAGGGCCATGCCCAATGAATATTCCAGCACGCCCACTGGGCTCATCGTTTCGATGGCCCGTAGCTCCGTCTCTTTGAAGCGGTAGAAGTGGCTGACGGCGCAGTTCGCCGTCTTGCACACCGTCCCCCTAAAGACATCTGGGATCTTCTCCAGATCCTGGGGGTCCACCGGGATGCGTACCTCGGAAGGCACAATCGCCGAAGTCCCGAGCTCTGCCCCTGTGTCCTTGACGAAGGCCGGAGCTCGCGGAGGGGGTTGGGGCATGCTCCCTCCTACAGCAGGAGGTACGGTTTTCTTGACCTGGGCAGCTGGGGGCTGCTCTTTCTCCTTTGCAGGAGACTTGGTTGGGGTCCCGGCAGCTTTCTTCGCCATCCGGAGCTTCTTCATTTTGGGCCCAGAGGCCCCAGCTGGGGAGTTCCCCCCAGCGAACACAGCCCGCAGATTTTTTCCTTCGAACTGAGATATCTCCTCTGGCAAAACAAATATATGGTTAGTACACAAGTCAGCAGTCATGCAAACACAAAAACAAAGGGAAAAAATGCGAAATTCAAGTATATATATGTACTAAAGGGGATCCTACCCCCCGAGCTATAAGAAGAGTCTATGGTTACGACCATCAGCCCCAGAGCTCCCGCGGGGGAATCTAAGGCAATTATTTCTCGAGCTGGCGCAGGTTCTGGATCTGAGGCTGTCTCAGGACTAGACTCTTCTACGTACTGCCTAAGACCTGGAGCTACGGCACCCTCCCGGAGTGATGGCCATGACCGAAGGTTAGTCCCATACTCCTCGGATAGGATCGACCTAAAAGCTAGGGTGTTGTCTACAACTATGGTACCCCTAGGACAGCTACTTTCGTAATCCAGCACGAGCTGGTAGACGCAGTGAAGCAGGGTTTCATCTAAGTCTGGGTCACTTCGATGGCGTTGGACGATCTGTCTGGGATTGAACCTAGCTAGCCGGGGGTCTATAGTGGCCCTATCTAAGTTCCTAAACATATAAGGGTTACCTTGGCCGGAGGGACCTACAGCTGCTCCGGACCGGATCCTCTCCTCGTCCGTTCTTTGGGCGACCTCCAACGCCCGCTTCCTCGTCCTCACGAGGGGCACCTCGTCCTCCTCATCTTCATCCCCCGTGACCTCCTCCACGATGATAGGCCTCATATCCCGAGCTGGGGGAGGCACTCGGGGCCTCCTCAAGTTCAGAGTCTGGCCTGGGGAGATCAGCTTGTAGGCCAACATCGTCTCGTCTGTCACGAGCTGACGATAGTCCTTTTCACTGGGGGGAAAGCCCGCCAGTGTCTCGTACTGGCTCCCGAGGATCACATACTTCTCTGTCCTAGCGAAGATAGCTGCAGAATTAGTCTAAGTCAGAAATGGAAACAGGAGGAGCTAACTGGTACTTAACTTACGAGCTAAGGTTGAAAGGCGCTTACGAGGTCGATTGAAGTAGTGCAGCTCGCAGTTTTGAAACCCCGTCGACATAAAGAATTGATCTTTAAAGTCATTGGGGTGGCTGGTCAGCTCGATGACCGCGGCCGTGTTGGGGAACCGGGTTAAGTAATACAACCCGTCACCTCGCCCCCACTGCTCCGAGCTGGCCTTGAGGCAGAAGAAATACAGAATGTCTGTAGGAGTGGGGACCGCCCAGTCCTGTTTCAAGAACAAGTACCTTAACCCCGCCAACAAACGGTAAGAGTTGGGGGGGAGCTGGAATGGGGCCAACCTCACGTAATTGAGGAAATCGGCAAAGTACTGATCCAACGGGAGGAAGGCCCCCGCCTTGAAATGTTCGTTGCTCTAGGCCGAGAACACCTCATCAAGCGGCGTGCAGCTCCGCTCGCCTTCTAAGGGAGGTCGGGCAACCACGGTTCCTCTCCCTAGCTCGATGTTATGGGAGAGGAATATTTTGTTTACCCTCGCCTGGTCAGTGATCTTCGAGACGATCCTCTCCGCCTCGAAGAATGTGTCGGGGGCCACCTCGAGCTCCCGTTCCACTATTGGCCCGAAGTTGAGAATCGGGGATTCAGCCATCACCTCCTTTCCCTTGTTTTGTTGGGAGGACGAGCTGCCCACGGGCTTCTTGGGAGCGTTCTTCTTGGGTCCCATCTGGTCGCCTAGCGAACAAAAAAGATGAAATTTTAGAAGAAGGCGACCTAAAAATGGAGAAAAATCTGAGTGTTTCCTTGACACGAGCTGAGGTAAGCCCAGCCCGTGGAGAGTGAGACCATGCGATTCTATGAACATGCGCCTGTGCTCCCAACAGATCCTCGATTACTCAGAATTCATGTGTCAGGAGGGTCAGGATAGAAATTTTCCTTGGAAGGAAAGTTTCGGTAGGCGAGAGAGGCAAAACCGCCTGTGAACTGTGTCCCCTAAGCTGCCCGGTTTTGCACCCAAAATACTGGGTACTTTAAACAAGCATGCCTAAAATCCTACCCAGAAAGTTTCCCCAGAAAACGCACCAATGCTCCTAAATGGTTTTCTACTGCAAACGATACCCTAACCTAAAAGGCTTTTACCCTTCATGCCCACAAAAAACCAACAAAACCCTGCATGTGGCTGTAGTAAATATTTACCTAAGCTACAGTGAAAAATAATTTCAAAACATTCACACTCAGGAGACTTACTGAGTGTTTTGGTTGAGAAGAGGGTGAAGGGGTTGTCTGGGTTGGGGCTTCACCGGAGTGGCTGATTCCAAAGCTTCGAAGGAGCCCTTATGCCTGAACTTCTTGAGTGCTGGGAATGATAGCCGGAAAAGAAGAGGGTTTTCTCTTTTGAAAATGAAGAAGAAGAAGAAGAAAATTTCTGGAAAATTTCAAATGAACGGGTGGCCCATGCGTAAGGTGGCCACCCATTTTATATACGTGAAGGGCCACGTGAGGAGGGCCGTTGGATTGCCCTGATGTGGGACTCTCCACTCGAAAGAGGAAATGACGGCTGAGTATAGGCTAGGCCATTAAATGCGATTCTCGGAAGACGTACCGTCACCAACCAGGATGTTCCACGTATTCGGCGCCTGCGTAAAATGTGGAAAATGAAGAGGTCATGGGGAAGCCTAAAAGCCCCTGTTGTGGCCCTATGCGACGTCGTGTACCACGAGCAGGGACTTGGGGGGCAAATGTACGCCCTGGTTTTCCCACGGGTTGTTAGCAAGCTGAGATACGGCCTAATCATGTCTACCACGTGGACGTCCCCAAGACCGGAGCTGCCATCGAATGATCCTACCTCCTTAGCTCGAGGTAACCTAAGGGTTCGCCAAGATTAGATTGAGTCTGGACTCTAAAGGCCACAGGTCGGGGGAGGCATCCAGCTAGTGATACGAGCTAGAGTTGGAAGCTGTGACCTTTTATAAAGTCAACCACGCAAGGTAAACGTGCATATATCCAACATCACGTGTCTGATATATCCCTGACTTCTCGGACACGCAGCGTGAACGTGCGTAATCAGACACCCATGGCTAGGTTGGGCCGTGCGGCCTATTATCCCCTTACCTATTGATTAGACCACACTTCATGTGTCAGGTTTTAGGAATTAATCATGAATGTCACAGAGTTGATATGATAGGTAAGAAGGTCACGGGATGACCTTCTTACCAACTCCCAGGCGCCCTCTCCTATAAATATGGAGACCCTGGGAGTTACAAAGGGTTGGATCCTATTGTGTAATAAATACCCTGTAAATAATATCAAGCATATAGCAGTAATAATGACTGGTGGAGTAGAAGGATTTTAACCTTTGAACCACCTAAAAACGTAATTGTGTCACCAGCCCATTTCCAAAAAGATCATTCATCTATTTCGGTTCAACATAAGCACTAATCCCTTCCTCTTATTTTCTTAATTTCCTGTTGGCGAAGAACCGCGTCAATAGGTTTTATGTGTATTTTGATGTTTTAGGTGTTAAGAAAGCAAGAAACAGGGTGTTTTGGAAGTGATTTTGGAGTCTGATGGTTTTGCGAGATTTTTGCTTCAGCAAAATGGCCGCAAATATTTCCGAAAAAAATGGAAAGTTACGTCAAATTTGGGTTGCTGAAGCAAATCTTGGGCAAAATGTTAGCTAGGAAGAAAACAAAAATAAAAAAAATCCTGGGTCGTGGTTTCATTCAGAGGCATACATATATATATAATACTATAGATATACAAAAAATATATATATATTTACTATATGTAATATTATTTATATATATATATATTTTACTATATATATATGTTTATATATAATTATATAAATATATACATATACATAAATATGTATTTAAAATATATATATATACTATAACCTATACGAAAATATATATATACATATATTCAGTCAATTTTATATTATTTATAAAATCCATATGTGTATATAGGATATTTACCCATCTTCCCCATTACCCTAACCCATCTCTGCCCAAACAAAACCCAGCTATGTGAACCCCAATCCTCGGCACCACCCAGCCGCGCAGCCACAAACCCAAGTGCACCAGTCCAGACCGAGAAGCCCTCTGCCCACCCGTTCGCCCAAAATCGAGCCTCGGATCCCAGGCGCCCCTGCCCTAGGCGCGCTCCTCAACCCAGCCGAGAGAAACTCTTCACCAGCCAAACCATCTCCGAACAAACCCAGACTGAGGCCCACCACCTCCCATCCATCCCACCACAGGCTGAGATTACCTCAGCTTGTGCGTTAAAAGCCTCAACCTTCCTTTCATGCTTTCTTGCTTTTATAACAATTCTAGGTCGCCTACTAAGTGTTTCATCATTCTTGTTCACCAGGCGATCTAATGGCGCCCAAGAAGAGCGTTCCCAAGAAGAGTGGAGCCAGCTCATCGTCTCAACGAGCCAACAAAGGAAAAGAGGTCGCCTCCGAATCCCCTATCCCTCAATTTGGCCCCATGGTGGAGGAGGAGGTCGTGGTCGGGCTTGACGTGTTCTTCGAGGAGGAGATAATTGTCTCCAAGATCACAATCCAAGGAAGGGTCAACAAAATTATGTTGTCCCACAATATTGAGGTCGGGTCTGGCATCCTCATTGCTCGACCCCCCTATGAAGGGGAGCAGAGCTGTGCGCCACTCCAGGATGACTTCGTGACCTGGAGTGATGAGCACCTAAAGGCGGGGGCCTTTCTTCCCCTTGACCAATACTTCGCGGACTTCCTCAATTACGTGAATTTGGCGGCGTTTCAGCTCCCCCCAAACTTGTATCGACTATTGGCGGGGTCGAAGTTTCTTTTCTTGAAGCATGAGTGGGAGGTCCCCACTCCGGCGGACATTCTCTACTTTTTCTGCCTCAAGGCCAGCCCAGATCAATAAGGGCAAGGTGACGGGTTTTATTACTTGACCTGATTCCCGAACTCGCCCGCAGTCATCGAGCTGCCCAGCCATCCCAATGACTACAAATATCAGTTCTTTAAGTCGAATGGGTTTTGCAATTGCGAACATTGCTACTTCAATCATCCTCATAAGTTTTCTTTTCTTTCTTAGCTCGTGGAATTATTCTCTTCGTATCGAGAATCTTCTCGCGTGTATACTAACTGTGTAGTATCTTCGTGCAGCCATTTTTGTGAGGATGGCCAAATATGTGACTCTCTGGGGTCAATATGACACTCTATCGAAGCTTCCGCCTAGTGAGAAGGATTATCGCCAGCTCGTGTCCGACGACATGATGTTGGCGTGTAAGCTAATTACTGAAGGCCAGACTCTGGCCTTGAGAAGAACATAGGCTAACATTCCGATAGTTCGCGAGCTAGTGCCTATCCCTGAAGGGGGTGCTGAAGCCGATGAAGGCGAAGAGCAAGAAGAAGACAAGGTACCTCTCGTGTAGAAGAGGCGAGCTCCCGAGGCTACTCGGGACCCTGATGTAGAGTGAGCTTCATTAGGGGTGGCAACTGGCCCCTCCGACCAAGGTAACCCATACCCCTTTAGGGACTTAGATAGGGTTGTCGCTGACCTTAGGCTAGATAGGTTTAACCCAAACCAACTCATACATCGTCACCCTAATGACCCTGACCGTAACATAAACCTGCTTCAGTGCATGGATCATTTAGTGTTACGTCACGACATGGGCCATTCCAGGGGCACTGTAGTTGTAGACAACACCCTATCCTTTAGGTTAGTCTTTTTTGAAGAGTATGGAACCAACCTTAGGTCGTGGGCCTCCCTGCGTTAAGGTATCCTTGCCCCTGGACTTAGGCAATACGTAGAGGAGTCCAGCCCCGAGATAAAACTTGAGCCTGAACCTCCCCTAATCCAAGAAGTTTTAGACTTAGGCTCCCCTTCTCCTATAGCGGTTCCGAGGCTGGAGGTCGTGGCAATAGACTCCTCCTCTAGCTCGGAGGGTAGGACTTTTTGTTATATCATATATACATTTTATGTAAACTGATGACCTTGTATGTATATTAACGTCCCTCCCACTCTTTTTCAGGTGAGGAGATGGCTCAACAAGGGGTTCCTAATATCCGCATGATTTTCCAGGAGGGAAAATCAAGCTCAGGGCCACACGTAAAGAAGCTTCAGCTTACATCAAAGAAGGTGCCTCCTGCGGCAGGAACGACCTCCAAATCCCCAACTAAGGGGAAAGGCTAATGCTCGACAACTCCCACTGCTCAGGAGAAGTGGGGTCCGCCTCCACCTCCTCCCCGATTTCCACCCGCCTCTGCTCGGGATCAAGCAGCACATGCTGATCCCCTAGCACCTATCGTTCCCACCGCCTCCGTACGTATTCCGGTCAATGCCTAGGACTTGGAGAAGTTCTCGGATACCTTTCGGGGGACTCTCTACGAGATGGCTAACCATACGGTGGAGCATTTTTACAAGTCCAACCCGAAGGACCTAAGGGTGATCGAGGAGAGGAGCTCGGAGAATGTTATGGAGCCCGCGCTGGGGAGGAACCTTACAGTAAGCCAACTTTCCTTAGCCAAACATACTCTTTTGATTTTATCACTGCACGTGTCTAACTTTCTTCTTTACTTTTTTGCAGGCACTCCTGTCTCAGCACCATAGCATAGCTCGAGCCAAGGCCAGGAATGGCGAGCTTCGGGCCAAGCTCCAGGCTGCTCAGACAGCCTTCACTGCCGCCCAGACTGCCCTTACAACTGCTCAACAAGGTGAACTGGATGCCAAGGATACTCTTGCAGCATCTTAGGAGGGTGAGCAGGCTACAAGTTTCGCCTTGCCTGCTCTACAAACTGAGCTCGCGGAGGCCAAAGCCAAGCAATTGGAGGCTGAGGCTGTTGTCAAGGAGGAGAAGGCGGCCTCGCTAACCTCCATGGAAGGCATGTTGCACCAATTCTGGGCCTTCAACCAGGATGGAAACTTCTCCTTCCTAGCCTCTGAAGTGTGGGATCCCTACCTCGAGAAGTTCAAGGCTCGGATTTAACAAGAGCAGTCCAAGATTGGGGAGGCCTCCATCGCTAGCGAGCAGGAGATTGAGGAGGTGACGTCCTCAGAGTGCCCTGGAGGCTCTTAATTTTCTTTTGTCTTTTTCCACCTTATATATATATATTTTGTAAACATTTGTCGGTGCGAGGTTATTTTTCCTCGAGACAATTTATTAATAATTCCAATATCTACTTTTTTATCTATGCCTTTTCCTTGATTTTTTCTTATGTTTATGACTTGTACACTCAAAATCTTAGGGAATGACTTTTAGATCGAGACAGATATTTAAAGTTGGTTACAACCAAAATTAATGTTGATTTATATCCTACCTGTTAAGTATCAGGCCTTGGACTTGGTTATATCCGGGATTTTGAATATCCAAACTTAGTTCTTATTAGGTTTTATTATTATCCCAAGCTTCCGAGGAAGCCATTGGATCTTCAATTTTGCTAACTTCGAAGTCATGGGCCTGGTCATGTCCAGTATTTTTAATTAAAACTTGGTTCGTGCTAGATTTATTGACACCTCGCATTTCCTTAAAAGAAAACAATTGGTTAATCAATTTTACTAACTTCCAAGTTTTGGACCTGGTTATATCTAGGATTTTTAATGGTTTAAAACTTAGTTCATGCTAGATTTATTGACACCTCGCGTTTCCTTAAAATAAAACATCGGTTAATAAATTTTGCTAGCTTCCAAGTTTCAATCCTTCTCGGGTTGTATGCCCCCATGTAATCAGAAAGTGAACTTTATTGGTTGCTTTGGACAAACGTTACCACACGAACTAATACATAAATGAAACTATATGAAAGACAAGAAGTACACGGTGATTACTTTATTTCTTAATCAAATGGCTTTTATAACTAAGTCTTACATAGACGGGGTTTTTTGGGGTAATGGCACCGGCACACTTTTCATCTAAATAAGTATCATTGATAATACTTCTTTAGGTGCATAGCATTCCAGGTCCATGGGACTGTTTCTCCATTAAGTCGAGCTATTTTGAAAGTTCCCTCATGTACGACCTCCACAATTTGATAGGGCCCTTCCTAGCTCGAACCCAAGGCACCGTCTTTGGGGTCCTTGCTTGCCAAAAAGACCCTTCGGAGTACCAAGTCGCCCAAACCAAAGATACGCCTCCTAACCATTGAATTAAAATAATGAGTGATTTTTTGCTAGTAATGTGCAAGCTGTAGCTGCGAATCCTCTTGTTTTTCATCAATTAGGTTGAGAGATGCGCTGAGCAACTCATCATTCTTCTCCTGGTTGAAGGTCTGGAGTCTGTGCGTGGCTATCTTCATTTCGACGGGAAGGGCGGCCTCACTTCCGAAAGTCAGAGAGAAAGGGGTGTGCCCCGTAGAAGTTTAGTGGGAGGTCTGGTACGCCCATAGTACCTGTGGGAGCTGCTCAGGCTAGACTCCCTTGGCCTCGTCTAACCTCTTCTTAAGGCTTGCTTTGAAGGTCTTATTCATGGCCTCAACTTGCCCATTGTCCTGTGGGTAGGCAACCGAAGATAAACTTTTAATTATGTCGTGCCTCTCACAGAACTCTGTAAAGAGATCGCTATCGAACTGAGTTCCATTATCCGATGCAATCTTCTTGGGCAATCCGAACCGGCACACAATACTCTTGACTACAAAGTCGAGGACTCTTTTTGAGGTGATTGTTTCCAGGGGCTCGACTTCTGCCCACTTCGTGAAATAATCAATAGCCACCACCGCATAGCGTACTTCTCCTTTTCCCGTGGGTAGAGCTCCTATTAAATCGATTCCCCATACAGCGAATGGCCATGGGGATGAGATCATTTTCAACTCGACTAGTGGAGTTCGGGTGACTGCGGTGAACCGCTGGCATTTGTCGCACTTTCGAACATAGGAGATGGAATCCTTTGATAAAGTGGGCCAATAATATCCCTGCCTTAATATTTTTAAGGCCAAGTTTTGTCCTCCAGCATGATACCCACAGAAACCTTCATGCTCCTCCTGTAAAATAGTTTTGGCCTCCTCTGGTAGAACACATCGTAGAAGAGGTAAGGAATGGCCACGTTGATACAATGCTCCATCCACGATTATATACCTTGGAGCTTGATAGAGTACATGTTGACCGTGTTTTTGGCCAACGACGTGTAGACGTCCAAACAACAAAAACCTTCAAGAGAAATAAATGACACAGACGATTTTTATAGTGGTTCAGCCCCAATGTGTTGGTAATAGCCTAATCCACTTAGAGTTGTGATTATAGATCTGCACTCAAGATCAGATGAACCTGAGTCAACTGAGTTTCTTTAGTGCAGATTACAAGAATACAAGAATTCTCTCAAGATACAAGTACTCTCTCTCTAGAAAATTAGAATTCGAATCAAAAGGTCCTCTTTATGATGCCATGAGCCTTGTATTTATAGGCTCAGGATCGTATAGATGATGTCCCTCATAATCGGGATATTTTGTTATTCTCATTATATTTAATTTACAATAATATTCAAGTGAGTCGACTCTCGTTCCCGGCTTTCAAGTGAGTCGACTCTCGTTCCCGGCTTTCTCTCTCCCATGGCGAGGAAGAAACGTGTGGTTCAAAAGTCAGCACATTGGTTGTCTGAGCAAGGATCCAGTAGTTGTCAGAACGAGAAGGATGAAGCTGGTGGACATCAATCTATGATTGGAGTAGATGTAACTGAGGAAGCGATAACAGATGAGGTTAATGTGCCGGAAGTTGAGGTTACTGTGCAGGAAGAAACGATAACAGAAACCATTCATAATGGTGAATCTGTGATCTCTATGGCTCCGACAGATGAACGGCGGGTGAGTAAGAACTGGGCTCAAGCTGTGGAAGAAGAGATGGATGAAGATCAGGCGACTCTCCAGGAATCTGCTCAAAAGCATTGGAGTTTGTTTATGAAGGAAAGCAGGTTTGTTCGTGACCCTCATCTCACGTATCAGGAACCTATGATCAAGGATGGCATCAAGATTGCCCAAATCGACCATGAGGAGGTGAAGATACAAGCAGCGAATTGGAGCACTGTTGTTATATGTATGGTGTTGGGGGCTTACCCTCCAATGGTGGTGTTTGAGGGTTATATAAAGCGTATTTGGGGTCATCTTGGGATTGCCCAGATAGCTCGTATGACCATGGGTTTAACAATGGTGAAATTTAATGATGAAGCAACTAGAGATCTGGTTTTAGAGAATGGTGTTCTTCAGTTTGATAGGAAGCCGATTATAGTTAGACCGTGGTCTTTGGATCTTGATGCGATTAAGCTAGTTCGTTCTGTTCCATTGTGGATTCGTCTCCATGATCTTGGTCTTCAATATTGGGGGAATAAATGCCTTAGTGCCTTGGTTAGCACTATTGGAAAACCTATAATGGTGGATCAATATACAAGGGATCGCACTAGGATTCAGTTTGCCCGAATTCTGGTTGAGATGGATATTACGGATAACCCTCCGAGAGTGATTCAGTTTCTAAATGAAAAAGGTCAGTTGGTGGAACAGGGGATAGATTACGAGTGGCTTCCAGTGAAATGCAGAACGTGTATGGGTTTTGGCCATATCATGGCAGACTGTAGAAAAGGGGAAACTGAGAAGAGGTAGAGGATGGCTGAGAGGAATGATCCTGTGGCTAAACCAGAGGTAAAAACTTCAAATCCTCCTATTGCTCCTGGAACCTCAAAGGTATTGCATTCTGATACTAGGAAAAAAGATACTGCTATGTTGAATAACAATGATTGGCAGACACCTCAAAAAACTTCTGGTGTTAAACTGAAGGAACAGGTCGTAGCTCTCTCATTTTCTAGGGACCTGGATGTTGGGCAGAGTTCAAAGAATGGTTTCTGTGTTCTGCAGGATAAGGACGGTACTGAGGAAGAGAAGGTTGATTGCAGAGAAATAAGGGGTCCTGACCCATCTGTTGTTTAGCTATGGACCGTTGTAGTATAGGAAATTGGAATGTTAGGGGGTTGAATAAAAAAGGAAAGCAAGAGGCTGTGCTGGAATTTTGCAATGTGAATAAAATTGGAATTGGAGGGTTGTTAGAAACTAAGCTAAAAGGGAATAAAGTTCAGGAGTTGATGGACAATAAATTTACCAATTGGGAGTTTCATACCAGTCCTATTGTTGAAGGTAGGCTGCTAATCATATGGAGGAAAAGTTTTGTTAAGGTTGTGGTTATTTCTGAATCGACTCAACATATACACTGTGTGGTTAAAATGGCTGGACAAGCTGATACTTTCTGTCTCACTTTTGTTTATGGCCTTAATTCCATTGAGGACAGGAAGGTATTGTGGTCTAATTTGGGGCATCTCAGTTTTCCAGTGCCTCCTTGGTTAATCCTTGGGGATTTTAACTCAGTATTTTTTAGTGATGACAGAAGTGGAGGGAATCCTATTTCACCAGCTGAGTTGTTTGATTCTAATATGTGGTTCGACCAATCTAATGTTGTAGCTCTGAAAAGAAGTGGCTCGAATTTCACTTGGACCAATAACCAAGTTGGTTCTAGTCGCATATATTCCAAGATTGATCATGCCTTTGTTAATGAGGATTGGCATGATTCCTTTCCTAACACAGTAGCTCGATTTAGTTGGGAAGCAACATCTGATCACTGTTCTTGTGTAATCTCAGCTTCAGCTACAGAGACTATTGGGATCAAACCTTTTAGGTTTTTCAACTTTTGGGCTGAACATCATGATTTTAAACTCACTGTGGAGCAGAGTTGGAAGAGGCATGTTTCGTCTCAAGGTCTTAAAGGAATTCACATAAAGCTTATGAGAGTCAAATATTGCCTCAAGAAGTTCAACCATGAAGTGATTGGTGATATTGGGAAAAGATTTTAGGATGCGAAAACTAGCTTAAGTGAGGCTAAACTTCAAGCTCAAGCTCATCCTGATGACACTAGTTTTCAGGAGATGGAATCAGTTGCAGCTGCTCATTATGATATGCAAGAGAAAATGTATCATAAATTTCTTAGTCAGAGAAGTAAAATCACATGGCTGAAAAAAGGAGACTCTAACACTTCTTATTTCCATGCGTTTTTAAAGAAGAGAAGAATGGATAACAGAATTGTCTCGTTTATGACAGAACATGGAGTAGTTGTTGATAAATTTGCTGATGTGGTGGAGCATTTTCTTAACCATTTTCGTAGCTTCATGGGCAGCAACAGTACAGTCACGTCCAGACTGAACTTGAGGTGTTTGGAGCAAGGTACCAAGCTTTCTTTAGACTAGCAAGTAGGTCTGCTGAAGCCGTTTTCTGCTATGGAGATAAAGAAAGCGATGTTCAGTATCCCTGATACTAAATCCCCAGGACCTGATGGATTTGGGTCGGGTTTCTTCAAGAGTATGTGGCCTGTTATTGGGAAAGAAGTCTGTGCTGCTGTGGTCAATTTTTTTGAGACTGGTTTCATGCCTTCAGAGTTTCATAACACCACGATCTCGCTTATTCCTAAAATTGAGAATCCGACCAGAGCTTTAGATTATAGGCCGATTGCCTGCTGCTCAACGATTTACAAATGCATATCGAAGCTTCTGTGTTCGAGACTTGCTTCAGTTCTTCCTAGTCTGATTCATCAGAATCAAGGAGCATTTGTCCAAGGAAGATCCATTGCTCATAATGTGATGATTCTTCAAGATATCTTGAAGAATTATAGGAGGAAAAACACGTCTCCTCACTGTGCTATTAAAATAGACATCAGTAAGGCTTATGACACTGTGGACTGGAAGTTTGTTGAAGATTTGCTTAATGCCTTAAACTTCCCTACTAGATTCATTCAGCTGATCATGATTTGTATCAAGAGTTCCTCTTACTCTCTCCTAATGAATGGCAGATTTCAAGGTGACTTTCTAGGTGCTAAGGGTCTTCGTCAAGGAGATCCCTTATCCCCTTTGATTTTTGTTCTGATAATGGAATATCTGACGAGATGTTTTCAACATGCTGCTATAGGGTCAAAGTTCAGATATCATCCTCTCTGCAAAAGCTTAAAGTTGATAAATTTATGTTTTGCGGATGATTTGATTATTCTTAGTAAGGGTTCTATTCAGTCCCTAAAAGCGATTAAAGAGGTCCTTGATGGGTTCAGCTCTTCAACTGGGCTGTGTATCAGTGTTAGTAAGTCTCAAATCTTTTTTGGAGGGGTTGACTCTAGGGAGAAAAGGGAGATTCTTAAGGACATAGGGTTGGCTGAAGGTTGTTTCCCTTTAAAGTATCTAGGGGTTCCTCTAAGGCCAACTAAATGGAAAGCTGAAGATTGTGGCATTATCATTAAAAAAATCAGATTGAGGCTTAATACTTGGGGCAGTAGGCATTTATCCTTTGCTGGCAGAATCCAATTAATTCACTCAATTTTGCTTGGTCTTCGCAATTATTGGATGAGCGTTTTTGTCCTTCCTCAAAGTGTTTCTAAAGAAGTTGAGAAACTTTGTAGAGGGTTCCTTTGGGGTCTGAACGGTAACAGAAGCAGATTACATGTAGCTTCTTGGGAGAAAGTGTGTCTTCCTAAGCCGTATGGTGGTCTCGGGTTTAAAGAAGGGTCCAAATGGAATCAAGCTATTCTAGCTAAATATATTTGGGCTATTACTGAGAAAAGGGACCTTCTCTGGGTTAAATGGGTGAACAATATCTATCTCAAGGGGGTTCCCTTTTGGTCCTATGACTTAAAAGCGGACACAAGCTGGTACTGGCGCAAGCTTTGTAGATTGAGGTCTAAATTTTCTTTTGTTGAGATAAGGAAGGCTGGTAGCTCTGGTAAATTCTGTTCTACTGTTTTGTATAACAGTTTCCTTCCTCAATCTCAAGTTAGCTACCATAGGGCCATTTGGAGTAGCCTCAACTTACCTAAGCATCGATTTATGCTTTGGCAAGTGGTCAACGCCCAGCTGCTTACAAAAGACAATATGGACAGATTTCACATTGTTTTAGACTCTTTACTCTGCCCTGTTTGTAATGAATATCCTGAATCCCATCATCATCTTTTTTTTTTAATGTTGCTTGTCTCGAAGAGTAGTGGAGCTTGTATTTAGATGGTTGGGTTTCAGGGGCTGGCTGGTGGAGTTTGTTGGCTGGTTACAGTGGCTGTCTCTGAAGGCTTCTGGTTTTTTGAGGCGTGTGAGCATAGCAGTTCTGGCAGCTTTGTGTTATTGCATTTGGCTGAACAGAAACAGATGAATCTTTGAGGGGTGCTCTAAATCAGATTTTTTGATTGCTTTAGATGTTAAGACAATA